>NC_091471.1:117379195-117682921 GCF_036971445.1 Narcine bancroftii | reverse complement strand
TAATTTATAATTCTATGACTATAATCAAAAACTAGGTCTCATCCTTTTTCTAAGAACTAAATATGGACTGTGTAGCGTGCTAATAAAAATTGGATCCCAAAAAAGACTGGTGAAGAATTTATTAAACATCTGTGGAGGCTTGCACCGGAATCATGCGTTATAGCAGGATCTGAAATGGTGTGTAAAGCTCCCATCTTTGATCACTGGGAAGGGATTGAGAGCTTATGTTTTTCCTCTCTATCGCTTTGCAGAACAGCTGCCTTAAAGGCTACCATGGAGTTGAAGAGAAAGTCATATTATGCTAGAAAAGGAGAAATCTTCAATGTGCTGGGTACCTGACAGTTGACTTGTTGCCCTGACTGAATCACATGCCATGAGTAACCCCATATCTCCGTCAAATGCAAGATGATCAATGTGGCAGCACACAGTGCCAGTGTGTTTAGTGCGTAAAGACTGCAATCAGTGAAGGAACAACTAGGGAAGTGTTTTGAAGTATCCTGGAGCTTCAGCAACTAAACCTGGAAGACGTGATTGAAATAAAGATGTAAAAGTAGACATCCTTTAATTGGCTCCACTTGGCCAATATCAGCAATTATATACTCCAATTTTTTTTTCTTAAACATTAAGCTACAATTCTGGCTGAACTGAAAATTCCAATTTATGCTAGAGAGAGTGATAGAGAGCAAATATACAGCTCAAGATATCATTAGCTGTGCATCAAGGCCGGAAAAAATAACATTGCTGTGCCAAATTGATCATGGCTGTCCAAGGTTAATCTCCAAACTCAGGAAATAACCACCAAAACAATCTCATGTCAGTTGTGTGCATATTTTGTGCATAAAAACCCCTGTT
The DNA here is from genome assembly GCF_036971445.1 of Narcine bancroftii. NCBI lineage: Eukaryota > Metazoa > Chordata > Chondrichthyes > Torpediniformes > Narcinidae > Narcine > Narcine bancroftii. Next base: position 117,682,069 of record NC_091471.1, on the reverse strand, counting down.
AGTCTAAATGTCAAAGACAATATTTTCACACGTGTCAAAAATTGATCTGAAAGCAAAGTTGTCAGCATTTATTTTATAAAGATCAATGACGCTTATGAGATTCCTGCCTATAAAGATGAGATGCACCAATGTCGGGAATAAAGTCTTTTTTCCATTGAAGATTGGGTGCAATATTGAGCTGCTTCTGTTGCCTTGGGATCACACCTTGCAGAAGTCTTAAAAGAAATTCCCCCTGCTGTGTTAGTGCAAATTTTAATTTCCCACATCATCTGTTCTGATTGCTTCTTTGAGTGAGGTCGTCCAATTAGTGCCTGTTGGAATTAGCACAAAATTATATGCAGCTTCATGTTAGAGCTTTACAGACATTGGTGATTGGGTAGATGCTAGCCAAATTTCATTATCTTACCCTCAGAAAAAATAAATTTGTGTCCTTTGTGGATGATTTGAATACTGTGTTACAACAATGATTTTAGAACCAGTTTGGTTTCCTTCTTTTGTTTGTCTCTTTTACTTACCCACCTTGCTTCCTGCCAGTTAATTAGAATAAAGTCCATGTCAAATGAAAAGATACTGAATTTAATTATATCTGGGCCTAAGGCACAAGACAAGCCATCCAATTTCATTGGTGAGTTGCAACCTGATCAGTTCAAGCCATTCACATTGAAGGGGTTTACAGGTTTACAGGTAATGTAAAGCTCAGCTGAAGCAATCAGAGGTCTGGGGGTGTTACAAATATTGGATGATTTTCTTTTGCCCTGAGGTCACTGCCTGCTGGTACTGGGCCATTCCAGTTCCAGAGCTTGTGTTCCAGTGGCAGTCTGCTTTACACAGGATCTGTCAAGCTGAGTTTATGGCCTCTCTTTGTGGATCTGGAAAGCTGCAATGACAGGCTAGCTTTGGCATCTGCCCTAGGCTCACCATTTATCCAGACAGTCACTGTTCCTGTTTACTTAAAAATGGCTTTGACATTCTTACCCTGTTTTCTGATTGTGAGGATAGAAGCTAAGTGCATCATTCAAGGATCAACTGGATTTTAACTAGAGTATGATAGAGGAAAACACAGGTAAATCTAGGAATAGAACTATAGAAACAAAGAACGTTATAGCACAGAAACACTCCTCTTTGGTCCTTCTCGTCTGTGCTGAACCATTTTATTTTTGCCTAGTCCCATTGATCTGCTCCTTGTCCATAGCCATCCATGTACCTGTCCAAATTCTTCTTAAATGTTAAAATTGAGTCCTCATTCACCAGTTCAGCTGGGAGCTCATTTCACACTCCCGCCACTCTCTGTGTGAAGGAATTCCCCCTAATGTTACCCCTAAACTTTTCCCCTTTCACTCTTAACCCTCGTCCTCTGGTTTGTATCTCACTTTCCCTCAGTGGAAAAAAAAGCCTATCTACATTTACTGTTTATCCCCCTCATAATTTTAAATACCTCTATCAAATCTCCCCTCATTCTTTCACACTCCAGGGAATAAAGTCCTAACCAGTTTAACCTTTCCCTGTTATTCAGTTCCTGAAGTCCAGGCATCATCCTAGTAAATCTTCTCTGCACTCTTTCTCTTCTTGATATCCTTCCTGTAGTTAGGTGACCAAAACTGCACACAATACTCCAAATTTGGACTCACCAATGTCTTACATAACTTTACCACTTTCCCGACTTCTATACTCAATACTTTTAAATACAGTATTAAGGCCAATATGACAAAAGCTCTCTTTACAACCCTATCCACCTCCAATGCCACCTTCTGGGAATGATGTATCTGTATTCCCAGATCCCTCTGCTTTACTGCACTCCTCAGGGCCCTATCAGTTACCATATATGTCCTTTCTTAATTTGTCCTTCCAAAATGTAAAATCTCACACTTGTCTTCATTAAATTCCATCTGCCATTTTTCATCCCATTTTTCCAGCTGGTCCAAATCCCTCTGCAAGCTTTGAAAACCTTTTCTTTTGTTGTCCACAATGTCTACAATCCTAGTGTCATTTACAAACTTGCTGACCCAATTTACCACATTATCATCCAGATCATTGATATAGATGACAAAGAACAATGGTCCCAGCGCCAATCACTGAGGCACACCTCTAGTCATAGGGCTCCAATCTGGGAAGCAATCATCCACCACTATTCCTTGGCTTCTCCTATCTAGTCATTGTTGCACCAAGTTCACTACTTCATCTTGAATACCAGTGTCTGAACTTTCCTAACTAACCTCCCAAAGGTCTTACTACAATTCTTGTAGTTAACATCTTCAGTCTTTCCTTTGTTGACTTTCCTGGTAACCTCCTCAATAAAGCTCTATAACATTGGTTAAACATGACCTACCCATGCACAAAGCCATGATGACTATATCAAATCAGTTTAAGGCTATCCAAATAATTGTATATCCGACCTCTCAGAACACCTTCAAATAATTTACCTACTACTGATGTCAGGCTCAATGGCCTATAATTTCCAGGGTTATTTTTGGAGCCTTTTTTTAAAACAAAGTAACAACATGAGGTATCCTCCAATCCTCTGGTTCCACTCCCATGGCTTAGGACATTTTAAATATTTCTGCCAGACCCCTGCAATTTCTATACTAGATTCCCTCAAGGTCTGAGGGAATATCTTGTCAGCCCCTTGAGATTTAGCCACCCTTATTTGCTTTAAGACAGCAAGGCTTTCCTCCTCTTTAATCTGTATAGATTGAATGACTTCACTCCTTATTTTCCTTACTTCCAATGACACCATGCCATTTTTCTGTGTAATTACTGGTGAATTTATTTTTTTAAGATTCTCCCCCATCTCTTTTGGTTCCAATATAAAGCGGACCTCTCTGATCTTCAATGGGATCAATTTTGTCCCTTACTATCCTTTTGCTCTGCCAACAGAACATCATGTCTTCTTTTAGCCTTCCTGATTTACTTTTTGAGTTTTTTCTTGCATTTTTATACACCTCAAGTACCTCATTTGCTCCATGTTGTTTGTACCTGCTATACACCTCTCTCTTCTTTTGAATCAGATCTCCAATATCCCTATATCTGTTAACCTTGCATTTAATCCTGACAGGAACATACAAACACTACACTCTCAAAATTTCGCCTTTCAAGGTCCTTGCACATCTGTACCCAAAAACAACTTATTCCAATCCATGCATTCTAGATCCTTTCTCATTTCCTCAAAATTAGCCTTTTTCCAATTTAGAATTTCAACCCAATGCCCAGACCTATCTTTCTCCCTAATTAACTCGAAACTAATGGCATTATGATCACGGGTCCTACACATGCTTCTGTCACTTCTTCTGTCTCATTACCTAATAAGAGATCCCGTATTGTACTCTCCCTTTCACACCCATCCTTGGCATCTCAGACAAAAAGGGATGAGGACTCTGTGGGAGGAGCAGAGCAGTGCAGGATGCCAGAGTGAGAGAAACCCTCTGCCCAAGGTGAAGCTATGAAAAATTTCCTATATGGCAAGAGACTACAGTAACAAAACAGGAGGCAAAGCAGTGACCAAAGGCCTCAGACCATATTCCAGGTTGCTGGAGGCTGACTCTTTGGAATCAGGGACGGGGATTCAGGAGAGGGCTGATGGTGATAAAAGGTCCCAAAGGACCTCAGGCACTGACAGCTTCCTAATCGTATTGGGGGATCAGAGCCAGGGGCTGAAGAGGCTGACTTCAATGCCTCGAGCTTGGGTTCACAGTAGGAATGAAGCAAGGCTGTGTGGCAGAGGAGGCACTGGCACTGGAGGACATAGTGCAATCCACAGTCACTTAATATCTCTGAAGGGTCTCTCTATTTAGTTTATTATTTCTCTTTTCTTTCTTAGTAGGGGCACTGGACAAATCGCACATCTTTGAGTGCTTTGACAGGCAAACAATTCTGAACACCTTTGTGTATTTATGCACATGACAATAAAATAATCTTGACCTTAATGTATATCAAGTTCAATTTTATTTGTCATCCAATTGTACCCGCATAGCATGACAAAACTGTGGTCTCTGGTCCATGATGCAGACAGGGCAAAACATGCGTACTGATATAACACACAGACAGGCAAATGATACATTACATAGTACATAGAAAATAAACATTCTTAATAAATAATAGTCAGAGAGATTTGTTTTAGCAGTTACTGCCCGTGGGATGAAACTGTTTCTCAGCCTCATTCTTCTGGATCTGATACATCTGTATATTTGTCCTAACAGAAATTGCTGAATGTGGGGTGGTTGGAGTCTTCCCTAATTTTGTGAGCCCTCTTTAAACAATAATCCCAGCAAATCCTATCAATGGAGGGGAGGGTAATCCTAGCGATTTGCTGCTTTTATGGTCCTTTAGATTGACCTCTGATCCAATGCTCTACAGCAATTGTACTACATTGTGATACAGTTGGCCAGGTGCTGTAGAAAGTTGACAGGATAGTGGCTGGTAGCCTCGTCCACCTCAGCATATTAAGGAAGTTCAATCACTGTTGTGCTTTTCTGATGTGAGGAGATGCTATGGGTTCAGAAATTACCACTTCTTACATTGACTCTAAGGAACATATTTGTCTCCACTACCAAGTTATTAATGTGAGTGAGGAGTGGTCATCCCTGTTCCACCTGAAGTCCACAGTCATCTTTTGTCTTGTGCACATTAAGACTTAGGTTGTTATTCTCAGACCATTCCATAAGAATTTATACCTCTTCTCTATATCAACTCATCGCTGTGGTTAATGAGGCCAACTACTGTCATGTCATCTGCAAATTTGATTACCCTAATTGAGCTGGATCTGACATTGCATTCATGCACCAGAAGCATGAACAGGACTGAGCACACAGCCTGAGGTGTACCAGCAGTCAATATAATGGTGCTTGACGTTCAGCTGCCAAACCATCAGACTATAGTCTTTCCATTAGGAAGTCCTGATACTTGTTATGGAGAGGAGCGTTGAGTCCCAACAAGGACGACTTCTCTACCAGCTTCAGGGTATGATTGTATTAAATGGAGAGCCGAAGTCAATGAACTGCCTACCATATGAGTCATCATTCTCCAGGTGGGTCAGTGGAGGGACAAGGCTACAGTATCGTCAGCGGAATGGTTCAGTCTGCAGGTGAATTGAATTGACTCTAATGTCTCTGGGGGTGTGCTTTAATATGTTCCATCAGCAGATACTCGAATCATTTCATAATGATGGAGGTCAGGGCCACTGGGCAGTAGTCATTGAAAGTCCCTGTATATTCATGTGTCCATCTAAAAGTCTCATAAACGTTACAACTTATCTGCTTCCTCCCTTAGCTGTCCATTTCAGGAGCCCTACTTCTCTCAGAACGATATTTGCTCTGCACATCTCCTTAAAGTTTTCACTTTAAACGCATGTTCTCTAGAATTTGATATTTTTATCCAGGGAAAAAAAAATTCTGACTGTCGACTTTATCTGTGCCTCTCAGGATTTTATAAAATTCTATCAGATATATCTTTAGCTTGTCCCAGATAAAAGAACCAAAGTTCTTATAGCTCAAAACCTTTAATCCCAGCAACACCCTTGTGAACTCTTTGGCACTTAATCCAAAGACTCTTCTTCCTGAAAAGGAGTGGCCTCACTCCAAGTGTGGCATAATCAAACTTTTTTTTAATGGCTGCAATGTGACGTACATGCAATGTAAATGTAAGGGGTAAAGGTTCCATTAATGACACATAATACTACATTTAGAATGTAACATACATGAAATTCTTTAACTTTTGTCTACCATAAGGCAGACACTTTGTCAAGTGCCCCTTACAGAAACTTACAGCACCTGGTGTTCTGAGACTGTCTCCTCTCCAAGTACTGAGCCTTCTTAGCTTCTGAGATCAGACAATCCCAGGATTATTCAGGGTATTAGGTGCTGTCAATGTCCTGAACAATTCATGTTGGCATGCCATATTCTTCTTTACCACCCTCTTTATTTATGTGACCACTTTCAGGGAGCAAAGGGCTAGCCCCAAGATTCCACATCAACGCTATTAAGGGTCCAACCATTGCCTGTCTATTACCTCTTACCTTTCATCTCTCAAAGTGCCACACCTCAGACTTGCTCAGATTAAACTACACTCTCCATTTCTCTGCCCACATATGCAAGTGGTCTACAGTATATCCTGCTGTATCCTCAGATAGCCATCCATACTGCAAAGGGAGAAAAATTTGATCAGAACTCCATGGAAAAGTCCACAACCCTTATATCCAAATCAAGTAGAGTAAAACCTTGTTAGAACACAGTAGCTGGGGTCCAAGATTTCATACCGGTTTACAGCCGAGCCGCGGAACAGGTGCATATATGTCAGAGTGCAGGCTGCCACCACGGGCCGCCCCTGCCCCAAAGTACCATGTTGGGGGTCAGGGGCAGTGGGGAGGGGGGCTGTCAGGCAGCAGGGAGTTGGGTCACCAGCTGATTGTCATCAACCCATCCCTTAGCAATTTGGGGTCCACAGACACCTGCGTTATAAGTAATTCCGCCGATTAACAAATCGCATCCTAACGAGGTTACGCTGTATTTTGAATATCAGATCACAGTAAAAGCTGCCCTTGAATGTGTGAATTGTTTATTATCATGTGTACTGCAACTCAGTCGATATTGTTTACACAGAAATCCCATGATAGTGCCATAGGAAGACCAAAATTAAGATAGTTTTGGTCATTTACACTGAACCGAATAAAGCTGGCAAAATGCCAAGTCAGTGTGTCTTTTTTCACAGCAAGCCAGTATTCCGGGATCAAAACTGACAGGATGTGGAAAAGCAGTAGCATTGCTGTCTACTGTCATGTATAGCATACCATATTTGACGACATGCTAGACCCAATTTTTTTCACCAAAAATGGCTCAAAAATATTTCCTTGGTCTTATATGTGAAGTTGAAATGAGGCTGATAATGGTGAGTAATGCTGACAGTGATCATCGTCGCCGCATGGCTCACTAGCATCACTGCCATCTATCGATTGGGGCTAGTGGCGGGCTGACTCTCCCAGCAGTCCGCTGTCAGTCCCTACATTGATCAGTGTTGTGTTGAGAAAATGTCAGGTTTGAGAGAGACAAGTCTGGACACAAGGATTTGGAATCAAATGTTACTTTTATTAACATACAACAATTAAAAGAAGAGCATGGGAAAAGCATAGCAGAAATATAACAGAAACGCACACAATTTACTAAAGAGTGTGGGAAAATACGTGCACAATTTAATAAAACATACGTGTACAATTTACAAAAGAGCGTGGGAAATCTACTGCAAGTATTGACATATAGCAGTGGATTTCAAATGTTTTCTTTCCACTCATATACCACTTTAAATAATCTCTAGGCCATAGGTGCTCTCTGATTAGCAAGGGATTACTTAAGGTGGTATATGAGTGGGAAAAAAAGGTTGAAAACCACTGCTAAAGACCCAAGTGTTACTGAAATATTTTGCTTGAGAAAAATTGTCATTGGCCCATTTCTTTTGGTGTTATGAAACCATGCACATAACGTGTCAATTTGATACAATTAAAACAGCAGTTTTCAATTTTTTGTTCCACTCTCATACCACCTTTAAGTTATCCTTTTCTAATCACCACAATCTATCATTGGATGAAGGTGGCGGCCTGTAATGGAAGATTCTAACCTGTTTTTTTAAAATTTGCGGTTCTGGGTTCTGCAAGGCCGAGAACCTGCTTGTGTTTTAGAATCAGCAGACATAAGCTAAATTCCACCGAGGGGCCAGAGATGCTGTTATCTGAAGAAAGGGCATCTCTGTACCAAGAACATTTAATCTTCCTGCTTGTTTTGGTCACAGACTGTCAGAGGCCTAGCCTTGATGCAAAATAAACTATTGTATTCAAAGTGATAAGCTGAAAATTATGTTACTAGTTAGAAACCTAGCATGCTAGCTTACTTACTTATCTTTCTTGCTGTGCTGGGAATAGGTGCTTGGGTAAGCAGTTTTTGGGTAATATAAGTCATAGTCCCGCTGCTGAAGAGAGAGAGAGACTCTCCGAGAGGTGGCAACATCTCTCAGCAAGAAGAAGAACTTCTGGAGTCCAGCCAACATCCCGGTCAGGGGAGGTGGAGAAGCTGCTACCGGTGCCCTGACAACCTACTACAAGTGTGCAGTCGTTGCCTCGTTTTGGCAGTTGGAACCAGTCCAAGCGTTGATAAGTATAGTTGGGAAGGGCTTGCATATTGTAGTGTGAAATCAGCTTTTGAATTAATAATAAACATTTGTATAAACTGAACTGTGTGTGTCTATTTTCTTTCGGTAGCTCAAACACTGTGACCAGTCTAAAACGAACAAAGTGAGAGGTATAAGTTTACCCAAGACAATTGGCGCTGCGAGCAAGATTGGTCTCAAGATGTTTCGCCAAAAGAAAGAGGTGAGCCCTGAGCAGTTCTTGATTCCTGGATGGACTTCCAAAGACGATGGGTTTGGCATGTTGGCCAATAGCCTGTCTTTGTTGGGACCACCCATTAGTTGGGATGAGAAGTTAGATTCATCAAGTGCGCCTCTGGGAGAGCAAGTTGCCACTCTCCTTCGAGAAAGAAAATTTCCTGATAAAAAAGGGACGCTGACGGATGGTTTTTGGTTGCTGACCACAGCCTTACGCCACTCCGTTCAGCGTGAAGCAGAATCAGTTCAAAGAGAAGTAGAATCTCAGTGCAAGAGAAAGCAATTAGAGGAGGAGCTAGAAGCCATGAGACAATGCTGTTCCATGATGAGCGAGATTGTTCGCACCAGTCAGGAGAGAGCCAAAGAATGGGAAGATAAGCATGTCCAAACGATCTGCCGTAATATTAAACTTCGGCAGCAGCTCTGTGTAGATAAGGAAAGGCATGGAGTAGAACCCGATCCATATCATATTCGTGCCATGATAATGAATGGTGACGATCCTGATGTAATTGAGGATTGGGATGGGAATATCTGGAATGACAATGGTAATGATGCAGATACTCCCCAGCATGTGTCTAACTACCCTCTCCACCTGCTGTTCACGCCTGCAGTAGATTTCCCAAACAGACGGAAGGGGGGATGATGTAAGGGTAGAGATTGAAGGGATAGATACCCCGGTCTCCCATGTGGACCCAGGGGAAAATACCCAAACCCCTGCTTATGCTCTATGGCCTACTCCCTCTACGGGATGGCCTCAGAATCCTCCCCTAGACTGGGTGGAGGGCCCTGCGGGCCAAAGTGGGAATAGGGGTTGGAAGCAGTCAATAATACGTGACTTCTCTGTAAAAGAGCTGGCTGCAATAGGAGATCGATTTAGGCAAAAGGCAGGAGAAACTCTGGCAGCCTGGCTCCTGCGTGTCTGGGAACAAGGAGGGGGTAATGTATTTTTAACTCCTGAGGAATTGTTGGGATTAGGAACATTGACTACTGATATCCGGGTCACTGCTGAGCTGTGGGGTAGAGGGAGAGAGGTGGATTACTTACTTACTACTCTAGGGGAGGATTCCGAGGCCATTGTGGCGGGCTTTTGGGGGAAGCATAGTGGAGAGCTTCAGACTGTTCAAACTGAGGACAAACCAGCTTGCTCAAAGCACAAGGTTTCTAGAGACACCTGGGGACAGCTGAGAGCAGGCCAGTGGGATCAGGGTGGGGGCTGGTTTTTTGTCATAATCTCACTCCTTAACACTAATCTCCTTTCCTTTAATATCTGAAGGTCTGTCAGTGAGTGTCTTGAAAACATTCATTAATTGAGCATTCACACCCTCCTTCTGTAGTGTTCCAGATTCAGTGCCCTTTGATGCATACTTTTTATCTTATTCATGAATGATCAAGCCCGATTTGAAAGACCAACAGCCACCCAACTTCTGTCCTGTCAAAACCATGAATTATGTATTTATGAATTAAATCATCTCTCATTCTCCTCCCAGCAATATATCAGCGCTTCACCCACCTATTAAAATGGTGAGTCGAGAAGAGGATGCATTACTATTTCACCACCAGCCATTTCATCTACAGCTCACTTCAGACTTCTGCATTTATGAGAGCATACATAGACATCCGAGATGGGCTAAACCCCAAATGCTTGCTGGTCGAGTATTCCCTAGTGAACTACTCGCAGTCAGCCATATCGACTCTGCCTTTTACCTTTGTTCTATAATTGTGGACCACCGGGAGAGAGCAGGTCAGTGGTATTATTAATAAAAACATTTTTCAATTGGCCTGCTTGCAAGTGTTGTCAAAGTTTTGAATGTTTACCTATAAATACAACTTTTAAAAATATGGAACATAAGCACATCCTTACCTAAGTTGGTCGCAGAATTCCAGATTGCCCTTTTACACAGACAGTAATCTGATGCTATTACTACCTCTACTGCCAGATCAATGGACCCCCCCCCCCCTTTCATGTTGGTATTTTTTACATAGCAGGCATACTGTAAAAAAGCCACAAATATCCCATAATGAAGTGGCTGTGTATAAGTTTCTAATGGAAAAACAATATTTTGCATGCTATTCAGACAAGTCAATCCATAGGTAAGTACAGGGAAAAAAAATTGACAAATGTGCAGAGTTTGGTGTTGCAGAGAGAAGTACAGTTAAAACAATGCAAGGGTTAAGGTCAAGATTTTGAAATCATCTTGGAATCACCCTTGTTATGTTGTACTCAAGTTGCTGTAGTGGGCCTCAGGCCCACTTTCTTTTATTCAGATGAAATTACATTTGTTGTTTTTGAAATTCCATTTAAATTATATTGGTAATATATGGTAACCTATGACCATGTCCCCCTTTGGAATGGCCACCCTACCTGAGTATAGAGTAAATGACAGTGACCAAGATTTAGTTTGATCTCACAGGAGGGACAGTGTATTCTTAGATGAGCACATCCATTGTCTTAGCTATACACATTAAAGCTTCCTGGCCCTGGCCTGAGGCTCAATGGGTAATCCTTGTGGGGTCCAATGACATAGATATTCGTAGGGATGAGGTCTTGAAGAAGAAATACAGGGAGTTAGGAAAGAAGTTATTTTTAAAAAAAGATCCTCAAGGGGGTAATCTCAGGATTGCTGCCTGTGCTATGTGCACGAGATGGAAGGAACAGGAAGTTATGGCACATGAATGTGCGGCGAAAGAGTTGGGGCAGGGGTTCAGATTTCTGGGTCATTGGGATCTCTTCTGGGGAAAGTCAGATCTCTACAAAAAGGATGGGCTGAACCTGAACTGGAGGGGGTCAAATATCCTGGCAGGTAGGTTTAACGGAGCAGTTGGGGAGGGCTTAAATTAGTTTGGATGGGGGGAGAATCAAGGAGTTAGGGTTGAGAAAGATTCCATGAATGTGCAGCAAAGAAGACAAGAAAGACAGGCAGGTGAAAAGAAGGATAATTTTCTGCACATTAGAAAGACAATCAAATCAGTTACAGATACAGGTTTAAGAGTATGTACTTGAATGCACAGAGTAGAGGACCTCGTGGGACAGTTGCACCTTGAAAGTTCTGACATTGTGGCCATCTCTGAGACATGACTAAATGATTAATAAGATTGGGAGCTGAATGTCCAAGGGCACACACGTACAGGAAAGGTAGGTAGAGAAGGGAATGTGGCCCTGATGGTATGCAATGATATTAAATCACTAGAAAGAAGGGATGGGGTAAAATCTGTATGGGTTAAGTTAAGAAAAGGCAAAGGTAAAAGGACCCTATTAGCAGTTAAATATAATTATGGGGAATTTTAACATGAAAGGGGATTAGGATAGTCAAGAAGGTACTGGATCTCAGGAGAGAGAGTTAATGAAATGCCTGAGGGATTGCTTTTTAGAACATCTTGTCGATGATCCCACTGTGGGTGGGGGGTGGGGGGGTGGTGGTCAGCGGTTTTGGATTGGGTGATATGTGATGAACCTGCAGTGATTCAGGAATTAAAGGTCATGGAACCCTTGGGAAGTAGTGATGGTTGAGTGCAGTTTCAAATTTGAAAAGGAAAAGCTGATATCAGATATGTCTATGTTTCAGTGGAACAAAGGAAATTACAGTGGAATGAGAGAGGAACTGGCACTAGTTAACTATATAAGTAAGATAGATGGGGGTGGGGGGGGGATAAACTGCAGAGCAGAATTGGCGGATATTTCAACAAGAAATAAAGTGCAGGATAGATACATTCCAAAAAAAAATGATGAAACGAAAAATGGCACAAATGTGGGTAACAAGAGAGGTTACGGCTAAAATAAAAGCAAATGGGAGGACATACAAGGAAGCAAACATTTGTGGAAAAAACAGGAGTGGGAAATTTTTAAAAACTTGTAGAAAGAGACAGTCTTTGGAAAGAAAAGATGAATTATGAATGGAAGTTGGCAAATAACATACAAAAAGATACGAAGAGTTTTAAATATGTAAAAATAAAAGAGGTACATGGGTAGATAATGCTGGAGAAATTATAATGGGTAACAGAGATGTCAGAGGAACTAAATGAGTATTTTGCCTCTGTCTTCTCTGAGGAAGACAACAGCTTTTGTTTTTATTTTTGAATTTCTATTGCTGCTGGGTTTTGGGGTCTCTGGGCTCTTAACAAATTGGACAGTATTTTTGAATAAGATGTTTCCCTTGGTGGATGAATCTAGGGCAAGAGGGCATTGCCTTAGAATTGGAAATTACCCATTTAAAACTGAGATGAGGAGAAATTTCTTTAGCCAAAGGGTTATGGATTTGTGGGATTCATTGCCACATGCAGCTGTGGAGGCAGGATCATTGGGGGAATTTAAAAAGGGAGATTGGTAGGTATCTAATTAGTCAAGTTATCAAAGAATGTGGGGGAAAAGCAGAAAATGGAACTAGAAGTGAGAACAGTTTAACTCGGGTGGATTTGCGGAGCAGATTAATAGACTAAACGGCCTACTTCTGTTTCTTTTTCTTGTGATCATGGCTTAGCATTCAAGAGACACTGAGGCCAAACTGGGGGTGAACCCCCCCCCCCCAAAAAAAAATCACATTATTCTCACCATCTACTTTTCCCAAATACATTTGTCTATATAATATTTATGGACAAAATGTCCCATTTCCACACTGAGAATACCTTCCATGATACTTTGTGTCACTAAATATGGAGTGAGATTGGGAAAGAGTCTGAAAAGGTAGAGCTGCTCAAAACTAGACAAGCAGATTGTGCAGTGGTCTTTCAACAGCAGGAGCATCTGCAATGCTCCAAACTCGTGGTTTGGCACCACTTCCACCAAACTGGAGAACTAGCACAGGTTGCATGATGAGCATAGAAAAGCACGTCGGAATAGTCTCAGGCAAAGATGATACCACAACACAGGATTAAAAGCATGTTGAACAAGGCAATTTAATCAATTTCCCTTGATATGTAATGATATGATCATCAATTTGAGGGTCAATGTTGATCACAATCAATTGAAACTGCAACAAGAGCAGTTCAGAGGTTAAGTTTCCAGCCATCACTTGCCTCTTGTTACCACAGAAATGTTCTATTCCCTGCAATGTGCAATCCTGGAGAGTTTTTGAATACTCTTCACTTCTCTGAATGAGTGCAGCTTCAACAACACTCAGTAAAAATCAAAGCCACCTTTGGATGAGCACTTCATCTAATTCTTAAAAACTCACAATCTTTCACTGTCATCTCTGCATTATGTAACATTCATAACATCATTGCAGAAATTTAGTAACTTGCTGAGACTTCTTCAGCAACATGTCCCAGATTTACCACTGCCACTCCCAAGTCATAGTAAAAACACAATGCTGAAGAAACTCAGCAGGTCAAACAATGTCATTGAAATAGTAAGTGTAAAAATATCTAACTGACATTTCAAGTTTGAACCCTTTATCAGTTATGGAAAAATGTTGACAGGTGTCCAAATAAAAGAGTCATGGGGGGGGGGAGAAGAGAGAGATATGGTCACAAAGGCAGGAGGCAAAAGGTGAAGAAAGGAGGGGACAGCAGCAAGCAAGGGGAGGAGGGATGGTTGGGTGAATAGAGAGGGAAGAGGGGGAGGGAAGAAAAGGTTAGCAAAAACCAGAAAAGCTGGTGTCAATGCCATCTGGCTGGAGAGTTCCCAGGTGGAAAATCAAGAGTTCCTAGGTGGAAAATCAAGAGTTGTACCTTCAATTCCTCCCCTCCCCTTTCCCTTCTGGCTCTCTTCCTTTCTTTGCTCAACCATCCTTCCTTCCCTTGCTTGCTGCTACCACTTCCCTCCCTTTTCTACTTATTACCTCCTGGATTTAAACCATTCTTCCCCCTCCCACTTTTTTTTATTTGGCAAAATGTAATCTGAAGACATTTTTCCATACCTTGATAAAGGGCTCAAGCCTGAAATGTTGGTTATGTATTTTTATCTTTGCTACATAAAGGATACAGTTTGACTTACTCCAAAATTGTTTTTACTGAAACCTCTGTGTCTACAGATTCTCATGTTTCACTTCCAAGTTATGAACATACTATTATTATTTCATTTTGTTACAAATCCAGAGGACTCCAAAACCCAGCAGCAATAGAAATTCACCAAGACAAATGGTTACTTAAGCAAAAGTTGCTTTTAATTTTTTTTTAAATATTAAAAACAGAATCAAACTTTAACATAACTATTAACTTAACCTAACTTTACCCCCTGCTAATTCTAACCACACGTGTAATAAGTTCAGGAAAGTTCTTTGCTTTAATAATCCAATCATTCACTTCTCACTTCTCCAAGTTCACTGGTATCAGGCAATTCTTATACTGTGCACAGAATTTAACATTTATAAATTTTCAGTGCTTAAAATTAAATGGATATTGCTCAGGAAGGTTTGTTTCTGAGAGAGAAATTTGTTGCTCATTTGACGGACACAAACTGATTCCCTTCAATCAGCCACTTCAGTGTCATGTCGAAGAAACTTTCCCCATCATGAGTTTTCCAAATGATAACCTCTTTTTCTGCAGGTCATCACAGAGATATTTCAGGTGAAGCACTCTAGCCAACAATTACCTATTGTAAGGACCAGAAGAGTTTTTCAACAGGGTGAACTCAGAACTCACAACCAGTCTTCAAAATGGGGTTTTCAACAAACTTCCAAAAGCCATTGAAGAAGTCAGTTCTCTCTCTCTGAGAAATCCTGTTTGCCTGCATGACTGGCTTCAGCCAAGCTCTTGCATTTTAAATGAGAGGTGAAGTGTTACTCTGTTTGTGGTGACCTACACTAAACCCCACACAATCTATCTTGTTTTAAAAATATACTTATATATAATATAATATACCATTTCATCTGATGCAAGGATCACCAAAGAGATAGACAACAGACTCGCCAAGGCAAATGGCGCCTTTGGAAGACTACACAAAAGAGTCTGGAAAAACAATCACCTGAAGAAACACACAAAGATCAGTGTGTACAGAGCCGTTGTCATACCCATGCTCCTGTTCGGCTCCGAATCATGGGTCCTCTACTGGCATCACCTACGACTCCTAGAACGCCTCCATCAGCGCTGTTTCCACTCCATCTTCAACATTTATTGGAATGACTTCATCACCAACATCGAAGTACTCGAGCTGGCAGAGTCCGCAAGCATCGAATCCATGCTGCTGAAGACCCAACTGCGCTGGGTGGGTCACGTCTCCAGAATGGAGGACCATCGTCTTCCCAAGATTGTGTTCTATGGCGAGCTCTCCACTGGCCACTGTGACAGAGGTGCACCAAAGAAGAGGTACAAGGACTGCTTAAAGAAATCTCTTGGTGCCTGCCACATTGACCACCGCCAGTGGGCTGATATCGCCTCCAACCGTGCATCTTGGCTCCTCACAGTTCGGCGGGCAGCAACCTCCTTTGAAGAAGACCACAGAGCCCACCTCACTGACAAAAGACAAATGAGGAAAAACCCAACACCAAACCCCACCAACCAATTTTCCCTTGCAACCGCTGCAACCGTGCCTGCCTGTCCCGCATCGGACTTGTCAGTTACCAACGAGCCTGCAGCAGACGTGGACATACCCCTCCATAAATCTTCATCCGTGAAGCCAAGCCAAAGAGTACATCCTATAACAATATCTTAAACATTCTTCTATTATTTCATTTCTCCTGCACCAAAATCTTATAAGTTCTTAGCAACACTGTCACAATGACAACACGCTGAGGGCAACAATTTTTCAAGAAAGCACTTCACCACCTTTACAAGGACAATTTGGGAAGGACAATTAGGATGAGCATGGACATGACAGTCATTTCCAATGTAGCCCAAAAAAGCTTATGATGGTTTCCACTTTTCCTTTCTATATCATTATGATATCTATACCCAGTGCTTCTCAACCTTTTTCTTTCCACTCAATACCATTTTCAGTATTCCCTATGCCATAGGTGCTCTGTGATTAATAAGGGATTGCTTAAGGTGGTATGTGAGTGAAAAGAAAAAGTTTGAAAACCATTGTTTTAATCGTACCTAATTGACTTGTTATGTGGATGGTTTTATAACTCCAATGGAAATAGACCAATGACAGATTTTCAATAAAAATTGGGCCTAGAGCAGTGATTCACAACCTTACCTTCCTACTGTTCAAGTATCTCAAATGACTTCTTTCAACGAACTAGATTTTGGAGTACAATGATCATCTTTATAATGGCAGTGGGATATCATTTCATAGCCCATTCTCCAGACAGAAGCAGAAGCAAATAACTATAGTTGAAATTCCAGAGATAAGCAGAGAATCATAGTGGTCTCTTTAAATTTTAATTAACAGTTAATAGAGAAACAAATACACACTTACACATTCTGGAACACCAAATTTGCACCAGGAAACTATGGAAGACATTTTCACAGGCATTTGGTTCACCACAAAGAATTGATATTCCTATTACAGGCATAGACTCTTTGCAAGATTATTTCTTGTGCTTTGGGAATAGAAGCAAATAAATATTTGGAAAATAGCATCCTATACATTTTAATTCAATCTGTCATAAACTCAGAATCATGCAACTTAAAAACAGGGTCAGCCCAACTCATCCATGCTGACCAAATTACCTGCCTGAGCTAATTTCATTTGTTTAAATTTTGCCCCATCTCTCTAAACCAGTGGTTTTCAACCTTTTTCTTTCCATGCATATACCACTTTAAGTAATCCCTATGCCATAGGTGCTCTTTGATTAGTAAGTGATTACTTAAAGTGGTATATGGGTGTGGGTAAAAAGGTTGAGAACCACTGCTCAAGATCCAATTGTTACTGAAATATTTTTTCTTGAGAAAAACTGTCACTGGCCCATTTCCTTTGGAGTTATGAAACCATGCACATAATGAGTCAATTAGGTACGATTAAAACAGTGGTTTTCAAACTTTTTTCTTTCCACTCACATACATTTACTTAAATAATCCTTTACTAATCATAGACCACTTATGGTATAGGGATTACTTAAGGTGGTATGTGAGTGGAAAGAAAAAGTTTGAAAACCACTGCTCTAAACAATTACTATCCGTCTACCAGTCCAAATGACCTTTAAAACCTTGTTATTGTACCTGCAGTTACTTCTACAACACTAACTTCACAATGTGTGGATTCTAAATGCACAGCAGAGAGGTTAAGAAATATTATGCTGGATTAATCTCCTTGTTAAAAAGTTAATACCATAGTTAATTAATTTTTAAAAAGGTAAATTAATAAAATTCAGAACTCATCTAGTGTAGAGATGAGATGACAGATCTTGTGTAATGATTTTATGTTTATAACAAATAGGGCTGTTAGCTGGATTAAGTTTCTGAAGAGAATTCAGAAGTGATTAGCAAGTAATCACTTCAAAAAGAAAAGGATAAATATTGTGAGAATAAAGTGGAGAATTGAGGGTAGAGGTTCGATGTTGCAAATTCACCAGTGATCCTGGGTCCCTTCAGTAAAATTAAAGGAACATAAAATTGAAGAAGTTGCAAATCAGACATGACCTCCATAAGAGCGTTCTCATCAATTGAGGTTCATGCGGGGGATCACAAACTCCATTACTTCCCGAATCACCAGTTTGTATTTTTTTTTGAACAGTTGTTTATTACATATTCTGAGTGGAACTCCAGTGTTGTTGTTCCCATTGGATGGTTTTCCTTTGACCTTGGAGCACCGATGTTCGAGAAATCAGCAGTCTACTTCATAGATCAACCATTTTTTTTGGCTTTTTTTTTGCTGCAAAACAGCTTCACTTATAATGCTGAGCAAATGTCATCGAACTGGAGCTGTGTATAATTGTGACTACCTTGTGCTCTACTGTCAACACTGCTACTCCTGAAGTTTAATCCCAATGGCAACAAACCTGATGCTGCCGATTACTCACTTGTGATCATTTTGATGTTAATGCTGTGTGAGTTTGGCTGTGCACTGAACCATCTCAAAAGTAGCCTGGGAATTTTAGCACCAATCAGGCAACAGTTAATAAGCAGGTGGGAATCAGACATGGTTTCTTCAAGAAACATGGAAATGCAGTATGTGAATTCGGCCTATGTCATGAGGATACATCTCAAAATTGCCACTGTCTATTTAACGATCACGAGTGATTCTGATACAATTTTATTTGTTATCTGTAATGCTCAGGAAATTAGAAAAGTCTAGGATCCAAACAGAGGGTAAATCGTGCCAAAATCTGTACAATAAATAAGGAATTTGTTTTGTGGATACAAGGCTACTCAACACCAATTACTAAATGTATCAAACAGTTAGGCTGTATTTGGCATATTTTGTTCATTTTTGGCCAACCTATTACAGGAAGGATGTCGCGGCTTCAGGGAGGATACAGAAGAGGTTTAACAGGGTGTTGCCTGGTTTAGAAGGTGTGTATTAAGGAGAGAGGATGGATAAACTGAGATTCATGTCTTTGAATCTTCAGAGAACCCTTTCACTTTGGGGTAAAAAAAAAACAGGAGCGTTTTTGCTTGTGCAAATTCACTGAGAGCAAAGAAAGGAGGGTTCTACTGCCCAGTCCAAATATCAATGCCACCATACAAGCTTCAAATGGTCTGCTAAAGGAGTCATGGGCTCTGGCCCCAAGATGGCACCACCAATTTTTTGACAGCAGACTCTGTGCCCCCAGAGAAGTTAAGAACTGGCACAGGCACCAGAAAACAGGGAGAATGCACCCAATTTGAAAAGGAAAAGAAGAAGCAAAGGAGATGACCCAACAGGATGCTGACCACAAAGGTCTGGAACTGAAAAACACAGCCAGCAGATGTTGGTGACGAGAGGTGAGGAACCAACATAGTCTCGTGCTGCTCGCAACTGCAGACAAAAGACTTGCACCAGGGTGCAAACTGCTGGAAACTCCGAGACTGGCTAAAGGAGTACCAGGTATCAGAACTGGGATGCAAGAGCATGCAGAAGGCACTGAAGGCTTCTTGCTGGAGACTTGGATCTGGAATGTCTGGTTGCCAATTATTTGGATTGAAGTATGTGTGGCTGCAGAGTTTCAGGTGTGCTGGAGGCAAATCCATGCACACCCAGTGACTCTGTGGTACTCTCTTTTGCTCTCTTTCTCTGACTGTAAGAGCCACCCAGCAAGTTCTGCTGATTGTGAATCTCTCTGCCTTATTGAAGACTAAAGTAAATTTTGTGTAATATTGCACCTGTTTTATTATATGACAATGAAGGAATCGGACTGATAAGATCTTGTTCAGCATTGATGAAGGTAAACACTCAGAATTTTTACCCATGGTAAAAGTGACACATTTGCAAAGGCACATTTAAGGGGGGGAGAGCTGGGAAGGAAGTTCAAGGGAGCTGTGTGGGGTATTTTTTTACACAGTGGGGGGTACCCTGAGTAGTGCCAGAAGTAGTGGTGAAAGTAGGTTCAGTCATAGCATTTAGAAAGATTCTAGATAGAATCATGGCAGAGGTTGACAGCATCGAGTCCATGCTGCTGAAGATCCAGCTGCGCTGGGTGGGTCACGTCTCCAGAATGGAGGACCATTGCCTTCCCAAGATCGTGTTATATGGCGAGCTCTCCACTGGCCACCGTGACAGAGGTGCACCAAAGAAAAGGTACAAGGACTGCTTAAAGAAATCTCTTGGTGCCTGCCACATTGACCACCGCCAGTGGGCTGATATCGCCTCAAACCGTGCATCTTGGCGCCTCACAGTTTGGCGGGCAGCAACCTCCTTTGAAGAAGACTGCAGAGCCCACCTCACTGACAAAAGGCAAAGGAGGAAAAACCCAACACCCAACCCCAACCAACCAATTTTCCCCTGCAGCCGCTGCAACCGTGTCTGCCTGTCCCACATCGGACTTGTCAGCCACAAACGAGCCTGCAGCTGACGTGGACTTTTACCCCCTCCATAAATCTTCGTCCGCGAAGCCAAGCCAAAGAAAAAGATAGAATCATGAATATGAATGAAGGGATACTATCATGTGAATTATGATTTGGATACTCTGTTCTGTAGTAACATGTCAGCCAAAAGGCTTTTTCCTGAGCTGTGCTGTTGTTTGTTCTATGTTCTAATAGTACTTATCATCTTAGCTCCTGTAAAGAAAGTGGCCAGAAGTCTTACCACTGAGTCTATAACTGGGGTTCTCCACATGTTAAATGGTTGATGCATTGATTCACTGTTTTGCATTATGATCCAACAGGCTGTAAGTGAACTGGTTGAATTGCATTGTACATGAGATCTCTGATGACTTTATGATGTTATTTATTGTTGTGGTGCACATGATCCTGATGTGCAGTCTGATATATCATATGATTGACGGTGTGTAGCCTTGTAGCTGTAAGGTCTATCTTTGGAGATTTTTATCTTTGCTATTTACAATTGGACTGATTGAAGAGCAGATATTCTGAGCTGGTTCCTGCACCATCTAATAAACCACATATTTCCCAGTTTAATTGAATTCAGTGCATCATCTTCTTTTCTGTTGCATGCTTGAGAAAATGTAATTACATGTTCTACTTCTGATCCAATTGGATCCATGAATTTTGATTGGCTGGTTGTGAAAAAAATGCAGCAGGATAACATTTATTTTTGAAACTGGTAAATGTCAAATGGTTTTTGAATGTATTACTAACTATAAAGCATTATATTCAGTATATATTATGGGTGGCACGGTTGGTGTAGCGGTTAGCGCAATACCTTTACGCGCCAGTGATTGGGACTGGAGTTCGAATCCTGCATTGTCTGTAAGGAGTTTGTATGTTCTCCCCATGTCTGCATGAGTTTTCCCTGGGTCTCAGGTTTACTCCCACCATTTGGGTTTAAATTGGACAGCAGAGACTCGTGGGCCAAAATGGCCTGTTACCGTGCCATATATCTAAATTTAAATTTTACATATATATAAATTTATAACTATATAAACTTTCAATGGAACTTTGCAAGCTCATTAAAGAGGAATTCCAGTTGTTGCATGATTAAGTGGTAGTATTCTTGCCTGCGGTTCAGAATGTCATGCAATCAATTCCCACTGCTGACTTCCAGCACATAATCTAGGTTGACACATCATTGCATTACAATTATATCAGTGAAGTGTATCAGAAAGGATAAAGTAAAGACTCTATCAGTCAGACAGATGGCATCAAAGTTCTTGTGATGTATAATAAGAGTAGAGGGATTATACCATAGGTGAAACAAAGCTAAATGGAAAAGGGCTAAGTGGCCAGAGGGAGATGATTCATTAATTAATTTAGCATGAACATGATAGTGGAAGTACTTTGTGGAAAGAATGGGATATTACCCATTTTAGTGGGAAGAAAATGAAGCAGAATAAACTTTAAAAGTGAATAGACCAATTTGAGGAATTGTACATTTAACTACATGAATCATTAAGTTATCATGCCATTACAACAAATAATTATTAATGTCAAAGTTAAGTTAGCAAGGAGGTTGTAGAATAAGAATAAACAAAAGTGTTTATTCTCCAGTATGAGAAGGTCAATAAACAGATTCCATTGGTCCACTGAAGAACAAATTAATGGACTGCTGTAATGCTCAGAGTTATTTACAAAGTCGTATCCAAAGACATGATCCGATTTATTGTCAAGGTATATACATGACATTCCCTGAGATTCCTTTTTTTTCCTGTGGGCACAGCAAAATTACCACTAATTGGTAGTGCAAAAAAAAACTGTACATAGCATAAAAAGGTAAACAGGTAAAAGAACTGTAAAAAGAGATAATGAATTGATTGTGCAATATATAGAGAAATAAAGAAAAGAGAAGATCAATAAAGTGCACATGTAAGAGTCCTTAAATGAGTCTATGATTGAGTTGGTTATTGAGGAGTCTGATAATGGAGGGGTAGGTTCAGTTCCTGAACCTGATAGTGCAAATACTGTGGCACCTATACTTTATTCCTGATGGCAGCAGTGAGAAAAGAGTGTCTGCTGAGTGGTGAGGGTCTTTGATGATTGCTGTTGATCTCCAATGACAGTGTTCCCTGTAGCTGTATTCAATAGTGGTGATGGTTTTGCTTTTGATGTCTTGGACTGTGTCCAATATCTTTTGCAGGGCTTTATGTTCAGGGGTGTTGGTGTTCCCATTCTAGACTGTGATGCAGCTGATCAGCACACTTTCCACCACACCTCTACAGAAATTTGCCAGGGTTTCTGGGATCATACCAAACCTCCATAAACTCTTGTGGAAGGAGAAGTGCAGACGTGCTTTCTTCATGATGCTATTGGTGTGTTGAATTCAGGAAAAGATCCTTTGAGAGAGTGACTCCCATAAACCTAAATTTTCTCACCCTTTCCAGTTCTGATTCCCCCAGTGATCATTGTTTACCTCTGGCTTTCCATTCCTGCAGTCCACAATCAGCTCTTTATTTTTGATGACATTGTATGCAAGGTTGCTGTTGGTACACCATTCAAAGTTTTCAGTCTCCATCCTGTATACTGACTCATCCCTTTTATACAACCCACTACCATGGTATCGTCAGCAAATTTGTAGATGGTGTTATTGAAACTTGTCATATCAAGTTACACAACATAGGTGTAAAGCAAGTAGAGCAGAGGGCTAAGACCACAGACCTGTGGTGCTCCGGTACTGATGGAGATTGTGGAGAATTTCTTACCAATTTTCAATGATAATTTTAATGCAATACTGAGACTATTAGAGACAGCTTTTGCTGAAATAACAGCTATGGCTTGCCAAAGAAATGTTGCAGGATGGTAGATTCCACAATTATTCTGATGGAATTGACCAAGCATAGATGACACAAAGCTTGAGAGAAAGCATGCTGGAAAATATCAGAATATGTGGAAATCCTTGTACTAAATTTGTGTTGGATTGCTATGTTCCTTGACCTTTAAATGCTCTGATGGCCTGGGTTGGTTTAAAACTCATAAACCTGGCCTATCAAATTCTTGATCTGAATATTTTGCGTGACTTCAACCTTTGAAGAATTAATGCTTTTACCTTGACTCCTATGTATCCAATGTCATTTTTTGCAAAATTTTCGCCATCAAACAATATGTAAGAGCACAAAAAATAGAAGCAGGATTATGGGCAACTCATTCTCTTGCATCTGCAACATCAAGGCTGAACTTCAATCTCTGCTTCATCTTCCTGCATAAACCTTATATCTGTCAATTTTCTTAGTTTTTGAGATTCTGTTAATCTCTGACTCAAATTCACAATCACTAAACATCTCAAACACTCTCGGTCATAATATTCTGTACCATTCGTGTAAAACAATTTATTTTATTTGTAGTATTGGATGGCTGACTCCATATTTGAAGAGTCTTGCACTTAGTTATTGACAGTTCATCCAAGAGAAACATTAATTTTGTATGTATATTATCAAGACCATAAAACCTTTGGAAACACTCAGCAGTTTTATGAACATAACTCCAAATTCTTCAACAGTGAAGAGGGAATGGATTCATTCTGCTCATCACTCTTCACAAGGACCAAAATCCATCCATCCCTAATCATGTTTATTCCTTCCCTCTTTAATTCCAGTAATCAATCTCATTAAATTCCATCACTTTTTTAAAATTAAGAAATATGTGATTTTTTTAGGAAGGGAGATCAGAATTGCACAATAAATGGCGACACTAATTGACCCAGGAGAGCAGGGAAGCTGCACTGCTCCAAAGAGTTCAGCTGCCTGCTCCTAATACCACCAGTGCCATATAGGCTTTAAATGGCTTATTAGAGGAGCCTATGGTGTTCTGAAACTCATATCCTCCCACCCCAGGTCTCTGCCCAAGATGGTGGCACCTATGCTTGGCAGAACCCATGAGGGGTTTCAGCCTCTGGGGTGGAGTGGACTGGTGCAGGGCACTAGAAATGCAGAGAACACCCCCATTGAGGAGGACAAGCAAGGGAGACAACCCCCTCAGGATGGTGATCAAGGCGACAGACCAGCGAGGGGCTTCGTAACTGAGAGACCCACATGAGTTGCAGACAACTTGTGGTCGGTGACCTAGAAGGGCTGTTGGAGCCTGGCTGATGGGAACAAAGTATTGAAGCTGGGATTCAAGAGTATGTTGAGGACAAGAACATCTTCTGAAAGGCTCTGAAGGTTTCCTTATCACATTGTAGGTTTGAATCTGGAGCTTGGGTTGCCAATAGATGTAAAAAGGAGACTGTGCAGGTGTAGAGACTGTGTTATCAATGGAGGAAAATCCATGGATGCTCATTAACTCTGAAAGGACTATCTTTTGATTCTCTTTCTCTTTCTCGTACTAAAAGAGGCAACAGGCAACACTAATCATGACTCTTTGCCTTACAGCAGGCGGAAGGCAATTTTGTGAAATATTACATGTTCTGTGTTATCACGTGACAATAAAGGAATCTGCAATCTTAAATTCTCTTACAATAAAAGCCAACAATCCATTTCATTGATTGATGCGCAAACTACCAATTCTTTCAACTTCACAGAATGCAAAAATTTCCTTGATATTTTTTTTCTATCTGCTGAAGAGGATGACCTTACATTTTGTGTTATATTCCACTTCTCCTGTTCTCCCAAATTACTTAGCTTATCTAAATCCACCTGAAAATTTTGAATCCTTCTCACAATCTTCAATAAGGAACATCACCAAGGTTGGCTGTATGACAAAATGGCTACTCAATGTAATTATTTACACTGATTGTGAAGAGTTGATGCCTAAGCATTGATTTGTTGCTGTTGGATATTTGCGTTTGTCAGGAGCTGGACAGTAAGAGGGTCAGGATCACCCATGTGACAGGGAGCCAATGAGAAGGTCAGAGGAGTTTGGCTGGGTGGTGTTTGAGGAGATGAAGAATGCAATGTGGTGTCTAGTGAATAATAAAATAAAGTCAACTTCACGGTGTGTTGAAAAAAACAAGTGAATGTATTCTTTGTTTGTAAGATGAGGTAAATCAGTGTCTTTACAACTGGTGACCACTGGGTGGTGGGGATCCTTGAAGATAGAGGCTACACTCTTAAGATTCCACCTCTTGTGGATGCCCTTGATGGAGTGAAGATTGGTGCCTTCGATGTCGCAGGCTGAGTTAACAACCTTATGGAGCAGTGGTTCTCAACCTTTTTCTTTACGCTCACACACCACTTTAAGTAATCCCTATGCATTGGTGCTCTGTGATTAGTAAGGGATTGCTTAAGGTGGTCTGTGAGTGGGAAGGGAAGATTGAGAATCACTGCTCTAGAACTAATTGTTACTGAAATATTTTGCTTAAGAAAATTGTCGTTGGCCCATTTCCTTTGGAGTTAAGAAAAAGTGCACATAACGAGTCAATTAGGTATGATTAAAACAGTGGTTTTTGAAATTTTCTTTCCACTCACAGATCACCTTAAGTGATCCCTTACAAATCACAGAACACCTATGCCATAAGGATTACTTAAAGTGGTCTGTGAGTGGAAAGAAAAAAATTGAGAACCACTGTTTTAGAGACTTTTCAATCTGTAGCCACAGAGCAGTAATGAACAAGAAACAGAATGTTTAATAAGATGGGCTGCAATTAAGTTGGGTGCTCTGTTTATAGTGTATTGAGAGTTTTGAGTCAGAGTATACTAACTTCAAGGTCCCCTTTATTGTCACATAATAATACATTGAAAATGTAACATACATGGTCATCCAGAGGTTGCAACCCCTCAAGTCCATTGCTGAGCATAGACACCACCACCTTGGGCATAGAATTAATGAAAGAAGAGTATTTATTTCTTGGGAGCAACTCACTTTGTTGCAATGGATTATATCATATTTTATATTGTATATAGATATGTTTTTGAAGTAGATAGATTGTGGGAGTAGTGTAGGTCACAAACAACTACAAACACTTCACAAAACAGATCTCATTTAAAATTCCAGAGCTTTACTCAATCAGACAGTCCAGGCTCTGAGTTCCTTTGAAAAAAACTTTGAAGAATGCCTATTGAGATTTCACAAGTAGGTGTTAATTGGTCATGCTGTGGAGTAATGGGCTATTGTTTTGAAAGCAACAGATGAACAACTCAGAAGATTGGGTCCAGTTCCGCAATCTGTCTGGTTGCAGTTTTCTGTTCTAAGAAGGTCATGTGGCTTTGTAAGCAGAGAGAAAGAGAAGACCAAACAGCCTTTCTCTAAGAGAGAAACAGAGAGAGAGAGAAAACTGGTTTCTGCAGTTATGGCAAGCTGGCAGCTTGTTGAAACCCCATTTTGAAGACAGGTTGTGAGTTCTGTTGAAAACCCTTGATACAAGAGGAAATGGCTGGCTAGAGTCTTTCACCTGAAACAAGGGAAACAAAAGGAACTCCATGGTGTCTTGCAGAAGAAGAGGTTATAATTAGGAAAACCCTGATGGGGCAAGTTTCTTTGCCAAGACACTGAAGTGGCTGATTGGAAGGAATTAGTTTGTGTGTGTCCAACAAGTAACAAACCTCTCTATGAATCCAACAACAATCTTCCTGTGTGGTAATTATTTAAGTACCAGAGCATGGTGAAAAATCATAAATGTTAAATTCTGTGCAGAGTATAAGGATTGCCTGATACTGTTGAACTTGAAGGAGTGAGCAGTGAGATTGGACTGTGAATCAAAGAACATTTCTGGACATATACACATTACTTACACATGCACTTATAAATAGAAGGGGGTTAAGTTAATAGTAATAATTTCAAGTTTGATCCTATTTTTATGTTTAAAAAAAATTAAAATGACTTTTGTTTAAGTAACTATTTATCTTGGTGAATTTTCATGCTGCTGGGCTTTGGGGTCCTCTGGGCCCGCAACAATATGATAGAAGTGTTCCCGATAAATACTCTTCATTCATATAACCATATAACCATATAAAAATTTACAGTATGGAAATAGGCCATATCTTCCCTTCTAGTCCACACCGATCCACAAGTTCCACCTACCCACTCCCTGCCCATAACCCTCAAACCCCCTCACATCCATGTACCCATCTAACCTCCTCTTAAATGACAGAATTGACCCTACCTAAATACCTCTTGTGGAAGATCATTCGACTCAGCCACTACTCTCCGAGTGAAGAAGCATCCTCTTGTATTACTCCTAAAGTTTTGCCCCCTAACCCTTAACTTATGATCCCTTGTTCCAACCCTTAGGGAAAGAGCCTATTCACATCTACTCTACCTATATCCTTCATAATTTTAAATACCTCCATCAAATCCCCTCTCAACTTTCTATGCTCCAATGAATGAAGTCTATCCAGGCAACATTTTTGTAAACCTTCTTTGCATCCTCTCAACCTTATTTACATCCTTCCTATAATTTGGAGACCAGACTGCCAGAACTGCACACAAAACTTTAAATTTGGCCTCACAAATGCCTTAAACAGTCTCAATGTCATACCCCAGCTCCTATATTCTATGCTATGATTTATAAAAGCCAGCATACCAAAAGGCTTTTTCACCACCCTATCTACATGGGAATCCACCTTCAAGGAATGCTGAACCATTATTCCAAAATCTCTCTGTTCCTCTGCATTCCTCAATGTCCTCCCCTTCACTGCTTACATCCTATTTTGGTTATTCCTCCCAAAATGAAGTACCTCACACTTATTTCCTTAAACTCCATCTGCCACCTGTCAGCCCACCTTTCCAAGCAGTCCAAATCCTTCTGTAGTCCATGAAAACTCTCCTCACTATCCACAACTCCCCCTGTCTTTCTCATCCAAATCATTAATATAAATGAAAAACAACAAAGGACCCAACACCGATCCCTGAGGCACTCTGCTCATCACCGGTCTCCATCCTGACAAACAGTTGTCCACATGAATCTCTGGTGCCTATCTTCCAACCACCATTGAACCGATCTGACTATCTCTATTTTAATCCCTAGAGACTGAACATTCCTCACTAACCTTTCATGTGGAACTTTATCAAAAGCCTTACTAAAATCCAAATAGACCACATCAACTGCTCTACCTTCATCAACCTTTCTGGTCACCTCTTCAAAAAATTCAGCAAGATTCATCAAACACGACTTTCCCCTCACAAACCCATGTTGGGTGTCCATGATCAATCCCTGTCTTTCCAGATATTTATATATATTATCCCTAAGAATTCCTTCCATTAGTTTCTCCACCACCAATGTCAAACTTACTGACCGATAATTTTTTGGCCTACACCTTGCACCCTTTTTAAACAACGGAACCACATTTGCAACCCACCAATCCCGCAGCACCACACCCTTGTCCAGTGACCATTGAAAAATCACTGTCAGAACCTTTACTATTTCCTCCCTGATCTCCCTTAAGGTCCTGGGAAAAATCCCATCAGGAATAGAAGACTTATCTACCTTTACATACCCTAGAAGTTCTAAAATCCCCTCTTTATTAATCCTTATCTTTTACAAAACTAACTCTTTTGCCTCACTTATCCTACTCAATTCAATATTCCTTTCCCTCATGAACATTAACAAGAAGATTTTATTCAATATCTCCCCCATCTCATATGGTTCCTCAGACATTCCTCTGCTCTGATTTTCCAGTGGACCTATTTTATCCTTAAATTTCCTTTTGCTGTTCACATATCTATAAAAACCTTTTGGATTTGCTTTCACCCTATTTGCTATAGCCCCCTCATACCTTCTTTTTGCCTTTTTAATTTCCCTCTTAAGATTCCTTCTTCAATCTATGTCTTGTTCATGTTGAAAGTTCTCCCTTATAAATGGTGAAAATAGAATTCAACTTTAGTTTTCAGAAAATAAATAATCAGATACTTGAGGAAAAACAAATGTGGAAGAGAGCAAAGGCATAGAAGTACCTAGATTATTTGCCAAGAGTCTGCTAAGTCTGCTATGGCTTTGACAATGGATTCTATGATTCGCGGTGACAATAGACAATAGGAGCTGGAGTAGGCCCTTCGGCCCGTCGAGCCAGCACCGCCATTTTACAGATCATGGCTGATCACTACCATCAGTACCCCTTTCCAGCCTTATCCCCATAACCCTTAACTCCTTTGCCCACTAGAGTCTTATCTAACTCTCTTTTGAACATAATCAGCGAATCTGCCTCGACCACCCTCTGTGGTAGAGCATTCCACAGATTCACACTTCTCTGGGTAAAAAAATGTTTTCTCATCTCCGTCCTAAAGGGCCTACCCTGTATTCTTAAACTATGCCCTCTAGTCCTCGTCTCCCCCATCATTGGGAGCAAGTAATCTGACTTCACCCTGTCTATCCCCCTGATAATTTTGTATACCTCAATCATGTCCCCCCTCATCCTTCTAAACTCCATCGGATACAAGTCCAGTTTTTCTAGCCTTTCAGCATATGTCAACCCCGCCATCCCTGGAACTAACCTTGTAAATCTGCGCTGCACACCCTCTATAGCTAGTATGTCCTTCCTCAAAATTGGAGACCAGAACTGAATGCAATACTCCAGGTGGGGTCTCACCAGGGCCCTGTACAACTGCAGAAGGGCATCTCTGTTCCTATACTCCAATCCCCTCTTTATGAAAGTCAACATGCCATTTGCCTTCTTCACAGCTTTCTGAACCTGCATGCTAGTCTTCAGTGATCGGTGAACAAGTACTCCCAGATCCATTTGCTCCTCCCCATTCCCTAGCTTGTCTCCAGTTCTGCTGATTGAACAAATATGTGGCTGAAAACTCAACTTGTGGTGAAAAGTGGGCATTATGACAGGAATGAGAAGATGTTGGTGATGAGAGAACAGTATTTTTTTTGTGGGGGGGAAAAAGGGTGGTGATTTTGGTTTTCCCACTTGTTATGCTTAAGAAATGTTTGCTCTGCCAGATTGAGGTCAAACAAATCAGAAAATTGGAGGAGTCAACAGATGAAATGCCGAGGTGGAACTGAATGTTGCTAGTGCAACATGAGCATGTTTTCAGATGAAGTTGCCAAAGCTGTTTGCAAATATGAAATAGGAGATCAAGGAGATTGTAGATTTCTATTGCAGATTTCTGCACTAACTGTGCAAAAGCCTGAAGAGAAGATAATGTTGGAAAGCAAGAAATCTACGGATGCTTGGATCTAGTGCAGTATATAAACATGCTGGAGAAACTAATGAAGACAAGCAGCTTTAATAGAAAGCACAAGGAAGTCAATGTTTCAGTCATGAGCCCTTCTTCAGGAGCGTCAAAACTCAGGCAGGTGCCCAAAGACAAAGGTGGGGGAGGAGAGTGGAAGGAAGAGGAGCACAGGCTAGCAGGTGATAGGTGGATAAAGCTGGGAGGAGAAGCTGAGGTGAGCGGGTGAGGATAGAGTGGCTTTCTGACATGAGAAGGAAGGGAAAGGAGTGGGAAGCTTGGTGAATGGAAAGAGGGATGAGGGAAAGGAAGAGACTGGAGCGGGGGTTAATGGTAAGTGGAGAAGTTGATATTAATGTTGTTTGGTTGAAGACTGCGAAGGTGGAATACAAAGTATTGTTCCTCAGTATGAAATACATAAAGCTATATACGGACATGTCAGTGTGGCAAGGGGGTTGGACCTGAAGTGATTGGATGATGGGAGATCCCTGCTGTTGCAATAGACAGAGCAAATATACTCAAATGGATGACAAAAGAAGGGCAGTGTGGGATGATTTTGAAATCATATAATAGGCTCAGATAAGTTTCAATCATAGTTATTATGGCCAAGATTAACCTATGTACAGATTGTAGTGTAGGATGAATGTGATTGGCTGAGAGCGTAGCCACACCTACTGGCAGGTCTTAAAGGGTTGCTCCTAGCCAGACCAGGTCATTCTGGACTGGTCGACCTACATGTGATACGCTCCAGTTTTCTATTAAATAAAAGCCTTGGTTTGGAACAACAAGCCTTTGGTTCTTTTGACGAGCTCTGAAAGCAATAATTCCCAGGATTATAGAAAGGAATGAGTTTTAGTTGGCAATACAGTTACAATGCAAGTCAATACAAAGGTTTTTTTTTAGATGAAAACATGATAACTGAAAAATTGACGAGAGAGAGAGAGTTGGGATAGTAAGGTGAAGTGCTTAACATTTTCAGCAAACCTGAGTGCTGGCACAGATGGTGAATAAAAACATAAGAATTCAGAAGCCTTGCCCTTTAACACTAATTCTTTATGACTCATGTTTTGCCTTCATCCTCCAAGGTACAGAATTCCAAATATTCATCACTTCCTGTATAAAGAAGCTTCTCAATCGTAAATGGCTTATTTCAGACTTTGACCTTTATTTCTAGATTCTTCATCCAGAGGATCATCCTCTCTATATTCATCCTGTATGAAATGTGTAAGGTTAAAGAAAATCAACTCCTTTTCTTCTGTGCTCTCACAAAAATAAGACCAATCTACCTATATATTCTTCTATGGAACCAGTCAGGTGAATCTTCAGAGCACCTCCCTAATCGTAGCATTATTCATTTGTATGCAATGAGAACAAATGGCACATGATATTCCAGGTCTTCTTCTTTGGCTTGGCTTCGCGGACGAAGATTTATGGAGGGGGTAAAAAGTCCACGTCAGCTGCAGGCTCGTTTGTGGCTGACAAGTCCGATGCGGGACAGGCAGACACGGTTGCAGCGGTTGCAGGGGAAAATTGGTTGGTTGGGGTTGGGTGTTGGGTTTTTCCTCCTTTGCCTTTTGTCAGTGAGGTGGGCTCTGCGGTCTTCTTCAAAGGAGGTAATGTTTCATTAACATCCTGTATCATAGTATTTAGTTAGCTTTAATCCTGAACTTGAAGCTTGGTGTAAAAATGCAAAAACTTTTTTTTCTAATTGCTAGCTGCAATTTGGTTCAGGAACAATTACATCTCTTTGAATTGCAACATTTCTCAATCAGTTATTATTTTAAAAAAATATTTCTTTTATGCTTTTGTGCACTGAAGTGGATGACCTTGAATGTTGCTACATTATATTATAGGGCAGCATGGTTAGTGTAGCAGTTAGTGCAATGCTGTTACAGCATCAGCGATCAGCGATCAGGACCGGGGTTTGAATTCAGGGCTGTCTCTAAGGATTTATGTTTACTCCATTCAGTGTGGGCTTCCCCCTGGGGTTCTGGCTTCCTTCCATCCTCAAAAAAAAAAGGTACAGAGGTTGTAGGTCAATTGGGTGTAATTGGATGGCATGGGATTGTGGGCTGAAAGGGCATGACACCATGCTGTATGTCAAAATTAAAAGTAAAATTTATATATTCATCTGCCATTTTCTTGAACCCTCTGATTTTGTGTTTTAAAATTTTAAATTTTAAATTTGGACATGTATTAGGTCCTTTCAGGCCACAAGCCCTTGCCGCCCCATTTCACCTAATTGACCTACAACCCTCATTATGTTTTGAACAGATGGAGAAAACCAGAGCCCCTGAGAAAACCCACACTGAGAACATACAAACTGCTTATAGACAGGGTGGGATTTGAACCCTGGCCCTGATCGCTGTTGTTGCAAAGGCATTGCACTAACCGTTATGCCAACCTTGCCACCCCTTTTCAGTCCAGCTCCATCAAATTCCTCTGTGTGTTGGATAAACAGAGTTTTACTCTATTGGCATTGACAATAAAGTGTTTTGTACCATGGGCTGGGTTTTTAGTGAAAGTAAATCATCCAATGGAAATTATTTAAAAAATTTAAAAATATGAGTGAAATGCACTTGGGAAATATTTTTCTTTTAACAAATAGATTCACAATTGTGAAGTGAGGACACATGCCCAGAAGTCAAAGATTTAAATGCTATTGTTTGCAGTAGGTTAAGAATGAGAAATGAATCATCCATTTTCTTATGTGTTACCACGACAGCCAACGCTTGCTTATTGGGATTTCAGGAGTGGGGAAGAAAATAGACTATATCTGGGTGTAATAATGAAAATGTTTGAGAGATACCACAGTCTAAAATGGTTTACTAAAGGCAAGGTCTTTCATATGGTTACAGAAAGTGGTTGATGTTATTGAACACCATGTAACTCTATTAAGAATTCATTGTAAAATCTCTGAATTGACTAAGCTGACAAAATCATTGAAAATGATCAAACATTTTGTAAGATGTTTTATGGATTAGAGGTCTCACTTTTTCCCCTTGATTCATAATCAATGGGCAAAAAAGATCTAGCCCAATAATACTCAGAGGAGACACAGTACATGACCTAAAATCAACCAATGCTGGTACTTAGGAGATTTGAAGCAATAAAAACACAGGACAAAGATCCATGCAGAAAGACAATGTGAATCATGTGGTCACTGTATCAAAGAATAAAATTGAAAGATAGCATTTAAAATGAGGATATGAAACATGATCTTTATTATATGAGATAAAAATAATTTGTTGGAGTACAACAAAATTTCAAACACCACAGGTAAAGGAAAAAAAAGAGATGAAATATATCCTTAATCAGTATCAACTGTGCAAATGAAAATAAAAAGAAACAATTGCAGTTTCTGGAAAACTTTAAAAGAAATGCTGAAAATTCTCAGGGGGGGGGGTCAAGCCAGATCTGTGCAAGGAAAAATAAAGCTAATATTTCAGGTTAAAAATACCCTTCATCAGAGAATTAACTATGTGTTTACCTCAGCCTCCAAAATAATTGACAACAACAAATATGGTTGATAGGCTACTGATCAAAATTACTCTCTTATTTTAGCTAACATGTTTTATTCATAAAATAGTAAAATCCCTGGTATTCGGCACCTTTGAGGAATGATAGATGGCAGATAAGTATATTTTCTGATTGCCTGAGATTGTGAGGTTGCTTGGGTTGCTGAACTAATGGCAAAGTGTACTCATTTTAAACGTGTGAATTTTTTTTTACCTGTTTATTTTCCGCCTCGTTTTTTTTTTTGGCAGTTGCTTGACTTCCGGATGCCAGAGGTTTTACTCTAATATAATTAGCATTCATCTTTCTCTATGTGGCATCAGACTTCCCTTAAAATATTGATGAAGAAAATAGTTTTTTTTAAATAGTCTAATAGTTGTCTGATTATCATTACTGATCACAGCATTTTAGTCCTGATCTCTTTAAATAGTTAACTTCATTTAATTACCCCATGTTGGAATTTAACTCCAAATTATGAGCTCAGGCCAACTATTTAATAACACGAATTGCTTTGAGATGTGCTACCTAATGTCAATTATACCAGCAGAAGGACTGTTATTTTAAGTCTGAGAATCATGATAAATTCAAATTAATTTTCTAAAAACAATTGTGCAGTGAAGAACCATATCTGTGGAAAAAAAAGAAGTAGGTGAGTTTTGGTTGGGGAATCAAGACCCACTTTGCCTCACAAGCAATAGCAGGCATGATAGATCTTCATGTTCTTGCTTCCTGCTGCAGAATTTTCCCTTCAGTAGAAGCAAAGTTTGTCAGTTGAGCAGATTTTCAAGCAGGAAATTTGCTGAAGATGATAGTTTCAGTCCGTAAAATGTAAACTCCTCGACAAATGCTGAAGCAATAAAATTGCCTTATTCTACCATTTGGATAAAAATGGACAGAATGAGGGGTTTGTTAGGAGTAAGGTTCCTGAGTGTGCAGGGGTTTGAGTTTGGGGTAGGGATAGTGAGTGGAATGTAAGGATGGAATATTGGGGTGGAGTGTATGTGAATGCTGTATTAGGGCTGAAGTATTGGAGGGGGGATTTGGTTTTTGGGTGGAAGTTGGGGAAGAGTTAATGGGTGAAATTTTGGGAGTTGGGTGTGATGAGTGAGGTGTTAGTCAATGAAGTTGGTGGGCAGTGAATTTTGAGGTATTGAAAAATTCTAGGATGAACTTTCTCCTGTAACTGAACATAATATGAAATATTACTGCAGAGAATAAATCCTGATTCGTTCCTCCAAGGATAGCCTGAACTGATGAGAAAATAATGACAACAAAAATTTTAGCAGACTTAAATATTGTCAGTAAATTTATTTTGTACTCTGCGTAAATGCCAAACCTATAACTGTGTTATTTCATTAGCTAATTATTTTTGCATTCCATTGCCAAGACTACTTCCACCAGTCACATACTTGTTAATTTTCATCATTGCTTGTTGCAGTTGAATGTGTTACTTCTTGTTTCTTTAATTGGCTTATTTGAAGTTTACTTGTTTAAATAATTATTGGCAACATGTTTGTGGTCTAACTCCTGGAAAATTATTTGGGAATCTTTACTTCATTTTTTAACCCTTATTTGATGAGTTTATAGTAATAAAATTATTCTGTTGACATGAATTTATTGAGAGGCCAACTGATCAGAACAAATTGGCTCTTTGAAATTAGTAATTATTGGTATCCAAAAATTAGATCAATAGAGAGTAGGGTGCAGTGTATAATTGGAGGCGAGAAGACTGGGTCCTGAGCTGATATAGAGTTGGCACTGAAGACTCAGAATCAAACTCAACAATGTGGACACTAAAAGTTAAGATCTTGTTAAGCCAAGTAGCAAAGCTGAGATTGATTTATTTATCTCTTTTTTATAAGCTTATAATTTATTTACAACACATTAGATGCCAATTTGAGCAACTGAAATTCATGCCACCCAATCCAACTACAGCCCCATGTGGTTTGGAGAGAAGGTGGAAACCGGAGAACCATGAAAAACCCACACAGGTACAAACTCTTTACAGATAACGTTGAATTTGAACCCAGGTCACTGGCACCATAATAGCATTGCGCTAACTGCTAGGCAAACCGTGTCTCTTGGTTTATCCCAAGGACCAAACCCAAAATGTAATAAGCCTTGAGGACTTGGGTTATCAACGGGTGGGCCTCAATGATTCAGGCCCATTAATGGCTACTGAAACCCTACCTGGCCAGTGGGTCCAGAGGTCTAGAGTTCAGTATTAAATGACCCTAAGGACACAGGACTGGGTTTTACAGACTGGACTTCTCAAAATGTAAATGGCATAGCTTTGGGGGAAAAAAATTTGTTGACCAGGTAACTGATGCTTGTTATGATAACAATGCCACCAAGTCCAGCTTTATTGCAATGTGTTTTCCACTACCCGATGCAAATGCTCGAGTCTCCCAGGACAAGAGCAGTCAGATATCCCATGGACTTTTTCTCACTGTCTGATTATCATGTGTTGCAAACTTGATCTCTGTGAGTTGCATCTCTCCGCTGATCTGTTCCCTCCTGTGCCGTTGGTCATATGTGCGGAGTTGCTATTGTATCCTGCTGCTGCTCATGTGACCTTCTTGGAATTCCAAAGTTGGGGAGCATTAACATCAAGCAGACTTGTGTGAGTATTGAGAGCTACTAAGTATAGTTTACATGTAGTCACCACAAAGTTCATAAAAATAGACCTGATGTTTAAAAAAAAATTAACTTTCAGCACAAGTTGTGTGAACAAAAGATGACAATTGTTCCATTCTTTGCCTTCTTTCAATCTCTTTCTGCTCTCTCCTTGTTCCATTGATGAGTTCCAGTAAACTCAGAAGATTCAGTTCAACTTTGAAACACATGTCAGAATCATTCCACTACACCGTTGTAAAGGTCAGTTTGCAAGAAGGAAGTTGGAGGACCAGAGAATTTGACATGAAGAAACATCTCAGTAAACATACCAGTTCTGCAGCGGGGGGAATAAAAAATCTTCAAAAAGTTGCAGAGAGGATCAAAGACCATCATGGCGATGAGTTACAGAAAAGGTTCATCAATTGCCATGTATTTTAAGTTTTCATCGATGGAGATTTTGTGAACCACCACTTAAAATTAATATCATTTATTGTATCCCGCCAAAACTCTTCATCCTAAACTGTCATTTTGAATAATTTCTCTGAGGCAGCCTGTGAAACCACTGATTCTTCAGACAGAGATTGAGGGCAATATTTTTTTGTGCTGTGGCAAATAATTTTGAGGTTTATTTAGACTTGAATTGTTTGCGGGTTAACAACAGCCTCAGAATTGCTTATCAATTGCATGGGCAAAAGTGAGTTTTTGGATTTGGAATAGGGAAACCAAGTTACCATTTTGACAGCTGAAGCACAGCTAATGGCAGAACAAAATGAGCTGAAGGAATATCTAGGTGAGGGACAATGGTGATACACCTGCCTTATTGACCAGCAAAACCTGTTGTTTAAGTTCTTGATATTTCGTACAGGATCGATGATATTGATGAAAGATCAATAGCTTAAACAATGGTTCTCAACCTTTTTCTTTCCACTCACATACCACTTTAAGTAACCCTATGCCATTGATACTATGGGATTAGTAAGGGATTGCTTAAGGTGGTATGTGAGTGGGAAGGGAGGGTTGAGAATCACTACTTTAGAACCAATTGTTACTGAAATATTTTGCTTGAGAAAAATTGTCATTGGCCCATTTCCATTGGAGTTATGAAACCATGCACATAACGAGTCAATGAAGTACGATTAAAACAGTGGTTTTCAAACTTTTTATTTCCACCCACATACCACGTTAAGCAATCCCTTACTAATCACAGAGCTCCTATGGTATAGGAAATACTTAAAGTGGTATGTGAATGAAAAGAAAAAGGTTGAGAACCACTGGACTATGTAAAACTGCTAGGCTTTTATTAGCAATAGAATGGAGGCACATCCATGTTGGTCGACTGTCCTGAACTTGGGAGGGGATTGTGGGACAGTCACATTTATTCAGGAGTCTGTGGAAGGAGCCACAGATACAGTCAGCCAAGGGACATGTCAGACAGCTAAGCATACATACAGTGATTTACCACATTCACCCCTTGTATTAGGAGTCTGGTGGGGTGAAGAGAATTAGGTATTATTATGAATTAAGTCTTTCATGTGGTCTGGTCTACCACTGCAACTGTCATGGTACCGGCTGTGGTGAAGCTGTTGAGTCTTAGACAGTCTGGAATGCCTGTATGTAGTCATTGGCGGTGGCTTGGTGGATGTGTGGTGATGTCTGGCATGCCATCCACTGGGGTAACATGCCATGGGTAATGATAGATGGAGGGGGTGCAGGATGGTCATTAATGGAACCCCTGAGGGTGCCAGGTCCTTAACAGAAACCATGTATGCATATTTGGGGGTTGGTGACAACTCTCAACCAGTGGGTTAGACGTATGGCTCCTCACCGGCATCTGGAGTAGGACTAACCCTGGTGACATAAGCCAGTCCTTGAAGTGGAGTTCCTAGGGAAGGAAAACATTCTTTCGTGTGGAGTGGCAGTACATAGGAGTGATAAGATTGAGTGAAGTGCTTCTGCGAGGACATCTTGCCAGTGGGAGACTGGAAGGCCTCTAGATTACAGGACTAGGAAGATGGTCTTTCAGATGGTAGCATTCTCCCTTTCAGATGGTAGAGTTCTCCCTTTCCACCTGCCCATTCCCTTGGGGGTTGTAACTAGAGGTCCTGTTCATGGCGATGCTTCTGGCCAACAGGTACAGATGCGGCTCATCACTCATGAAAAAGAATCCCCTGGATATAACAGGGTGAACAGATTAATAGGGTCTTGATGACTGCGGCAGTTGTCATGACCAAGCAGGGTATTGCAAATGGGAAACATGAGTACTCATCAATGATGTTGAAGAAGTACACATTGCAGTCAGAGGAGGGGAGGGATCCTTTGCTCAGGCGTTCAAAGTGGGGGGGGGGGGGAGCTTTATCAGATGCTCTCTGTCTGATCGATAAAAGTGTGGTTTGCACTCTGCACAGACTTGGCAGTTTCTGTTCATAGTCCTGATCTCCTCAATGGAGTAAGGCAGATTGCAGGCTTTTATAGTGGAAGAGCCTGGTGACCCCACGGTGGCAGAGGTCATTGTGGAGGGTCTGCAATCGGTCTATTTGTGCGCTGGCACATGCTCTATGGGATAGAGCATCTGGGGGCTCATTGAGTTTCCTGGGTTGGTACAAGATATCACAATTGTAAGTGAAAAGTTCAATTTTCCACCTCAATATCTTGTCGTTTTTGATTTTGCCTTGTTGCTGCTTGTTGAACTTGAAAACAACTGCACGTTGGTTAGTCAGCAAGGTAAATTGTTTGCCAGCATGGTAGTGTCTCCAGTACTGTACTGTCTCAACAATGGCCTCCTTCTCAATGGAGGAGTGTCAGATTTCATGGCCCTGGAGGGTGTGGGAAAATAAGACTACGGATCTGCCCGCCTGATTAAGGATGGCTGTCAGAGGAAAATTGGATCTATTGCTCTCCACGAACAGGGTGGATTAATTGTGGCCTTGACAATGTCTGCCTTGATGCAGCTGAAGGCTGCATGAGCCTCTGACGTCAGGGGAAAGGAGGTGGATTTAATGAGGGCGTAGGCCTTGTCTTCATAATTAAGGTATCACTGGCCATAGTAGGAGAAGAAACCCCAGGCACCTTTTCAGGGATTTGATGCTGTAGGGAAGGGGCAGTTCTAAAAGCAGGTACATGCAATTGGGATCGGGGCCAATGACTCCGTTCTCCACAACACAGCCAAGGATAGCAAGCTGGGTTGTGCGAAATACACATCTTACCTTATTGTATGCAAGGTTAAGGAGTTTGGCAGTCTAGAGAATTTTTGGAGGTTGGCATCATGATCCTGTAGGTTATGGATGCAAATGGTGACATTGTCCAGATACAGGAATGTGGCCCACAGCTCATACTTGATGACTATACAGTCAATCTCCCACTGGAAGACTGAAATCCTGTTGGTGACACTGAAGGGAAAACACAGTAAATGGTAGAGGCGGCCATCTGACACAAAACCAGTATATTGGTGGTCCTTTGGGCAGATGGGGAGCTGGTGGTATGCTGACTTTAGATCAATGGTGGAGAATACCCAATATTGAGTGATTTGGTTTACAATATCAGATATGTGGGGAAGTTGGTACAGGTCCAGCTGCATGTATCTGTTAATGGACTGACTGTAGTCAATGACCATTCTGTTTTCCTCCCCAGTCTGCACCACCATCACATGGGCTCTCCAGGGGCTGGTGCTGGCTTCAATGATCCCCTCATTGAGTAGCCGCTGTACCTCCAGCCTAATAAAGGCCCTGTACGGTACCACCTACTTCTGGTGGCAACGGGTTTGCAGTTGGGGGGAAGGTTAGTGAAAAACAGTGGTGGGGGGGTGATCTTTTTTTTTTAAATTTTTTTATTTTTCACACCATAAATCACATTAGCCATGATGCACACTTTTTCCTTTTCATACATATACAGTGACATTTTCTCCCCCCCCCTCCCTCCTCCCAACCCACCCCCCCCAACCCCCTCCCATCCATTTAAGGTATACAATCTAGGATACATTAAACCAGTCAGACAATGTTGTCACTCAACAAAAAAAAACACCAGAAATTCTACTGAGTCCATTCTTTTCTTTCCTTCTCCTTCCATCAACTTAGATAATGATTGTTCCCGGTAGGTTTTCGCTATTGTATTTAATGTAAGGCTCTCATATTTGTTCAAATATTTCAATATTATTTCTTAAACTATATGTTATTTTTTCTAATGGAATACATTTATTCATTTCTATATACCATTGTTGTATTTTCAAATTATCAGGGGTGATCTTGAGAGTTGTGAGTCTGCAGGTCATGTGCAGTGGGAAATCTTTGGGTTTCTGGTTGGAAATTGGGGGAATAAGCTGGGATTTTTGCTGGTGGAGTGCAGTGCAGTGAGCAGTTAAAAACTGCTAGTTACATACAGGTGGGGGAGGTGGTAAATGGGGCCCATTGTATTCCATCACACTTTTAAGGTGGCACTTAAAGTCCAGCTCCAGTAGCACAGCAGTGCAGAGCTGTAACATGACCAGCAGTTTAACGTCTTTGTAATCTGTGCCCGCACAGTCAGAGTCACTACACAGTAGCTGTGAACATCAGCCGAATAGAACTTGGAGGCCAAGGAGACTTTGTGGCTTACTGGCCTTATCATGAGGGAGTAACACTGCACTGTGTTGGGGTGGATGAACTCTCTGTGCTCCCACTATCAAACAGGCAGGTCATCTAATGGGTGTTTACCAGGATATCCATCATCAATCTGGTGAGTTGGTGCAAGCTGCCTTGATCTAGTGTGATGGAGGCCAGTATTGCATCACTATCTGTAGATGCAGTGGAATGTTCTGTTTGGTCCAAAGATGTCAGTGTCCAAGATGGTGGCTCCCATGGCGAGCACATGGTGCTGTTGAGTTGATGTGACTTGAACTTGCACACTTCCGCGTAATGTCCTTTCTTCCCACAGTTAGAACAAACTGGATATTTCGCCAAGCAGTGTTTCCTCGAGTGCTGGGTCAGACTGCAGAAGTAGCACTTCAGGTGTTCACGGAGAACAGGACCATGGTCTGGAAGCTGGCAGGATGTGACACTGTTCTGCAGGTTGCCCAAATGATCTGAATGTTCACTTCAACAAAAGGAGCAATTTTGTATTGAACCTTGTGAAGAAAATCATGTCTTGTGAGAATAAAAGAAAGCTATCTGGTATACAACAGCAATGCTATGATTTATCCCTCTGTCTTACATTCTCATCTGCCAACAGGTATTTTCTGAACATAGTCATGTATAGCTCAAAGCCCCAATTTGAATTTGTGAGGAGGCATCCACATTCATTTGAAAAGGCACTCAGATGAATGCAAAAGGACATTGTCTCGCTCACTTATGCTCAATGGCCATATGGTATCATATCATATTTAAATTTAGAGAAGATTAGATGTTCAACTTCCGATTTGAATTAAATTTTCAAACACTGGGGGACCTTTTATGAATTATTTTTGGAATCTCTGATTTAATATGAATGCAGGAATATTGATTAGTAAGGTAATTTATCACCTTGATAAGGAATTTGTTTTACATCTGCCAAACAGCTTCATTTTTGGTAGTGGGTTTAGATTTTCTTTTTATAATTAAAAAAAAATACTGTAATATAATTTGTTTAATTGAGAATGTGGGGCACTTTGGATAAACTGGTCTGACCTAAATGTAATGTATTTACTTTTAATAATTCATGCATTCTTTTTTCAATGTGGAATTTCAATAAATATATTGGGGAAAAAATATTAAAAAACTGAACTTATTTTCTGATCCACTTTCACAACACTGATACCTGTTAATATAAAACTAAATCTTCAACTTAAACTTCAATCTCTACTGTTCTGACTTGCCTTACAACAAATATCACAATGGAAATCAGCACATTTTCCACTATTGAAATGATGTAAAATGTTTTCTAGAACCAGGGGATCTTTCAAGGCAAAGCAGACATCTGCTTGTTGACATGGAGGGTTGAAAAAGGTATAAAACTGTTGGGGAATTGGGAATTCACTGGTATTCTAACCTTGAAGGTTCTTAAAACAAGAAAGAGGAGCAGGAATTATCTATGTGGTCAGTTGATCATTTATTAAGAATATGACTGATCTTCCATTTGAGCCCTATTCCCTTTGTCCCAAATTCTGTTAATGCCAAGAAATTGACTCTTTTTCTACTCTGATCAACCATAACAACTGAGCTCCACATCAAGCAGCATTTTGGAAACAATATGGCAACTGCAAGTTGTGGAAAATAAGTTCTATGGAATGTTCAGAATCAGAATTTATTTTCCTGAAATTGTGTGTTATGCAGCAACACCATTGAGCAAACATTCATATTATTACCATCTTACAACATTACTATAAAAAATATAACAATAATAGTGCACCATAAGTAAGGCAGTGTCTTCAGTTCATTGATTATTCAGGAATCTGATGGCAGCGGGGAAGAAACTGTGCTTCTGAGTGCTCGTCTTTAGGCTCCTGTACCTTTTTCCAAATTGTAGCAGAGTGAAATAGCCATGGCCTGGGTGGTGGAGGTCTTTGAGGATGGAGGCTGTTGTTTTTTTAAAGACATTGCCTCATGTAGATGTTCTGGATGGAGTGAAGTCAGGAGCCTGTGATGTTGCAGGCTGAGTTAACAACCCTCCTGAGTTTCTTTTTGTCAATAGACAATAGACAATAGAGAATAGGAGCTGGAGTAGGCCCTTTGGCCCGTCGAGCCAGCACCGCCATTTTACAGATCATGGCTGATCACTACCATCAGTACCCCTTTCCAACCTTATCCCCATAACCCTTAACTCCTTTGCCCACTTTGTCCTGAGAGTTGGCGCGTCCATACAAAGCAGTGATGTAACCAGTCAGATTTCTCTCCACAGTACACCTGTAGAAGTTTATGCAATTTTTTTGGTGACATACCAAATCTCCTCAGACACCTCACAAAGGATAACTGCTGGCGAGCCTTCTTTGTGATTGCATCAACATGGAAGCTCC
Source organism: Narcine bancroftii (assembly GCF_036971445.1). NCBI lineage: Eukaryota > Metazoa > Chordata > Chondrichthyes > Torpediniformes > Narcinidae > Narcine > Narcine bancroftii. The sequence goes on along the minus strand of NC_091471.1, from coordinate 117,638,721 downwards.
AGGACAGATCCTCAGAGATATTGACACCCAGGAATGTTTCAGCTTTTGTTACTTGATGCTGATTTAGACAGTGCATGTTCCATTTTCTCTCAAAACCCTCAAAAGATATGTGTGGCCAGATTAATTTTATTGCTGGGCTTTTTCATGCACAAATAATGGACAACAGCTCCAAGGCAAAATCAAGGGCAATTTAGAAACCTATTCTTAATCAGGGATAGTGCCTCCCTCAATGTCAAAATTTTAGGTCTGTAGTAATATTTTTTAGTAATATTTTTTTTATATTAACCTCAAAAAAAGTAAAAAGCTTTAAGATAGGAAGAGTCTCTTCATTTTCAGTTATTATTAAACCTGAAAGTGTATTTCAAGCTTTTGATCCACATTCGTAGCTTTGAGGATAAAATGGAAAACTGTATTAAACTCAATTATTCCCCAGTCATGAAAATGCAAAACTTTTAAAGCAATATTACAGCTTCAATTAATAAGCACAGACTAACATACGTAGCACAGTTATGGTTCTTCATAATCAAACTCTCATGACAGTTTTTGTTTTCTGCTGCTTGAACAAAGTGGCACAGCAAAGATTCGAGTCCTCCCTGATTAATCTTGACCATCGAAAGCAATGTGTGTAAAGGATCCTAATGGCTTCTGTTGCTCATCCTTTATGGATAACAATTTTTCTGTGTAATCAATTTCCTGTAGATGCAGCAAGTATGACTTAAGTAGTATCTGGATTACCAGTTGGTTTCCTGAAGTGTTAGGAAACAATAAAAATATGCAGGAAATACATTGCTCTGACATAAATACAAGAATGGAAATCCACTAAATAGCCATCAGAAATTTTTTTTAAAAATAACCAGCAAATTTATAAAAATAGCTTTAATAACTGCAGCATGGTGACACAGCAACTAAAGCCATTGTCTTGCCATACCAGACACCTGAGTTCAATCCTGACCACAGGGGCTGTCTGCACGGACTTTTACACATTCTCACAGTGAATATGTGGGTTTCTTCTGGTTGCTCAACCAGGCAAAGATGTGGTGGTTGGTCGGTTAATTGGCCACTGTAAATTGCCCCTGTAGCGTAGATGAGAGGTGGAATCTGGAAAAATTGATAGGAATGTGGGGGAATACAAAAGGAGATTAATGTAGGATCAGTGTAAGTGGGTGGCTGATGGTCATCCCAGACCCATTGGGCCTAACAGCCTGCATACGTGTTAATCCCTCTGTGACTCTTTAGTTTTAAGCCATATAATGGCATAGTGCATTTGTTCTTGAGAGCAAAGTTTTTCACTTATCTGATGAAGTAAGCAAAATTTCAGTTATATTAAAATTGTATTGTCCAAGATGTTCATTCAGGAGAGACTTATGAGTCTCCCATTTCCAGGATTAAAAGTCTTGAGGAGCAAATGAGCATTGCAATTCTGACCTACTGAAACTGTAGCGACTGTAAGTTGTACGATACACACACAACTAAAAGAACACGCTCACTTGTTCTTTAGCACAAAAATGGCATCGACCTTCTTTATTCTTCTCTCCAGCTACAACTCCTCTTCTTCTCAAAAAACAACACACTGCAAAGTGCCCCTGGATTGAATTTCCACCTCACAGGTGACTGCAATGCACATAATCTCCTCCTCCTGTCACCCTGCACATGTGTGTGGTCCTTCATGGTGTACGCACAACCTCTACCCCCCAACTAATTTCACCTTGACATGTGTGCAGTTCATCACAATGTATGCACACCACTTCCCCCCCATTCTCATCTGTGCATGTGTGATACTACTCTTTCACGTCATGCTGAATACATGACCAGCGGCGACTGACTCCATTCCCAACTCAAGTAAGTACACGACCGCGACAGCCACCCACCACCTCCCCCTCCCCCATCACCTTAGTCCCCGAGCCATACCAGGAGATGATTGACTGGATCTGGAGGGCTGATATTCTGGCTTGAACTAGTCCTGTACTGCAAGGTCAGTGCTGTATGTTCCATCTGGCATTAGTGTAGCTGTTCCTCCACCATTGGCAATGATGAAGGAAGTGAACGGTCAATATCTGCTGGCTTCACATGGTCAATGGAGGGAGTGTCAGCTTTCCCATTTCTCTGGATCATGAAACATTTTGCGTGGTGTAGTATGATCTCATAAGGGTCTTTATAAGCAGGCTGAAGTGTTTGGCAAACAGCGTCATGTCGAACAAGCACTCATGTACAGTGTTGTAAATCATCTGACACATATACTGCAAGTGACATATGTCACATAAGTATTTGAGCAACCACATTCTTTCCCTTAGACCAGTGGTTTTCAACCTTTTTCTTTCCACTCATATACCACTGTGATTAGTAAGGGATTGCTTAAGGTGGTATGTGGGTGGAAAGAAAAAGTTCAAAAACCACTGTTTTAATTGTACCTAATTGACTCGTCATGTGCACGGTTTCAAACTCCAATGGAAATGGGCCAATGACAATTTTTCTCAAGCAAAATATTTCAGTAACATTTGGGTTTAAAGCATTGCTTCTTAACCATCCCTTTCCAATCACAATCACCTTAGGCAATCCCTTACTAGCCACAGAGCAATGATGGGATAATGATTACTTAAAGTGGTATGTGAGTGGAATGAAAAAGGTTGAGAACCACTGCCATGGATGGTCAACATAATTTGATGGAACATACAGCACTGTTCCTGTACCTGAATCAACAAATTTGCCAGATGGAGTCAGTGTGGTGCCATATACCATTTCTGATGCGGAACAACCAAGGTCTGCTTTTACAGCAGCGTGCACACCAAGGATAATCACGGGCCCACATTTACTCCATAAAGACACATTGCCACTCACTGTCAATGCTGTTTTTAATTGGTGGTGGAAACGCCAAATGATGTCATTGACCTGTGGATGGTAAGCTGTAGTCTGAATGTTGGTGGATCTCAAAAGATTAGTGAGAGCTCAGAACAATGTGGACTTGAACTGAGAACCTCTATCTGTCATATTGGTGCCCTAAAACTGGAACTCAATGATCTACAAAAGTCTCCGCAGAAATTTCAGTGACAGAATTGGCCTCATGCTACCTGGTAGACCAGTCCTCACACGTAAGCACATAATTGTATTCTCTTGATGGTGGAAGCGGACTGATCAAGTCCAGGTGCACGTGATCGAAATGAGAATGTGGAACAGCAAAATCTCCAAGCCTGGATTTTGTATGTCTGGATACTTTAGAACATTGACATGTCAAGCAGGTCCTTATCCATAATCTGACTTCCCGCTTAATTTGAGGCCAGGTAAGCTGCTCCGTAATCAGCTTGATTGCCGCTCTCCTGCTTGGATGAGGCAGGTTATGCCAGCCATTGAAAACCTTCTGCCATATTGCCCTGGGTCTACCTGTGGAAAAGTTGCAAATTAGTGTTTCACCTGAGTCATCCAGGCATATGTCTTTTAAGTGGAGACCTGTGTTGATCTGGCAGTACCAGATGAGATTAGGATCAGGATTTTGTGAGTGAGCCATGGCAGTGAAACTGATGATAGTCGTCATATGTAAGGTCTCTATGTCGCAGCTGGATAGGACACCAGCCACTGCATTTGCCATACTTCAATGTGTCTTCTGTTCAAGGAAAATTATAAGATAAATCCAACTAACGAATTTCATGTGGTGAGAGGTAATGTGCGCTTGTTTGCACATTATTGTTAGAGATTGATAAATGGTAAAAGAGCGACATTCTACCAAAACACAGAAATGCTTCACTGTTAGGTAGATGACAAGGAGTTCCTCCCTGAATGTGTTATATTTAACCTGAGCTGGTTGGACACTAGAGGCTCCAACCTCCCACCAACTCTTTGTTCTATCATAGCTCCCATGCCACTGACAGAGGGATCTGTGATAAGAAAGAGCAAGGAGTTGGGGTTCTGGTGTACAAGCACCATGGCATTCTCAAGTGCAGTCTTTACATAGTTGAAAGCATGAAGGACATCATTGCCCAAGCACAATGTTTTTTTTTTAGAAACTTAAGTTGGTCAGTAAGGAGTAAGAGCGATGTTGCTGCATTTGGCAGGAATAGTGGTAGAAATTCATAATCTCTAAAACATTGTAACTGGCCAAACATAACAGGAGTAGGAAAATCTCAAATTTCTTGCACCTTCATTTTATATTGTAAGATACTTTGCCTGGTAAATTTATGTCCCAAAAAATATAAGTTCATTAGGACAAAAAAAAGCACATTTAGTTGGATTGATCCCAATGCCAAATTCATCGAGTGTCTGGAACAGTGTCATAAGATGGTGCTTGTGTTCTTCTTCATCCACTTTTGCAACAGGAATATGACTAGTGTAGGTATACACAAAATTGCAGCCAGAGAGTATAAGCATAAACCACTGGAATGTCTGAGCTGCATTTCGGAAACCGAATGGCATCTGAAGAAACTCATACATGTTGAAAGGAGTAATTACTGCTGTCATGGAGAAACTCTTGCAGATTTCTGCAGAGATGTGATGGAAAGTGTTCTCACCATCTGCATCACGGTATTGTATGGGGACATAATACCGATATGAATGGGATTATTCTTGTAAAATGTTCCTTGATACTGCTAGTGTTTATTTATTTATTTTTAGGAGGGAAGTATGTATTATTACAGTTATTCTTAATTGTTCTAAATAATGCTAAATTCTAACTGTAATTCTAAATTCTAATTGTAGAATTAAGTTAAGTAAAGCTTGGAAAGCAGCAACTAAGTTTTTCATTCTAACAATCATTTGACACTTTTACACTTTATTGATTTTCTTTTTCTTTTTTTAAGTTCTTTCTGTATTGCACAGTTTGTTTACATTCATTATCTATTCACAGTTCTTTATTTGCTTACATTTTATGCTGTGTACTGTTATTTTTTTATTGCTCTACTAATTAGGGGTAATTGTGCTGTGCCAGCAGGAACAAAGGAATCTCAGGATTGTATGTGATGTTATGTAAGTACTCTGACAATAAATATGAAATATGAATCTGATAGTAGGTGTACACACTTGCCTGTACACTGAGAAATCCGATAAAATGGGAATGCTGGATCAGTCAGTGGAATAGTTCAGTGCATGATAATCACCACAAGGCCATCAGTCCCCAGGAAACTTCTTTGGGACCATATGCAGTGGTGACAGCCAGCAGCTGTCAGATCAATGAAATATTACAAGCTCCTGCATGAGCTTGATTGCTACTTTTGCAATTTTAAGATGATCCAGGGGCAATCTACGAGCAAGCGCTATAAGCAGAGGACCTCTGCTCTCTATGTGGTGGGTAACTCCATGTATTATGTCCCCATGGCAATATGATGGGATTACCAAGTGAGGGAAATACTTGAGAAATGCTCAGAAGAGGCAGGAGCTAGGTTGGAGACTCATCAAGTCTGTGACAACATTCGAGGGATGACAAATGTAGCTCACTTGCATACAAGTGCTTCAGTCCACAGCACAGCAATTCTTCAAATCCACCAGGAGTGAAAAATGTGACAGAAAATCTTCCCCCTCAGTGGAATTCACTACATCTGCAACCATGAAAACCCACCATAATGGCTTGCTGAGACCAAAATTAAGTTTGAGAGACCTCTGACCACAAGTCTGAATATGAGAATTGTTTGCGGCAGACAGAACACATGATATATTAGGGTGACTGCACTCTTCAGGAGTTGGATGGACCACAGAAGTTTCTGCACTGGAATCAACAAGAAATTGAACATCCAAAAAACAATTGTGAAGAAAAGATGGAAGTTGAATTGCCCATGAGCAGCAGTTGCCTCTACTGCAGGGCTTAGTCATTTCCTGGTTGTTGTTTGTAGAAGTTACAAGGTGGATTAGACTGCTGCGTCAAATTTCCAGTGCTTCAAAAATATATCCCATCTATCACCTCTACCTCGTCCCAAAATTGCATGATTCCAACTAGGCTGGAAACAAGGATAATTAGGTGGTTAAAGCCTGGACTTGCACAATGAGTGCTGTCATTTGCTGCTCCAGGTCAGTTGTCTTCAGGTGATGGGTATTGTAAATTGTTGTTCCAGCTCATGCTGACTGGGGGCAGTGGTCATTGCCTCCAGCCACATTGCAAAGGTTGTGGACATAACGAGGTCAGTGTGTCTCCTTAACTTATCAAGGTGGACAACCAAAAGACTCTTACCAGGTGTCTCTGAATTCGAGGAGGCAAATAGCAAAGGAATCTGTGCTTCTAAACTTCCAATAGGCTCTTCTCCAGCCAGCCTGCACCATCTTCTCAGCATCTGTGACAGCTTTCTGTGCCTCGGGAGTTGTTGGCAAGCAGTTCAGCAATGCAAGATTCCTGGGATGGCTGAGTTCACTCCAAAATAGCAGCTTTAAGGATGTGATATCGGAGGTTTTCAGCTTGATTAACTAGAATGTCTTTTTCACTTCACAAGCAATCTGCTCTGTGATTCATACCACAAGCAAACTGAATTTCATCTTTTGACTCATCATATTGACCAAAGAGAAATGTGGCTTGAGGATCAAGAACCATGTCTTTGATTAAAAAGGGGAGAACCTCAAGCTTGACCTCCCCAAATGCTCTTGTGATGGGTTTATCCTCATTGCATTCCATTTCAACTGAGAAGATCCTGTGAACCCACATGGTCACCACTTGTATTGACTGTAAGTTGTATGATATACACACAATTAAAAGAACACACTCACTCTTCCTTGAGCACAAAAATGATATTGATATTTTTTTTATTCTCCCCAGTTACAACTCTTCTTCCCATAAAATACCACTCAGCAAAGCCCCCCTGCCTTTTTCATTGGCTCTCCGCCACACATGTCCACGGCACTCCTAATATCTTCCTCCTCCAACCCTGTGCATTCATGCAGTCCATCATGATGTACGTACATGCATGTTACTACTCTTGTCTGTCCCACCAGATATGTTACCAGTGGCGACCGGTTCTAGTCCTGACTGGTATAAATACCTGAACAAGATCTTTTATCATCACTCTTGGAAATTGCTGTCCATTCTTTTTCACAAATGTGAATGGATTCACTCTGTGATTCCTAAGGCCAATAGAATATAGAACATTTTAGCCCATGGTGTGGTGGACCTATACATTCTACCTCATCAAAAAATTCTAAACCCATGTGCATGACTAAAAGTTTAGAACACTCCACCACCACCCCTGGCAATGCATTTCAGGCACCCACCACTCTCTGTATAAAAATAAACTTAGCCCTGTTATCTCTCCTAATTTTTTCTCATTTCACTTTGTAGATATGTCCTCTGGTGTATGCTACTGTCACCCTGGGAAAAAGGTGCTGGCTGTCTACCTAATCTATGGCTCAGAATCTTGCACCTCTCACCCTTCTTTGCTCTACAAAGAAAAGCTCTGGCTCTGCTAATATTGCCTCATAAGACATATTTTCCAGTCCAGGCAACATCCCAATAAATTTTCTTTGCACCCTGAAGGTCTTGATAATTACAAAGCAGTGCAAATATTGCATCATATTGAACAAGAAATATGAATTGTTAATTATCCTTAATATGTTTTATGTAGCTGGGAATCTTCAACAAGCATTATCTTATTACAGCCATACCTTGTGCTTTTGTGTATGAAAATGAACTCTCATTCATCTTTCTTTTTCAAACATATGATTTTATCATGTGCAAAAAAACATAGGCACATATAATAATAAAGTAAATTGATATAAAGTTACAAATATCAAATAAAAAATGAAAAAGGTACATATGATCCCATCTTATTAAATGGAAAGAAGGGAAAGAGAAAAAGAAACATTTATTCCTAAGCTAAAAATCAAACCCCACCCTATGAGGTTTGCTGACCAAGTTACGAAGTCCACTACTAATAATAACTATGGGGTTGTAAAAAAAAAAGATAATTCATCTACACATTTTTAAAGTAATTGTGAAAAGGACCCAAAAGAGAAAGAAAGTTGAGATCCATTCCAGTAATAGAATACCTATTTTTTTCTAGAGACATACATGCCATCACATCCGACAACCATTGAGTATGAGTGGGAGGGACAGCATCTTTCCATCTCAGCAAAATAGCCCTTCTAGCAATGAAGGAAGCAAAAGCCACTACATGGATTGTGAAAAAGTCAGTATTAAATCCATTGGCCCACTCCCTCCAGAAATAGCAATGAAAGGGCTAGAAGTCAAGTTAATATTAAGAACTAACGAAGAGGGGCAAAATACCTCTTGCCAGAAATTAAAGCGAGAAGGACAGAGTCAAAACATATGATAAAACGTGCCTTCTTCATTTATGCATTTTTCGCATATAGAGGAAATATTAGGATAAAATTGAACTAACTGAACCTTGAAAAAGTGTACCCAGTGGACTACTTTAAATTAAATTAAAACTCACTCATCTGATTATTCAAATGGGTGTTTGGGGTTAGGCATGGAGTTGGTGGATAGTATAACTCAATTACTCCACAACTTGTCCATCATGCCACTGCCTGGTATCTCTCAGCTTTACTTGCACTCACAGCTCACAATAAAAAAGACTAAGCTTAAATATCAGTGGATTTCATCATTAATTAGCAATTGCATATTTACAGTATTTGAGCCCTGAATGTAGCATCGAAGAAAAAAGGACCTCTTTAGATATTTAAAGACTATATCTTCTTCAAACTAGACTAAAAATTATGAAGAAAGATACAAAAATAAATAGGTAACTCTAATTTACAGAATAAATACCAATTTGAATATGGGAATAATCTGTTAGGCGGAACAATGAGCCAAAACATTGAAGATGTTCATGATTAGTTTGTATATTAGCTTGAACAGTAAAGATACCAGAAAAATGTTAACATCCTTTTATTTTTTTATCCTTGACTTTGCTTGCATAAAGTGTTTTCAGTCCTGAACTCAGGCACATTAAACACAACTACTGCTCTCACCAACCATCTCAAAAGATCAGCAACCTCAGCAGAGTGTAGTGTTCAGCACAGACAGGTAGCTTTTAATTGGATTGTTTGGGTCTCATATTCATTGATTGTAATGCAGGTTCAAAGTTACTGTTGGTTGTTTAATGTGAGATTTTCTATTGTGAGCAGATGAAAGGGAAGAAAGCTGTTATGTTTAAAACATTTAATACATTTTGATGAGACCATGTGAGGAACTGAAGCTGCTCTCTAAAAAAAACCCTTTGGTGACAACTCATCGGCTAAACAGACTGGAATATGGTTTCATACATTTTTTTTTAGCTAGGCTCCAGTAACTGAACTTCTGCACAATACAAATTTGTTACTTTACTGGAAGGTCAATCAATGACAAGTTTTATCATTTTATTTTTGTTCCTTATCAGCAAGGATAGAAAAGTTGTGTAGCACTTTTAATAATTTAACAATTATTGCTGGTCATAGTAGAAGTTAACAATTTGTCATTTTCAGTGCCTCATTGGGATAGTAAATTAGTAGTAAGTTACTCAACCAGTATCCAAAGATCTGAGCTGTTGGTATAGAAATGTGTTCACATCCCACCATTGTCACATTTGTGGCCCGAAATGTGAAGTTAATAAAACATCAAACACAAGTTTTATCAGGTAAACTACTCCAAGTCTTTATTTTCCAGTTTCCTTTGTTCTCCTGCTTGTGCTCTTATCCCCTCTCATACCACGTGACTTCCGGTACATCTCATACATATTCATTATCATGACATCCCTCCTTTAATCAGAAATAAACTTTACCTTCACTTACCAATATCCCTCGGAAACATACAAACATCGTAACTAATGGTAATACTATAACTCAACGACATAAAATTTACTTCCTACAGCACTCATACATGCACTTTATGATATAAGATTAAAATACTGTCCCAAAGTTCTTATTAAAACTATGGCACAAAGTCTTCGTATCGTTTGGGCGCTTTCCAGTTTCGTTTCGGCCTGCCTGCGATATTGTCGTCGCTTCTCGGTTGTTCACTCTCGGCGTCGGAAATACTGCTCGCCACGGCTTCGGGTGTTTCTGGTGCTCTAGTCACTTCATCAGGAGTGCTGGTAACTGCCTCTGGAACATCATCAGGTCTCTCAGTTTCAGTATCTCATATTGGCCTTTCAACCTCTTCGCTCGATGTATCTCTGGACTGGTACCTTTTTACACCTGAGACATTTCTCTTATACAGGACTCCAGTCGGAGACTTGACTGTCACCATACTGCCACTTCTGGATACGACAGTATAGGGTTGATGGTAATAAGGTGTGTCTAGCTTACCACCAGTTTCATGCCTCACTAGAACATTATCTCCTGGCATGATGTCTGAGTACTTGGCTCCACGTTTCGAATCTGTGTACAGCTTTGCTGCACCTTTCTTTTCAGCATCGTGGTCCCTCATCTCCTGGTCGTCTCGGATTTCCTTTATTTCTGGCATTTTTGTGCGGATTTTTCTCACAAAAAATGCTTCTGCAGGACTTTTTCCAGTGGTTGCATGAGGCGTTGCTCGATAGACTGCCACATAAGATAGCAATGCTTCTCGCCAATTTTGTCCTTCAACGTGTGCAATCCTCAATCGTTTTTCAATGGATTGATTTTGTCTCTCTACTTCTCCATTGGCTTGCGGCCATTTCGGAGTAACTTTATGATGGTGGATACCTGTGGTCCTCATGTATTCCGCAAATGTCTCTGAAATTAATTGTGGACCATTGTCAGAGTATAATGTAACAGGTAATCCATATTTTGCGAATATCTATGCTAATGCTTGTATTGTTTTTTCAGTGGTTGTGGACTTCAACACCACGTACTCATAGTATCTGCTGTAGTAATCTATCACTACGATAATTGATTCACCCATCGGTAAAGGTCCAAGAAAATCAACAGCTACGTCGATCCATGGTCCTGTCAGAAGTTGCGTACTCCGGATCGGTTCTGGCGGATTACTCCTACTTGTGATTTGACATCCGTGACAAGTTTTAACAAATTTCTCTGCGTCTTTATCACAACCTGGCCACCAAACCTTAGTCCTGAGGTTTTGCTTGGTACCAACAATGCCTAAGTGTCCTTCATGCGCTAAGGATACGATCTTCGGTCTCAATCTTTGCGGAATCATCAATCTGCAACCTCTTAATACACACTGTCCGATGCAACAAAGTTTGTCTCTAATGGGAATGTAAGCCTTGTGAGTACACTTGTCCCATTGTCCACCCTGTATGCATTCTCTTACTTCCATGAGTTCTGGATCACGTTCGGATTCTCTCTCGACTTCCTTTGTAGTAACAGCTTTCGGTGTCGCCTGAATAGCTATGAAGCATACAAAGCTCTCTGTTTCTGTTCCCAATTCTGACTTGGATTGTGGACCACCATCCTTCACCAATCTGGACAGCGGATCAGCAATGTTTGCTTTCCCTGCAATGTGGATTACTTTATATTTGTAGGGTTGTAGTCCGAGTACCCATCTCTCTATTCTGGCACATGGTTTGGATCTAGGTGCATAGATCACCTCTAATGGCTTATGATCTGTGATGAGTTCAAATTCAATGCCGTATAAATATGCATGGAACCTCTCACAGGCCCATACAAGTCCGAGTGCTTCTTTCTCTGTCTGAGAGTATCTTCTTTCCACATCTGATAATGATCTGCTGGCATAGGCAATGATTCTTGGTCCTCCATCATGCATCTGGACCAACACGGCTCCTAAACCAACCGGGCTGGCATCCGCTATGACTTTGGTTGATGCCGCCGGATCGTAATATCCAAGAGTTTTTGCATCTGTCAGGCTTTGCTTCAGCGCTGTGAACGCTTTCTTCTGCTCAGATCCAAAATGAAATGGTACTTCTTTCCTGGTTAGTTTCCTTAGTGGTTCTGCCACTGTAGCGAAATTAGGAATGAACTTTGCACAAAAATTGACTAATCCCAGGAAACTCCTCACCTCTGTTGCGTTCTGAGGTGCACGTGCCTCTGCAATAGCTTTCACCTTGGCCTCTGCAGGGTTTAGTCCTTTCCGTGTAAGTCTGTGTCCCATGAAGTCCATTTCTGACACACCGAACGGGCACTTGTTTCCATTCACGGTAAGGCCTGCGTCCTGTAGTCTAGATAGTACACGCCTCAACCGTTTGTCATGCTCTTCCTTTGTTGGTGCATGGACTATGATGTCGTCAGAAATGTTGGCAACTCCAGGAATGCCTTGAATCACTCGATGGATTTCATACTGGTAGATCTCCGAAGCTGCATTAATTCCAAATGATAGTCTCTTGTAACGATACAATCCACAGTGAGTCACAAATGTAGTTCCATCTCGGGAACCTGGATCCAGCTCTAATTGATGATAGCCCCATTTCAGATCAATTTTTAAGAATACCTTGCTGGTAGTTAGTTCTTGAAGTATTTCCTCCACTGTTGGTATAGGGTGTCGTTCTCTAATTATAGCTTCATTGGCCATTCTCATGTCAACACATAGTCTTATGTCACCCTTTGGTTTGGGCACAATCACTGCGGGACTGACCCATTGTGTCGAATGTTCCACAGGTTCAATAATGTCTTGTTCGATCAATTCTTTAATTTTGGTTTCGACTTTCCCACGAAGTCCAAACGGAGTTCGGCGCATTGGTTGTGCCTTGGGTTTGACCGTTTCATCTACCGCTAGCTTCAATTGTCGACCTTTCAGCTTTCCTCCTCCTTGGAAGACTGCGGGGAATTCTTGCTTCATATCCTCGTATGACTGAACTGAATTGACACAAGCTCCAATATGAAGTATTGCCAGGTCTTGCGCTGTGCTTCTACTCAGCAATGGTTCTCCCCTCTCTTCTATGACCATAAACTCTGCTTCGGTGTACTTATCTCCAGCTTCAACAGTTGCAGTAAAACATCCAATGGTCTGCAATGGCTTGGTTGCTGTGTATGGATACAGTTTCTTGGAACACTTCTTTGAGGTACAGATGATCTTTTTCCTTTTCAACTTCTCCCATAAATGTCGATCAATCACATTACTGTCACTGCCTGAGTCTACAATGACCTGTACTGTCACTCCACCAATGATCACTGGGACCTTCTCATGATGTACTTCATTCAACGTAAATTGATAACAACTCTGTTCCTCCTGGGTATCATCATTGTCACCGTCTATATGGTGAATGGTATCTTTCTTTCCAGGATACTTTCCTTTTCCCCAGGCTTTGCCTTTGGAAGTTGTACTCTTCCTCTTCTGGTCTGCATTGGACTTGCTTTTGCACTTCTTTGCAAAGTGGTCCTTACCTCCACACTTTTTGCAAACTTTGCCTTTGGCCGGGCAATATGGGTCTTTTCCAAAGTGACCTCGGTTTCCACATCGATAACACTCCATGTCCTGTGTCGACGTATATCTTGGCTGGTTATGGCGATGTGAGAGCCTCTTAATTTGCTGGCTTGAGTTGTCTTTCATGGTATGAAATTGCCCTTCAACAGCCTCTAATGCAGCAGCAATGGTTAAAGCATCGGTGAGTTCCAACTCACTCCCTCTTTCCAGTAGACGTCTTCTGAGTTTATCTGATCTGCAGTGCTGTACGACTTGATCCAATAATTGGTTGTCCAAATCAGCTGGCATGTAATTGCATCCAACAGCTAGCTGGCGTAGTCTCGTCACGTACTGAGCAATTGTCTGGCCATCTTCTTGTCTCGTTCTCCGAAACAAATGGCGTTGAAATGTAGCATTCGGTGTCACTACATAGTGTGCATTTAATGCATCTACCGCTTTCCGGTACTCATCCTTCCTTCCAGTATTCAAAAGTGTCTTAAATGTTTCCCGAACTGCGGATCCTGCAGTGAAAACAAGTAACGCCCTTCTCTGCGCTTTTTGTTCAACTGTACTGGTATTTAGAAATAGGCCACGACTGTCGGCATAGGATTCAAATTCTTCCAGCCATGCCTTCCACTTCACACTTACAGTGCTTGCATCACCAGTCGGGTCAAAATGAGCAATTCCACTATGTGTAAGAAAGACACCGTCTGCCCCAGCCATGAGGAAATATTCCAGCCCCAAAAGTACTGAGTCACAGAGAAAATTCTTTTCACCTTGAAGTTGTCAGTAATCCTCTGTAATCTTGTTTAGTCTTTAATTTTCTTCAAGCTTCTTTCATCCTCGTCGCCAATGTCACATTTGTGGCCCGAAATGTGAAGTTAATAAAACATTAAACACAAGTTTATCAGGTAAACTTCTTAGTGTCTTTTTATTCTCCAGTTTCCTTTGTTCTCTTGCTTGTGCTCTTATCTCTCTCTCTCTCATACCACATGACTTCCGGTATATCTCATACATATTCATTATCATGACAACCATGATTACCAGTAAGTAAAATTCAACCATCTAAATAAATTTGAATTAAAAGAAGAGCTAGTCCCATAGAAACTATTAAATTATCACTTATTTCACGAATGTCCATTAGAAAAAAAGTGTGCCTGTCTTAGGTAGTCTGGGCTATATATAACCTCTAACTTACAATAGATCAGTAAGACACTCAATTCAGGGGACATTTGACGGTTATTAGTGAACATTGGGCGAAGCCATGACTTCTATATAACTAATTTAATTTTAAAAAAGGAATTAACACCTGAAATATTTTTAAGCGTGTGTGTGCTATTGATGAAGTTCGGGGTGGGGGAGGGGGTGTTGGGGAGCCTAGACTGTCCCTATCTCTTCCTAACTCAGTATTGCTTGCAAACTGATCTGTCACTGTAAAGTTAGCACAGCATTCAGTTAGTTAATCCCAAGGAATTATGGGTCATCAGTTTTGAAGCAAATAATAAATATTATTTATATTTCAACTTTAATATTGCATAAGCCTAAGAAATCCCTGATCCACAAGCTGAAATTTATCTTAAAGCTACTCTTGCATTTGCTGTCATTTTTATGTCAACCCACTGTTTGCATAACAGGGAGGAGGAGGTCTGGCTGCATCAGCATGAATATTTCAACATTTTTATTGGCAATATTATAATTCTAATAATCATTTTAATTTTGACTGGTGCTATGCATTGCAATTAATGTGAAACATTGGATTGTAAATGAGCTAATCTTACTTAAATTTAAAGATATTAATTAAATCGTATTACCAATAAATCAGAAACACTTGATTATGACAAGATGGATTTTTTTAGGTAGCGCAAAAAGTGAGAATATTTAAAATTGCGCATCTAAAATATTCACATTTGAAAATCTGACATAGAGCCGAGGACTTCTTTCAATAATCAAGAATTTCACCATTGATGTACATGATTGAAAATTCCAATCTATCATAATTAACAACTTCAATTTTTCTTTCAAGTTCATTTAAAATATACCAAATGCAAGAGTTCATTAAGAAAGGAATTGAAAATATGGTGTGCAATGTATAAACAAAAATAAAAGATAATTTCTCATGAACTTTCTATGTTCCATTTTAAAGGGAAGTTAACCCTCATTGAGGCTGAAATGAAGGACAGACTAGTTCAGATTACAGATTTCAGATTTATTGTCAGAGTACATACATGTCACATTCAACCCAGAGATTCATTATTTTTTTGCAGGTGAGCCAGAATTACCACTTATTCCTAGTGTAAAAAAAACCATGTACACAGCATATACACGTAAACAAATAAAGACTGTAAACAGATAGTGAATGTAAACATACTGACTGCAATACAGAGAGAAATTAAAAAAAAATCAAAGTGCACAAATGAGAGTCCTTAAATGAATCACTGGTTGAGGAGTTTGATGGTGGAAGGGTATTAGCTATTCCTGAACCTGGTGGCACCTATACCTCTTTTCTGATGGCAACAGGGAGAATAGAGTGTGTGCTGTGTGGGGTGGATCCTTGATGATTGCTGCTGCTCTCCGACGGCAGCGTTCCGTCAAGGTTCTTGATAGTGGGGAGCATTTTTGCCTGTAATGTCCTGGGCTGTGTCCACTACCTTTTGGAGGGTGTTACACTCAGAGGTATTGGCATCCCCATAGAAGACAGTGATGCAGTTGGTTAGCACACTTTCCACCACACATCTGTAGAAATTTGCCAGGGTTTCCAATGTCATACCAAACCTCTGTAAACTTCTAAGGAAGTAGAGGCTCTGACGTGCTTTCTTCTTGATGGCATTAGTGTGTTGGGTATAGGAAAGATCTCTGAGATAGAGACTTCCAAGAACCAACACCTTCTCCACCTCTGATCTCCCAATGATCACTAGATCGTTTACTTCTGGCTTTATTTTTCAGAAGTCAATAAACATCTCCTCAGTTTTGGTAACATTGAGTGCAAGGTTGTTGTTGGTGCACCATTCATCCAAGTTTTGAATCTTCATCCTATATGCTGATTCATCCCCTTCCTTTGTCAGCAAATTTGTAGATGGTATTATTGTCGTACCATGCCACGCAGTCTTCAGTGTAAAGTGAGTAGAGCAGGGGGCTAAGAATGCAGCTCTGTGGTGCTCTGCTACTGAAAGAGACTTTGGAGGAGATATACTTACTAATCCTCACTAATTGTGGACTGGAGGTGAGAAAATCCAGGATCCAATTACACAGTGATGTATTGAGGGCCAGGTTTTGGAGTTTCTGATTAATTTTGAGGGATTATGGTGTTAAATGCCGAACTGTAGTCAATAAAGAGCATCCTGATGAATGCACCTTTACTGTCCTGATGTTCCAGGACTTTGAGTAGAACCAATGAGATGGCATCCGCCGTAGACCTGTTACTCAGATAGGCGAACTGGAATGTATTCATGTCATCACTAAGACAGGAGAAGTTGATTTGCTTCAACACATGCCTTTCAAACACTTCATCACTGTTGATGTAAGTGCTACTTGTTGATAGTCGTTAAGACAAGTTACTACACTCTTCTTGGGCAGTGATATGGTTGATGCTTGTTTGAAACAGATGGGTATCATGCCCTGCTGAAGTGAGATGTTGAAGATATCCATGAATACCTTAGAACATTAAACATAAATACATGAATGCTGTTCATTAGGCATATCACTCAGTACAGCTTTTCAGCAAATATTTCAGATATGAACTTGTCAATCATTATTGCACAAAATAAGCTTTGGCAGTGTAAGAAAAGTATCTAATTCCTTTCTGCACTACTGATAAAATTATGCTCAACTGCCTCATCCCAACCTTGGAGCCTCCAGCTTCATCAATGTACCTTCAATATAACTTAGACAAGAATTGCAAATAATTGCCTTGATTTTCCTGCATTGGGAAAACAACTTTCTCACAAGGGAACAACAGTTCATTTTCTAACTCTGTGTCTTCACCAAGGAGCCTCATCAATTCCATGGGTACATTGAGTACATTCTGTTTTCAATCCCACTTTCTGATAACTGACTCCAGCACAGGGTTTCCCAACCAGGGGTGCTCGCACCTCTTGGGAGTGCGAGATAGCATTCCAGGGGGTGCGAGATAATATTTCAGTTTTTTTTTAAATAAATCCATACTCCTTCAATTTGGATAATATGTTGGATGATGAAGAACCGAAGGAAGATCTTATTGAACTGTGCACAAATCGTGTTCTTGAAATGCAGTTCGAAAACAAAACTTTGGAACAATATTGGTGTTCGGCAATGGACATGTTTTCAAGACTTTGTGAAAAAGGACTAACTGTGCTCATCCCATTATCGACGACATACTTATGTGAGTCTGGATTTAATGCCCTTTTGTCAATCAAGACAAAATCTAGAAACCGCTTGGGTGCACAGGGAGACGTGTGGGTTGCTATCAGCTACAAAGAGCCACGTTTTGAAAAACTCTTAGGCAATAAACAGGAACAAAAGAGTCATTAAATTTAAATTGGCTTATGAACATTTTAACATTAGTTCTTTAATTTTTTTAAAGAAATTTCATGCATGGATGAAAATTTTTTTTTTGTAGGGTTTATGCAACTTTTAATTTGTTGTAATATTTTTTTATTTTCCATATGTTTCATTTTTGTTTATATATTATTAAAAATTGATTATACAAATTTGTTTTGGTCATCTTCACCTTTATTCTTAAATAAATTATTACTTTAAAGGGTGCGAGAACATATTAAATTTTTTTAGGGATGCGGGGCATAAAAAAGGTTGGAAACTACTGCTCTAGCAGGTGAAGTTCCCTGTTTGGTGGGAATAATTGGAGCAATTTATTTGCCAGTATTGGAAAATTTTGCAGTGAAAAGAAAATACACGTGCACAATCCTTTATTTGGATTTGTAAAATCCAGAAAGCTCCAAAATTCGGCAAGTGAGGAGAGACCAGCAGTGCGAGTCAGGCATGCGAGGGGGAGAGACTTGCCGTGCGAGTCAGATGGGCAGGAAACCGGCAGCGCAAGGTGGGCAGGCGAGCAGGAGGAGACTGACAGCACAAGTCGGGTGGGCAAGGGGGGGGGAGATAGGCAGCGCGAGTCGGGCAGGCGGGAGACCGGCGGAGTGAGTCAGGTGGGCAGGGGGGAGATGGCAGCGCAACTGGAGGGGGATGGGGATGGATACGGTAGCACAATTCGGGTGAGCTTAAATCTGGCTTTCCGAAATCCAGAAAAATCCAAAATTTAGAACACACTATCCTCCAAGGGTTCTGGAAAAAGGATTGTGTACCTATAATTAAAACTAAAATGAATGGTACATTGTAAAATGTTGACATTTAAAATAAGGCATTTTGAAAAAGTTTCAATGCAAGGTCTGATTTAAAAAAAAATGTATCCAACTTTGCACTTGTTCAAAATCAAGGAAATATGAGAGATGACTTAATAGAAGTCTACAAGATTATGGGAGGCATTGATAGGTTAGAAGCCAATATAACACGACTGTTTGCACTCAGAGACAAGTGAGGAGTGCAAACATGCTTTTAATAGGTTACAATCAATGGCCATTAGACAGGTGAAACTGAGGCTAGGCAGGAAAACCAGGGTTTATATTGCGGTAGGTGAGGGTGGAGCCAGGGGAGGAGCCGGCCATCTGAACAATACACAGACAGTGAATTCCATTTCACGACATCCACCCCTTCCTTCAGAATTGAGCCTATGGGTGAAAAAACAGAGAGCATTCATTAAAAAAAATTAATGATTTACAAATATTTACAAGATAAGCCTGTCAGGGGGTCTGGTAATTCTGGTCAAATGCTGCAGTACTGGAGGACTTTGGGCTTCCTGAACCTCCTGGACCACCCCATGGTACAGGGTCAGTTGGTCTCAAGAGCTCCAGCTCTGGTCATGGAGTGGATTGGACCACTTCCGAAGCAGTGTCCTCTAGGACCCTGAGTGGGGTACTCAGTAGTTCCTGGCACACTTGAGGCAACAGACCTTCAGTTTTTGTGGGTGCCATGTCTCTGATCGAGATGGTGTCCTCTCCGCCATCAGGGTATGCCACATAGGCATACATTGGGTTGGCATGCAGCAGTTGCACCTTCTCAATTAGGGGGTCTGCCTGCTCCTCCTCATGCTTTCTCAGCAGGACTGGTCCCAGTGTCATTAGCCAAGCCAGGAGAGTGTTCCTGGATATGGATTTCCTCTGGAACATAAACATAAGCTCATGAGGAGTTGCGCTGGACGCTGTGCAAAGGAGCTACCTTATGGTATGGAGCGCTGTGGGTAGGACTTCTTGCCAGCATAAGTCTGGAAGGTCTTTGGACCAGCGAGCCAATTTCATGGCCTCCCTTACAGTCACGTTCTCTTTTTCAATTTGTCTGTTCCCACAAGGATTGTAGCTAGTCATCCTGTTTGAGGCAATGCCCTTTACAAGCAGGTACTGGTGTAGCTCTACATTCATGGATGATGACTCCCAGTCTTTAAGGATATAACTGGGATACCTGTACAGGGTGAAAATAGAGTGCAAGGCCCTGATGGACATGGTGGTGTTCATGTCTGGGCAGGGGATGGCAAATGGTAAACATTGAAAAAGTATACATTTCTTTGGTAGAAGGGAAGGGACCTTTGAAATCGACAATTATTCAAAGGGGAGGGATGCCTTTATCAGTTGTGCTTTGTCAGGGCAGTAGAAATGAGTCTTGCACAACACGCAGACCTGGCAAGACCTGGTCATTTCCCTGATGTTCTCAATGGAGTAGGGCAGGTTGAGTATGTTAACTAAATGAGCCATGCGAATGATGCCTGGGTGGCAAAGCACATTGTGCAGTGACTGTAACTGGCTGGTGTGTGCAGAGGCACAGCTTCCTCTTGACAGGGCATCTGGAGGTTCATTGAGAGTATTGGCCTGTATGCTATGTCATGGTAGGCGGAGAGTTTGATCCGCAACCTAGTGATTTTATCATCCTTTATTTTGCTCCTTATTGCATTATTAAACATGAATGCCACCGATCAAAGGTCGGTGAGCAGTGTACATTTTCTGCTGGCCAGGTAATGCCTCCAATGCCTGATGACCTCTACAATGGCTTGAGCGTCTTTCTCCACTGTTGGATTGCAAAGCTCATGGCCTTGCAGGGTGTGGGAGAAAAAGGCAACCAGCCTACCCACCTGGATAAGGTTAGCAGCCAAAGCTACAACAGAGGCATTGCTTTTCACCTGGAAGGGCACATTCTCATTCACTGTATGCATAGTGGCCTTTGCAATGTAGCTCCGGAGGTAGTCAAAAGATACCTGGGCTTCAGGTGGAGGTGGATTTTAAGAGGGGGAGGACATTATCCGTGTAGTAAGGGACCCACTGGGTATAGTAGGAGAAGAAGCCCAGGTACCTCCTTAAGGCTTTCATCATCTTCAGGATCGGGAAATCTATCAGGGGGCACATTCAGTCAGGGTACGGGCAAATTATGCCATTCTCCACCACATATCCCAGGATCACCAGATGTTTCATCCAGAACACGCACTTACTGGAGTTGTACGTGAGGTTTAGGGCTTTGGCCATGTGGAGAAACCTCTGGAGGTTGGTGTCATGGTGTTCCAGAGAGTGTCCACAAATGGTGATGTTGTTGAGATAAGGGAAGGGTGGCCTTCAACCTATACTTGTCGACCATTTTATCCATCTTTTCTGGAAACTGAGACCCCATTAGTGATGCTAAAGGAACCCTCTGGTATTGATAGAGGAGTCTGTCTGCCTCAAATGATGTCTCGGGGCAGTCCTTGGAATGGATTAGTAACTGGTGGTATGCAGCATTCAGGTCAATGGTCGAATAGACCCGATACTGCGCAATTTTGTTTACCATGTCCAAAATTTGTGGGAGGTGATATGCATCCAGGTGTATGAAATGATTAAATGTTTGGCTCCAGTCAATCACTAGCCTAGACTTTTCTTCCCCTTTCACAACTACCACCTAGGGTCTCCATGGGCTGTTGCTGGGCTCAATTATGTTTTCTTTGAGCAGCCGCTGTTTCTCGGCTCTAATAAATTCCTGATCCCCCGCACTGTATCTCCTGCTCTTTGTAGCTATTGGCTTGCAATCGGGAGTCAGATTCAGAAACAGTAGGGGGGATCGGTATTTACGGTGGAAAGACGGCATGTAGTGTCCAACTTTTTGGACCTTCTGTTCCACATCGTGATTGAAGGAAGTGGGTCAGATTACTCCATGGTCACGCTTTTAAGGTGACACAGTTAATCCAGGCCCAGCAACACAGGAGCATGCAAATTCTTCAGTACGTACAATTAGAACATAGAAAATTCCTCCCTTTTTACAGTTAGATGTACTACACAATACCCTGGATCATCACAGAGTGTGAGTGTGAAGCTAGGAATATATGATAGTCCATCGGGTACACTCTTAAGTTGTACCATAGAGCCATCACACACTTTATAAAGCTCTCCGTGGAGCCAGTGTCTACTAAGAAATCTGTAAAATGCCCATTTACCCTCACCTCCATCGTTGTTCAATTGATCAGGTATTGCATGATCCAGGACGACCGATGCCAGTGCAGAAAAGATGGTGTCAACCATGAGGCGGGGCAAGATGGCTGCCCTCCATCTTGATTCAATGAAGGACTCGGTGGCATCGACCTCGAGACATGGCAAGATGACTGCTGTAGCTTCCCATCATGTTTCACTTCTGGTGGTGGGTCTCGCCATGAGGTGCAGCAAAATGCTGGCAGCGAGCAGCACGGTGAGGCTGAGGCTGGCACTTTGGGACTTGGGCATGGGTCAAGCGATGTTTTGGGGGTTGCTCATGTGGTCACTCTCGTTTGCCCTGCAGACCTTCACCCAGTGCCCTTGCTCACTGCATCCTGAGTACATGGAGTCCTTTGTGGGGCATTGGGTGCGGGGGTGCTGAATCCTCTAACTGGCTACCTTTATGTTTTGTCCCCTTCCCGTCCTTACTCACAAACTCAGAACACAGAGTATCATGCCTTTGTCCTTCTTCCCTGATCTCTGCCCTTACATTCTGATTCCCATCCCCCTTCCAAACTAGTTTAAACCATCCCCATCAGCTCTAGCAAACCTGGCCACCATGATATTGGTCTCCCTCCAGTTCAGCTGCACCTGTCCTTTGTGTACAGGTCAGATCTTCCCAAGAAGAGATCCTAATGATCCATAAATCAGAAACCCTGCCCCCCTTCCTTTCGTCTCTTTGACCTAGCATAGGCAGCAATCCCAAAATTTCCTCCCTTGTGGTCCTGCCTTGTATCTTCTTTCCTAATTTCCTATATTACCTCTTCAGGACCTCATCACTACTCCTATCTATGACTTAGGACCCCACATAGACCATGACACATGGCTGCTCCCCCTCCCCCTCCAGAATGCTGTGAACTTGATCAGTGACATCCATAACCCTAGCACCTGGGAGTAACATACCTCATTAACAGAAGCTTCTATCCACTTTACTAACCTACAAGTCCCCACTCACCATAGATCTCCTCTATTTCCCCTTTCCCTTCTGTGCTGAGGGGCCAGCCTCCGTGCCAGAGAGATGACCACCACAACTTGTCCCTGATAGATAGTCCCCCCCATCAGAATCCAAAGCAGTATACTTGTTGTTGAGGAGAATGGCCGCAGAGGTGCTCTGCACTATCTGCTTAATCTCCTTCCCTCTCCTAACAGTCACTCAGTTACCTGTCTCCCAATTCTGGGGGTGACTCTTTACCTAAAACTCCCTCTTGATCACTGGCTCTGCCTCCCAAATGATCCAGAATTCATCTAGCTCCGGCTCCAGTTCCCTAACTTGGTCTCCCATGAGCAGCAACTGAATGTACCTCTTACAGATATAGTCATCAGGGACAATTGTGCTGTCCCAGATTTCCCACATCCTGCAATTAGAGCATTCCACTGCCTTCACTGTCTCAATTAACTCTTCCTTATTTAAATTCAAATATCTTGTATGGCTTTACCTCACTGGAATCAAGCTTGTCCTCAGCTCGCCAAAGCCTCGTGAGCTTACAATGGCCACTTACACACTGGCTACTCTCTACTGACCGCTCCACTTGAGCTAATCCTCTTTATATTTGTCACTGGCCCTTATCTTTATTACTCCTCCCACCAATCACCATTTTGTTTAATCCTTAACTTGCCAACTCCTTCCTTTTGAACTACATTCACCCTAAGTTGGTTCCCAACACTCACAGCTCTCCAGAGTCTATCCCCCTCCTCTTTCAGTGACAATTTACCAGGATGTTTCCTGGATTGGAAAATAAGTCTTACAAAGCAAGATAAGCAGAGTGTAGAAGAATGAGAGAATACCTAATAGAGGTCTATAAGATTATGAGAGGCATAGTGGACAGCCAACACCTTTTTCCCAGGGCAAGAATAGCAAACAGCAGAGGACATAGGTACAAAGTTAAGGGAGGGAAGTTTAGGGAAGACATTAGATGTAAGTTTTTTTACATAGAGAGTTGTGGGTGCCTTTAATGCCTTGCCCAGGAGGTGGTAGAAATTGCAACAGTAAGAGCATTTAAGACAGCCACATGGATGGTAAAAATAAAATAGAGGTTTACAGGTCAGGGAGGGTTTAGTACATTTTTTTAAGGAATATATGATTGGCACAGGACTGAGAGCCAAAGGGCATATACTGTGCTGTGGTGTTCCATGTTCTCTAACAGATTAGGAATAGTCAACATGGCTTGTGTGAGATAGGTCATGTCTAAACAATCTTAAATAATGTTTTGAGGAGGTTTACAGGAAAGGTGATGAAGGAAAGGCAGCGAATGTTGTCTTTGTGCACTTTGTAAAGACTCTGATAAAGTCCCATATAGGAGCTTGGTCAAGAAGGTTCAGTCACACAGTATTCAGGATGCAAATCAGAGTTTAAGAGAAATCAAAGTGAAATCTTTGGTCTCTTTTCTGTAAAACTGTAAATGTTAGTTATAATTCTCAGCTTCCCAATTATATTTGGTTTTGCTCAAAAGTCTATGAAATTTTCCACAACTTTACCTTCACTTTTAAAGAGCCTGTCTGATTTCACTAATCCAAATATCATTTTCTTTGCTTGCCTATTCCTATTAAATATTGCAGCACATATTGCCTGTGAAATAATTGGTGCCTGGATAATTGTATCTGTTAAAAATTCTCATTTATTATCAAGTTTCCACTGTGAAATAGGCAGGTGGCATACAACTCAGTTGCTACATACTTGTTTGTGGCAAAGCAGTCTGAACTCTCTTATTTAAAATTAATGCCTCACTGGTTATGGACTTAAGCCTATTGTGAATGTATAGAGACAACAAGTAGCTCATTATGGTAGTGACCCCTTACAAGCTTCAGACACAGGTGGCTTTCATGATTCATTGAGCAACTCAGTTCAGGAGTATTTCTGCTGGAGAGACACTATTGCTATCTGGACTTGTCTAATTTACTGAAGTAGGATGATATTTCAACACAGGCATTAGGAGGCTTCAGATAATTGAGCAGTGGCACTCGTTATCCTAGAACACAATTTCAAACTATGAAATGCAGCACCTAGCTATAAGAGGGAGGAAAGACAACAGGATGCGCACCCTTCCAGAATGGTTGCAAATGAACGCAGGGAATGTTAATTCATCTAGCAGTGTATATGTGAAATCTGAGAGCTAGATAGAATGAGGACAAAAGTAAGCCATCCAGTTAGAAATCCAAGTGGTCAGTTTAAACAGGAAATTAATTTTCACTGACTGGAAGGCTATGGAGGGAAGAGAATTGTACTTTTATAGTTTGACATTTAAAGTAATAAATACTCTTACTTATACATTTCGTTGAACATCACTTCACATTTCTCTGATTTAAGTTTAATTGTCTAACCTATCTTTGGATCCAGAGGTTAGTTTACAAGAAAATTTGAATTTTTCAGGAAAAAACATTCAGAATCAGGGAGATTAGATTGTCTCGCTTAAACATGAACATAAAAAGAAAATAAAGCAGACCTACCCCTGGGCCAGGAGAGGAAGTTGATTTAGAAAATGTAAAAAATCGTAAAGAATGGATTTTGGTTACAGAAGCATTTGGATTTGCCTGTAGAGTAAATTATTCCTTATTAAATTATTTTTAAGTGAGTGTGAATTTCACACCATGCATTTAGAAGCTAATCTTTTACTTATTTTCCTTTGATTAATCTACATCTGCCTTGTTGGAACTTTATCTCATGAAAGGTATGGATTGGAAACCTTCCACTCATTTCCCAATCTGAGTGTATCAGAAACAATGTCGTACAAAACTTCCCTGAATCTTTGAATGACTTCCAAGTACTTTTTAAAAATCTATCTTATACAAGTCCTTTTCAATTTGTGCTCCACCACTATTTTTCATGTCTATTTTCTCTCATAAGTAACTATTAAGCTTTCACAAATTTTTGTTTTTACCTCCATTTGTCTCAGGACAACACTCACATGTCCAGAAAGATTTTTGTCTTAAAACCTGTACTCTGCTTTTCTTAATAATTGTTCTTTCTCTATATGCTTATAAAGTTGCACATCTATATGCTGAAAGTATGCTTTGTTACCTCTCCCCAAGCTTTTAATGTTTGAACATTGCATTTTCCATAATCACCTTTTATTTTAGTCAGAAGTTTTATCTCCTATTTTCTCCACTCATTCCCCTCCTCCCATTTGCATTTTAAGTGTTTAATGCATTTAAATAACTCTGGCTTTTGCCGTTGAACTATGAATATTATATGTTATCTTAAACTATGATTTTTAAAAAAGCAACAACAATCCCAAAGGCACATAGGAGCCCGTGGTTAGAAAATAAAGGTCAATATTTTGGATCAGAACCCTTCATGGAGATCCAATACTAGCATAACAGTGACCATTCATTTTTTTCCCTATGCCGTTCAACGCACTGTATTCTTTCTGCAGGATATTGTTTTACATTATTCTACTGCAGTGTGTCTGTTTTATTTTGTACAAATATTGTCATCAGGATGTGTTTTCATTTATTTGTTAATAGGGTCTGAGAGATGAGCTCATGCCATCATTAACTGTCATGACTTGATATGTTTGCAAATGGCAAGGGTTTTCTTTCTTTTTAAATTACTTTTATTGAGTTTAACATACAAATCCTACATACAAAGCCTTCTAGTAAAACAAATAACAGGATATAGCATATACACATCACAAATTAGTACAAATATAGATCAAAAACCTATCCATATTTGTTTATTTAACAATATTTCTTAAAAATAATTCCAGATAAAAAAAATAAGTTAAACCACATTAGAAAATTTCTTGGTCTAAACAAAGGGTAAATTCTGTCTAATTTAATGATGGCCAGCCATAATTAAACCCATATTAACAAGTTAATTTAAAAAAAAGGAATAAAAAGAAAGAAAAAAAAAAACAGCAAACAAAAAAATCCCTAAAACTAAATCTAATCTATCTCCTCCCTCTAATCAAGGTTACCTTGTAGAAAAGAATATGAAGATATGGATCAAATAGTGACCTTCAGATATTAGACAGAAAATCGCCAAAGCATCCAAACTTCTTTAATTCTTCCAATCATGGTAATATTCTATGAATGGACCCCACGTCTTTTCAAGTGGAAACTTTCTATCTATAATGATGTATCCAGTTTTCTCCAAGCTTAAATAGGACATTACATCATGTAACCACTGTGTATGAGTAGTTGAAGAGTCATCTTTCCATTTCATTAAAATTGCTCATCTGGCTATCAACGTGCTAAAAACTAAAACTTTCTCCTAGATTACACACAGAGGTCTATTCGGTTCACAAGAAAAAAACAAATAAGTAAATTAAAGGGCCTAGTTCTATTTTGATCTTAAAAATCATTGATAAAGTTTGGAAAATGATTTCCCAAAATCTTCCTAAATTGGGGCACTACCAAAACTTATGAATCTGTGAAGCTTCAAAAATTTTATACTTCTCACATAGTGGATTATTATCTGCATAATAATGAGATAAATTGAATTTGAATATATGTGTTCTATGTACCACCATATAGTTTAAAGGCAAGAGTTTTCAATGAGAGTCACTTGTGACATATTATGATAATGACAAGTATCTAATAATACACTTTGGTCACATGTTTACACTTCTGTTATGGTAAGAGTTCTCACAATGTGTGAACCATATGTTCCCTATGTCTTCCTGGCATATTACAAGCATCCTTAACTTGTGCTTCCCCAACGATATTTGTGTGGGGGTGGTATCTGAATACATGTACAGTAGTAAATCACAAAATTCTGTAACACTGTGGTTGAAGTAAAAAAACACAAAATGCTGGAGAAACTCAGCAGGTCAAACAGTGTTCTATATGTAGCAAAGTTAAAGATGCATAACTGATGTTTTGGGCTAGAGCCCTTCATCAAAATATGAGAAAATGCCAGAAAGTATCTGAAAGGGGGAGGGAGTAGCAAAGGCAGGAGATGATAAGTGGAGAAAGGAGGGAGGCGACAGCAGCAATGGGGGGGAGGGGGAGGAGGGATGGCTGGATGGGTAGAAGAACTGGAAAGACAGGAAAAGGGGCAGGGAGAAAAACAAGCAGGTTTAGCGTTAATGCTTGAGGATGCCCAGATGGAAAATAAGGTGATGTTCCTCCAATCTGCAGGGTGGGACGGTACACAAAATCATGGACAGACATGCGAGTCTGGGAGTGTGTCTCTGAAATTAAATGAATGGCCACTGGGAGGTCACTGTGGTGACAAATAGAGCAGAGGTGCTGAGCAAAGCGATTTCCCAGTCTCCAACTAGTCTCTCTGATGTAGAGAATGCCACAAAGTGCGTACCGGATGCAGTAAATAAGTCCTCTGAATGTACAAATGAAGTGTTGCTTCATTTGAAAAGCCAATTTTGGGCACCACACCATGGTGAGGGATGAGGTATGGGTGCAAGTGTTGCACCTCCTACAGGCAAAGTGGAAGCTGCTAGGTTTGCGATGGGTGGGGAGGGATGAGTGCATGAGGGAATTGCGAAGGGAGCTGTCCCTACAGAAGGCTGGGGTGGGGGTGGGAGAAGAAAAATGTGTCTGGTGGCAGGATGGGATTCTGTCATAAGTGCGAGAAATTCCAGGGTTAATGTGTTGGATGCGGAGACTGGTAGGGTGGTAGGTGAAGATGAGGGGATTCTATGATTGTTGTGTTTGGGGGCAGAGGGGCCCAGGGCAGATGAGTGGGAAATGGAGAAGATGCAGGTGAGGGCTGAGGTGATAGTGGTGTAGGGGAATCACATTTGTGGAAGAAGACAGATATTTCAGATGCTCTGGACTGAAAGACTTCATCTTGGGATCAAATGCAGTGCAGATGGAGAAATTGGGAAAAGGGGATGGATCCTTGCAGGGGCAGGGTGTGAGGAAGTGTAGTCCAGGTAGTTGTGGGAGTTGAAGGATTTGTAGTATATATCAGAGGCAAGTTTGTCTCCAGATATAGAGACTCAGAAATCCAGGAAGGAGAGAGTATTGTCGGAGATGGACCAGGTGAGTTTGAGATTGGGGTGGAAGTTGGCCACAAAGTGGATGATGTTGACAAACTCATCATGGGTGCAGCCCTAATGTAGTCATCTATATACCAGAGGAAGAGTTGTGGGTTCTTTCTAGTGCAAGGTTGCAGAGTGGATTGCTCTACAAAGCCCACAAACAGGCAGGCATAGCTGGGACCCATACGGGTACTCATGGCTAATCCTTGATTTGGAGGAATGGAATGAGTTAAAGGAGAAGTTATTTCAAGTGAAGACAGTTCTGTCAGGTGGAGGAGGGTGGTGGTAGAGGGTGACTAGTCGGGTCTTTGTTCCAGGAAGAAGCAAAGTGCTTTCAGACCTTCAAAGTGGGAGATGGAGGTGTATAGTGGTGGTTTCTTTAGTTAACATATTGAACTAACCTGTGGACTATGTCTGGGGTGGGGGTGGGGGTGGGGGGGTTGGAGGTGAGTTTGCAGGGGAAGGGGTGGTCCACCTACCCAAGTGAATTTTGGCATCTCAGTAATATTTGACATGTGAACCATTGTTTTCACCTCGTTAATGTACTTTTTTTTATTTTGCTGTTCATTTCTGTATAGTCGATTAATTGTGTAGGATTTAAGTTAAACCAGGTGCTGAGTCTACAAGTATTCTGTAATTCCCTGGTTTACTCTTTCTTCCCACCTTCAAAACTTACCCTACTTCCTTTCCCGCTGGCCAACCCCCACCCCCATTTACACATACATCAATTTAGAGGAGGTCACATTAACAGTACAAAATGCAAAAATGCAGTAGACTAGGTTGGAGGAGGTGAATATAACTCTGACTTACCTGGAAGATGTTACTATCCCTGGATGGAAGTGAGTCTTACAACTCATACACTACCTGTGCTTAAAGCAGAAAGTGTGTGTGTGTGTGTGTGTGTGTGTGTGTGTGTGTGTGTGTGTGTGTGTGTGTGTGTGTGTGTGTGTGTGTGTGTGTGTGTAAATGGGGGTGGGGGTTGGCCAGGGTTCATTCTTGATTGAATCAGGGTGGTTAGCCCTCATACACTGGCTGAAACTCCTGGTTGTATGCCATTTTATTTCCCACACAGACATGTCTGACTTCACCCTCATCCATTGTAAGATTGTGGTCAAATACAAACTTGAGGAACAGCATATTACATCCCACTTGGGTAATCCCTGGAACGAACATTAAATTTTTCACTTTAAGGTAATCCCACCCTGATCCTGCTCCATTGTCTCCATCTGTCCTTTCCCATTTTTTCTATTCCATTCCAAAAATAGCTTTCCACTCCAAGTACCCCACCTCTCATGTTCATCTCCTTGACCTGTAACCCTCTCCACCTCCCCAACTGTCCAGTAACTCATTACTTTTTAGTGTCTCCCCAGCTCTTTCCCTTCCCTTTAATGCTCACTATTTTCCATGTCCCGTCCCACTTTAATCTCGATAAAGTGTCCTGACCTAATGTTGCCTCTCCATTATTCTCCTTGGTTGCTGCCTGATTAATAGAGTATTCCACTTCAATTTTTCCTCTCAGTTAAATATCAGCAGTTTTTTTTTGTGCCTTATGTACAAGTGTTGACATATGAGGTGGTGTTGAGGTGAAAATTATACCAAGTATATCTACAACATCCTTTGCTTCTCGTGGGGTGCCTGGATCCAATCCAGCAATCCTCCTCCATGACTGAAGTCGGCTCTCACTTGTTGTGCTCTATTGGATCTCTGATATTAAGAAGAGGGAGATGCAGGGAGAAAGTTGGACAAGACAAGACATGGTAGGAAAGAGAAGGAGAGGGGCATGTGAAGGAGAGACACAAAGAAATCAAGAGAGAGATACAGAAATGTAAAGAGCAGAGATAGGAGGGAAGACAGAGAAAGAGAGCAGCTGCAGCAATCAGAAAAGGGAAAAAGCAACAAAAAGCTGCAAGGGAAGGAAGAGGACAAGAGGGGCTTACGGAAAACAGGAGAACAGGGAAAAAGGCCGAGTGGCAAAAGGAGACAGAAGCATTTTCCAGAGCCGATGTAAAGTAAATACAATTTTTGAATTTTTTAACATTTAAACATGCACCATAGTATCAGTCCCTTCCATTCCACATGTCCATGTTGCCCAAATGCTCCAATTCACCTAGAAACACCATACATTTTTTGGAGGATGGGCAGAAACCGGAATGCCCAGAGGAAAACCACACAGACATGGGGAGAGCATGTCAGTGGTGGATTTTAACCCGGGTCACTGGCACTGTAATAACATTGTGCTGACTGCTACCTGAACCATGCCACCCACCCATTTTGACGAAATGTTTGCAGATTATGAATGAAAGAGAGGGTGAAAGTTGAAGAAGAAATGAGAAAGTCATCAACTTTGAGGATACTTCTTAGCTGGTCTTGTGAAGTCTTGTTTTTTACTTTCACATGATTAGAAGGACAACCAATATTACTCCTGGCAAATCTCAATGCTAACGTTCTATTTGTATCACTTTCTGGTAGTCCTAAGCCTCCACAGCTCTATTCAACAGAGCATATCCTTTCAGAAGGAGAAATGATCCACTTGATTCTGCAAGTCCTATTCACTAAAACTGGGACCATGGACCCTCTCCTCAAAAATAATTGGGGAAGGTCTCTAAATGCATGAGCACCTTGCAGTGTGATGGTGGTGATGTGAGCCTTTGTCTTTAATGTGTGACGAATGCGATCATAACATATGGTGAAGTACCAGCAGCTGTATAAGTATTTAGCTGCAGGATTATAGTAAAGCCTGATGTTTCTGAAGCAATGATGTGTTGCATAAGGAAACCAGATAATATAGCATTTCACATGACTCTGTGGAATATTGAGATTTATTTTTACAGATTTTCGAACTTCAGGGGAACACAAATTACATTCTTTCTTAAACTCTGAAGATACGGTGATTTCCCACTCATTTGTCCAGGTAACCATTCACCCTTTGTTACTGTTTTAATGGCAGAAGAATGACACAGGCAAATCTCTAGCTTGACGGATATTGTTTTGTTTAGCACAAATAAGTAATGAAAGACACAAACCCAAAATCACAATTCCTTTTGCAACATAATTACCAGCCTAATTTTTCCTTGCAACATTTTTTTTTAAATAAATGGGATAGAACAAGTTTGAGTTAACTGCACAGATGGGAAGCTGATTGCTTGTGAAAAACAGTGGGTGGATATCAAAACTGAAATACCATAATAGTCCCCAGCCAGGATGCTACAGATGATATTTCAGATGTATAAATGTTAATGTGATTTCTGCATTGATAGTTTAAATTTATAATTTAAATTTAATTAAATTTATAATGCTCTACTTACTTTACACCTACGACTATGTGGTTCGGTATGACAATAACACCATCTACAAAATTTGCCCATGATACCAAGTTAGTGGGTTGTATAAAGGAAGGGGTGAATCAACATACAGGATGGAGATTGAAAACCTGGCTGAATGGTGCACCAATAACAACATTCCACTCAATGTCACCAAAACTAAGGAACTGATTGTGAACATCAGGAAGGGAAAGTCCAGTGTTCATTGGGGGATCAGAGATGAAGAGGGTGAGCAAATTTATGTTCTTGGGTGTCACTATCTTGGATGATCTTTCCTGGACCCAACACACCAATTGCAATCCAAAAAAAGCATGTCAGTACCTCTACTTCCTCAGGAGTTTGCAGAGGTTTGATATGACATCATAAGCCCTGGCAAAATTCTACACAGGTGTCGTGGAAAGTGTGATGACCTGTTGTGTCATGGTCTAGTATGGAAATAGCAATGCTCCTGAGCATAAACCCTTTCAAAAGGTAATGGACACAGCCCAGAACATAACAGGCAAAACCTACTCCAGTATTGAGTACATTTACAGCAATGCTACTGTCGGAGAGCAGCAGAAATCATCAAAGACCCTCACCACCCAGCACATGCTCTGTTCTCACTGCTGCCATGAGGAAAGAGGTACAGGTGCTGCAAGACTCACCCCACCAGATTCACAAACAGCTGCTACTCCTTAACCATCAGAGTCCTCAACAACAAACTCAATTAGGGAGTCATTTAAGGACTTATACTTGCGCACTTAATTGATTTTATTTTTGTTCTCTCTATATTGAACAATCAGTTTGTTTGCATTCATTATCTGTTTACAGTTCTTTGTTTACAAGTGTTATGCTGTGTACAGGTTTTTTTTTCCATTACCATTAAGGAGTAATTCAGCTGCGCCTGCAGCAAAAAGGAATCTCTGGGTTGTATGTGATGTCATGTATGTACTCTGACAATAAATCTGAAATCTGTTATGTGTGTATCTCAATTAGTGATTAATGTACCCTTAATGATTGGCTGATTTTTCAGTTAAGTATTGAACATAATTACAATTGTATTGTTTCCCTTGTAGTGGCAGCTACATTGCTCCTGCAATAACACATACACAACCAGACGGGTTGAGCTAAGTGAGCTGACTAGTTTATTGCAGCCTGCTGGGCTGTACTTATACTCCCAGCCCAGACCTGGCTGAGAACCGCGCTGGTCCTGTGGTCCCCCAGCGCGGGCTTCTGAGCCTCATGCTGGGAGGAAGGGAACACACCCGACAGTGTCATTTTGGCTGGCTGTCCCACCGCGTGGCTTACAAGCGGGGCTAGTTCACCTGCCTAGTGGTGAGCTGCCACACAACTCCCCCAGAACCGGCACAAATGTCCTTTTTCGCTGGGCGGACTCGCTTCTTGGGCTGGGCTATGACCACGGGCTCAGTGGGATCGAGATGCGCTGGCTTCAGCCTGTCCACGGTAAACAGCTCCCGTCTGCCGCCAATGTCCAGTGTGAACTTGGAGCCGGAACACTTACAACACTGTATGGCCCCTCATACGGTTGCTGCAGAAGTGCCACGGTCGGGCCCCACTGAACAAAAATATACTCCATGGAAAGCAGTTCGTTGGGAACATGAGACAGGCGAGTGCCATGCCTGGGCGGCAGTGGGGGTTCAAACCCTAAGGTAAGGAAGTAGTTTGTGTGGTGACTGCAGGGGATTGTGAGGTGCGTTGACGAACTAACCAGGGAGTGCCAGCAGTGCACCATAGACTAGCTCAGCAGATGACACCTGCAGATCTTCCTTGGGAGTGGAGTGGATGCACAGGAGCAGCCAAGGCAGTTCATCCACCCAATCGGGACCAGTGAGGCGAGTCATGAGTGCCGTCTTAAGGTGGCAGTGCAGACATTTAACCAATCCATTAGCCTGCGGGTGATAGGCCATGGTGCGGTGTAGCTGGATCCCCAACTAAAGCTGTTGACGAGCTGTGCCCAGAGTGCAGATGTGAACTGGGCACCCTAATCACTGGTGAGGTGACCTGGGACGTCGAACCTGGTGACCCAACCATGCAACAGTGCTCGGGAGTAGGAGTCGGTGGAGGTGTCTGGCATCGGGATCGCCTCAGGCCAGCGCGTGGTGTGGTCCACCATTGTAAGCAGGTAACGGTTGCCCTGGAAAATGGGTAAGGGGCTGACGATGTCCACGTAAATGTGGCTGAATTGTTCCCGGATGTGCTTTAACTCCTGTACGGGCACCCTGGTGTGCCTGTGCACCTTGGACATCTGGCAATGTGTGCATGTTCTGGCCCAGCCCACGATCTGCTTCCATAGCCCATGCCATACGAATCGTTCTGTCACCATCTGGACCATGGACCTGATGGACGGATGTGAAAGGTCATGGATGTGACGGAAGACCTGCCTGCACCACTGCTGGGGAACCACTGGCCATGGGGTGCCCAAGGAGATATCGCACAGGACGGTGCCTTCGCTGCTCGGAGTCGGGTGGTCTCAGAACCGCAGGCCCATGATGGCGATCTTGAAGGCCCTCGTCTCCTCACCTCATCAGATTCCTGGTCTCAGGCGAGCTGGTTGAAGTCGTGGCCGGGAGTCAGCACGCAGATGGCCGGTCGCGAGAGTGCATTGGCAACCATATTGTCCTTCCCCACCTTGTGCCGAATGTCAGTGGTAAACTCCGACACGAAGGAGAGGTGACGCTGCTGGTGGGCCAACCAGGGATCCTTTGCCATCGCGAGCACCTGGGGTAGGGGTTAGTGGTCAGTGAAGATGGTAAAAGTCCTCCCCTCCAAAAAATAGCGGAAATGCCGCACCACCAAGTACATGCCCAGTAACTCATGGTCAAAGGTACTATACTTACTTTCCGGCAGGCAGAGCAGGCGGCTGAAGAATGCCAGTGGCTTCCGATGTCCATTCACCTGCTGCTCCAGGATGGCACCGATGGCTGTGGCAGAGGCATTGACAGGTCGGTGTGCGGATGGGCGAGCATGGTGG
Source organism: Narcine bancroftii (assembly GCF_036971445.1). NCBI lineage: Eukaryota > Metazoa > Chordata > Chondrichthyes > Torpediniformes > Narcinidae > Narcine > Narcine bancroftii. The sequence goes on along the minus strand of NC_091471.1, from coordinate 117,603,763 downwards.
CCTTCGCAAGGGTGTTCTTGGTAGCCTCGAATGCAGCGCAGGCTTCTGGGTTTCAAACAAGCATCTTGTGTTTGGCCGTGAAGAGAGCTAATAGCAGCTGCATGATGCGCGCAGCTCCCGGATGAAGCGGTTGTAAAAGTTGACCATACCCACAAACTCCTGCAGCCCCTTGTGGCTGTCTGGGCCTGGGAACTCCCTGATAGCGGCGACCTTCGCAGCGGAGGGCATGGCTCCTTCAGTTGTGATGGTATGGCCCAGGACTGGCACTTGGCCGGGTTGATGGTAAGGCCAAATTTGGCCAGCCAGGAGAAAAGATCATGTAGGTGGGCCTTGTGTTGCATCCAGTCCTTGCTGGCGACAAGGATATCGTCCAAATAAATAAAGACGAAATCCATGTCCTTGCCCATAGAGTCCATGAGGCGCTGGAAGATCTGAGCGGCATTTTTGAGCTCGAACGGCATGCGCAGGAATTTTAACAAGCCAAAGGGGGTGATGATGGCTATCTTGGGTATGTCCTCAGGGTGCACCAGGATCTGGTGATATCCGTGCACCTGGTCAACCTTGGATAAAACCCTTGCACCGTGCAGATAGGCCGTAAAGTCTTTGATGTGAGGGATGGGGTAACAGTCAGGAACAGTTGCCTCGTTAAGCCATCAATAGTCTCCGCAGGGACGCCAGACACCGGAGGCTTTCGGGACCTGGTGGAGCTGCAAGGCCCATTGGGCTGTCGGTCCACTGAATGATCCCCAGCTCCAACAGGTGTGAAAACTCCTCCTTCGCTACCTGGAGCTTTTCACGCAGAAGCTGGCATGCCTTAGTGTGAACCGGTGGGCACTGGGTAGGGATGTGGTGGAACACCCCGTGGTGCGGTGAGGCAAAGGAGAACTGTGGCTTGAGGAGTGTCGGGAATTCATCCATGATTCGCTGGAACTCATCTCTGGGCATGCTGATTGTGGCCATCTGTGGTTGCTCTGAACAGGAGACATTGAAGCAAATGGCCTGGAAGGTACAGGCGTCCACCAGGCACCTACCTCAAATGCCCATTCGAAGCCCATGTGTGAGGAGGGTGTCTGCACCCAGGATGGCAGTTGGGAGGGACAAGACGGTGAATCTCCATGCGAAATTCCATTGGCCGATCTGGAAGTGGACTGTCTTGTCTCTATATGTCCAGATTGTTGTTGCATCAGCTGCACGGAGGAGAGGTCCATGAGGTCAGTTCCTGGACTCAATGGCCGTGGCCGGGATGATGCTGATCTGGGCTCCAGTGTCAATGAGGAACTACCCACTGACTGACTCCCGCAGGTAGAGGAGGCTGTGTCGTTGGCCAGCCACTGCAGCCATTAACAGTGGCCACCTGGTCGTTTCCCTGGAACAAGCAGGGCTGACGACACTTCCGAGCCTTTGCTCCCCAACGCTGGTGGTAGAAGCAGAAGCCGGGAGCAGATGCTTTGGCCTTGGTTATGCTCTTGGGGGCCCCTGCAGGAGCCGGGTGCTCTACCGCAGCACTAGGGGCAGGCTTGGGGTGGTCGTGCCCGTGCCTCGTGACCTGCTGGACCACTGAGCCCTCCGGGAATTCTGCGAGCCATAGCTCTTGGGCCTTTTGGGTGACCTTCCTTGGGTCAGTGAAGCTCTCCTGCACTAGCAGCGACTGGATGTCCTTGGGCATATGCTCGAGGAAGATGTGCTCGAAGAGTGGGCAGTTGGTGTGCTCACCCATGAGCACGAGCATCTTGTCCATCAGCTCCATTGGGGACCTGTCCCCTAGGGTGGAGAGGTGTAGCATCTGAGCGGCATGCTGGTGACTGGATAGTCCGAGGGACCCGGTAAGCACTCGCTTGATGGTCTCGTATTTGTCCTCAGAGGGTGGGTGCTGAACAAGGTGCAACACGCGTCTGGCGATGGCCTAGTCCAGGGCAGTGACCACATGATAGAATTTGGTCGTGATGGACGAAGTGTGGCTGAGGTGAAACTGAGCTTCTGCATGGCTGAACCAGGTCTCCGGCTCCTGAACCCAGAATTCAGGAAGTTTCACAGCTATAGCGCTGATCTCAGGCTCGCTCGTGATGGGTTCAAAGATGTTTGAACTAGTCAGGGTGACCAATTGTAGCAGCAGCTACTCTGCTCCTGCAATAACACACACACAACAAGATAGGTTGAGCTCAGTGAGCAGACTAGTTTATTGCAGGCTGCTGGGCTGCACTTATACTCCTAGCCCGGACCTGGCTGATAACCGCGCTGGAGGGCGCTGACGTCACCCAGGCATCACGTGGTCCCCAAGCGCGGGCTTCTGAACCCCATGCTGGGAGGAAGGGAACACCCCCGACTTCGCCATTTTGGCCAGCTGCTCCGCCGCGTGGCTTACAAGTGGAGTCAGTTCGCCTGCCTTGTGGTGAACCGCCTCATCCTCAATAATTATTATTAGGATTCACACAGCTACACAAAATAAACCATACTCCTTGTGACCACATGTGTTTCCTTCAAATGGTCTACAGACTAAGAACATGCAGGATGTTAGGTTAACTGGACCCTTTAAATTGCTCCTTGTATGTAGATAAATGTATTAGAATCTAGGAGTTGTTAGAAATGTGGAATGAATTAAATAGTTTTGGGTTGGATGAATGTAAAACAATGCTTTATGTTTGTCATGGAGTCAGTGGGCCGAATGGCCTGTTTCTGTCCCTAAACAGAAAACACCAACCACTTCACTCAAGCATTGTGTCTTTAAAGTGTGTCTGTTAGATTGTAGCAGTTTTCTGAATGAATGTGGTGTATCTCCGAATGTCTCCAACACCTTGATTGGAAAGATAAAACACTTTCATTGCGGACTATAAACTTCAGAGCCAGAACCACACCCCATTTCAGAAATTCTATTATACTCATCAGCCTGTCACTTCTCAGCAATGTCTTTAAAAGACACAGCAGGCATAATAACAGTCAATTCAACCTTATTTTCACCTCCCTGGGTCACAACACTCTTAAGATTCGTTACTCTGTTAAATTGACGTCTGTTGTTTTTTGAGAAGCAATTGCCAACGAACAAGTGTGAGGAAGACTAAAACAATTATCTTTGGCTTGCACGACAAGTTCAGCTTCCTAAATCAGAATAGCATATTTTAGGTGAAAATCAAAATAGGAATGCAGACGCTTGGGATCTGAAAAGGAGCTGAAGATGCTAGATTTGCACTTCAAATGGTGATTTGCCTGCTGAATGTTTCCACCATTTAATGTTTGTATTTATATAACACATTTGGATACAAATGTAAGACTGGACAATAGTAATTTTAAGATGTCCCATTTGATAGTTAAATAAATGTTGTAAAAATCATTGAAATTGAAAAATAAGATGATGGTGGGGGCTGATCCTATTTTTGACAATATTCAAATTGAAGTTCAAGTGTATTTTTTATCTGATTGTATAGTACAACTCGATGAAATAGCATTCTCCTGTCCATGCTACAGAACAGTGTAAAACACACATAGAGACATATGATTTGCATTCACAGAGCATATCTACATATATTAATAGAAATATCAATTAATACATAGTAGAGCTTGAGAGAGTTATTTTAACAGGCATTCAGCAGTATTACTGCTTGTGGTAAATACCTGTTCCTCAGCCTGGAGGTTCTGGCTCCAATACTTCTCTATCTTTTTCCTGGTGGGTGTCGCTGCAAGACATTACATGCCGGGTTACAGGGATCCTCAATGATTTTGAAAGCTCTCCTTAGACAATGATCCCGGTAAATCACATTGATGTGGGGGGAGGGAGACATCAGCGATCCTCTCTAATGGGCCTGTGGATTTTTCTCCGATCCAATGCTCCACAGCAACCAAATGAAACACTGTGATGTTGCCGGCCAGGACACTCTCGATAGAGTTCCTGTGGAACGTTGACAGAATGGTGGCTGGTAGCCTTGCCTGCCTCAGCCTTCTCAAGAAGTGTAGTCACTGTTTTTCCCTCCTGACAAGTGAGGAGATGTCAAGTGTCCAAGATATTTACTTCTTAAATGGACTCCGAACAACTTGGTGCTCTCTACTATCAAGCTATTAATATGAAATGGAAGGTTGTTGTATCTAGTCCTCCTGATGTCCAAACTCATCTCCTTTGTTCTGTCCACATTGAGACTCAGGTTGTTATTCTTGCACATTTTCCACTCCTTCTCTATATTGCGATTCATGGCTTTTGCTGATGAGGCCGACCATTGTCATTTTATTTGCAAACTTGATGGCACTTTTGGAGCCAAATCCGGTATTGCAGTTGTAGGTCAGTAGCGTGAACAACCGTGGACTGATCACAGACCCCTGAGGTGTACCAGTGCTCAGTTTGATGATGCTCGATGTTCTGCTGGCCACCCAGTGAGACTGTGGTCATTCTGTTAGGAAGTCCAGAACTGAGTTACATTGAGGGGCATTGATTCCCAGCGAGGACAGCATCTCCACCCGCCTCTGGGGTTAGATTGTATTAAATGGTGCATGAGGTGTCATTCTCCAGGTGGGTCAGGATGAAGTGGAGTTACAAGGTTATAGCATCATCAGTGGAACAGTTATGTCTGTAGGTGAATTGAAATGAGTCCAGTGTCTCTAGAAAGTGCACTTTGAAACATTGAACACCAGATATTTGAACCATTTGATAATATTAAAGTTCAGTGCCACTGGGCAGTGGTCATTGAGGCCTGTTACTGTCACTCTCCTTGAGATGATGGTAGCTGCCTTGAAACCCTTAGGGATGATGGAGTGCCACAATGATGTGTTGAAAATCTCTGTCAGGACCACTGTCAGTAGGTCTGCCCATTTCCTTAGTACATTGCCTTATGTGAATTCACTCTCAATAGGATTCTTCTCACCTCAGATGCGGCTACAAAAGGGGCTTGTGTTTCAGAGGAAGAATTATCTTTACTTGGCATCAACTTGTTCATCTTGTCGAACTATGCATATACGATGTTTAGTCTGTCCATAGGGAAGGCATTGTTGTCATTGACTTGCAAGGTTCTCTTGTGATCCATTATTGTTTTTGTACCTTGCCACTTGTGCCTCTTGTCACTGGTGTTGCTGTGCACCCACCCACCCTCCACCCCCTTAAAGAAACATCCCCCTCCCCCAGCCACTCCTGATCTTCTAGCTATCTGACTTCATTCATTTTTCCAGCAGACTATAAGTCAAGGTTAGTAGTACGGATATTTGGTCCAAGTATCCAAGATGGGGGCAAGGGGCATCCTGGGGACACTGGTGTACACTCAATCTAGGGTATTCCCTCCTCTGGTGGTGAATCTGACATGGTGCTGAAACCGTGGTAGAACAATTTTCGAGATGGCATGGTTGAAGTAACCAGCTACTATCATACAATCTTCAGGGTGAGACGTCATGCCATATAGCTCCTTCATTGGTTCATCCTTTTTCGGTGAAGGCACAATGTAAACTGCATTAGTTAGCATGGCCATGAATTATCTGGGGAGGAAGAAGTGTCTGCATTCCACCATTAGATACTCTATCTCTGCTGAACAGAAGGTCTTTACAGCAGAGACATCTGTGCACCAGTTCTCATTGATGTAAATGGACAGACCCCCTCCTCTCATCTTGCCAGAAGCAGGAGCATCTTTGAGTGCTCTGAAGGGTATATGGCCATCCAGCTGGATCACTGAATCTGGAATGGAGTCCTGGAGCCATGTTTCTGTAATCACCAGAGCACAGCCTCCCTGCACTTCTTTCTGGTCCAAATGCAGACTCAGTTAATCAATTTTTCCTCTCTAGCTATCTTACATTTGGGAGTAAGGTCATCAGGAATGTGGACCTGAAGGGGTTAACTCTCAGTCTAACCAGATGCTGACCCATTTGCTATGCTTCTGTCTTTTTGCACAGCTCTTCCGATGGCCTCCCACACATCTCCAGTGATCCACTCCATGGTTTACTGCAGGTTGGTTTGTCTCCTCCGGGAAGTTAAAACCACTGAATGGCAAACTAGTCTGAGCCTCCAGTTTGAGAGTCCAGCTCATAATTTTATTTTCTCTTGTGTTTCCCAATCCTACACAATAGGCGTAGGACAGTGGATTTCACCTTTGTAAAGAGCAGAAGTGTCCGCTGTAACCTCGTGTGTCAGTGTTTTTTTTTAAATATTGTAATCATTTGGAGTCAAGAGTCTGCAGATGTTGGAATGTAGAGCAAAAATCAATCTGTTGGAAGAAGTCAGTGGGTTGAACAGATTTTCTCCCACTGTTGCTGTTTTACCCACTGCATTTCTCCAATGGATTGATTTTTGGTGTAATAATTTGTGTTTGTTCTCTGGTACTATCTAGCGATAGCAGGGAGCTGCCACAATGGGCAAGTAGTAAGCAACATTTAGACTGAAGCTGGTGGAAAATCTATGGTTCCTCGAGAGAGACTAGATAAAATCTATTGAAAGTCGGCAATGGGAGCAGTGAGTCGGGAGTGCAAAGGAAGAAGAGGTGAGGGTGATGCAATGAGGCATATTGAAAAATCAGAAGCAATGTTTTCATAGTGCTCTCTGACAGCCTTTATTTGCCTCCAAAGAAATGCTGGATTGGGTATTTGAGGCTCAGTTCCATTACAGCTTCTGTTACTTACAGCTCCCTCTGCAGTTCCTGTTGGGAGTCCTTACTGTTTGACAGCTTTCACAGAAATCAAGTCTCTGGTGGAAATGAAGCAGCGAGTGTTTTATTTAAAGTTTTCATCGGCTTATTTCCCTGCTCAAACTAAGAAATGGTATTAAAATTATGCCTTTTCACCGAGGAAAATTATAGAATTTAAGAACAAAATTCTGCTCGCCCCAACTTAATCAATTTAGATGCTAGAGACTATACCAAAGTACAGAAAGGGTTATTGAAACTTCATTAACATGGATTCTCTTACTGATGACATAAATTGAGTATGCCACTGTTTTGACATGAAAATTGTCTCTTTAGACTGACTGAACATTATTAATTTTGTCACCCATCTAAAAGAATGAAGATTCAACAAATTTAAAACAAATACGGAAAGCCAAGAATAGGATACTGGAATCAGAAAATCATCTTTGCAATTCATCCTGGTTGATCTAATTTGGAGCTATTATTTTTATTTCTGGGTTTGCATGAGTTATCAACTTGACCCTTTGCAAGGCCTGGCTATCACTTTATAGTACTTTTGTGCCAATCTAGAAGTCACACCCATTTTTTAAACCAATAATTTAGGTTTGCACACTAATAGAATGCTGAGAGAATGCTAGATTGATGGAGTACTGTTCTCTTCATCAATCAATTTGAGGATCTGCATGATGTTTCAGATCGATTTTAGATAGTCTTCACCAAATATTATAGCAAAGAGTACCCGAATCACTGCAAAATGTCAAGGCTGTGAAATGGATTATATTGATATTGGCTATACTGCTCATTCTTTATTAGATAATACTCAAATCTTTCAAGCATTTATTTAATCCACTTTAAAGGGAAAGACTTCTCTCTCAGAATTAGCTGCAAAATTAGTAAATTTGCTTCTCAACTTGCAATAAACAATCCAAAAACTAAAGTATGTGGTCAAAGAAAACAGGGGGAGGTGGTGGGGGGGGGGGGGGGGTGGTGGAGGTGTGGCATAAGAGACTGCAGATGCTGGAATATGGAGCAGGAAAGCAAATTGCCGCAAGAATTCAGCAGGGGTTGAGTAGCATTCAAGGATTTGAGATCCTGTATCAATTTTAGGAGAATGGTGTCAAAACAAAATAGCCGGTCAAGAGTGGAGAGGGAAGTGATGAGACTGGGGCCAATGGATGGTTGGAGGACAGAAGAGCAGTCAGGATGATGGACAGATGATGCCAGGTGGGAGAGAGTTGGAGTTGGGGGACAGGAGACGGAGGTAGCAGAAAAAAACTGAAAGATAGATAGATAGAGAGGGAGAGAGAGATTAAAAGAGAAGAGTACAACCAATTTGAAACCCAATAAGCTGTTATTCTCTTCAATTTCTTTCTTTTGTTACTACTTTGACCCTCACTTTAATTAGGTGCATGTTTGATACTTCTGCCCTTTAGCAACATTGCACTGAAGGCACAGCAACTTGTCACATCCTTCGTGCCAACACAAGCATTGTATGAAATTAGCTAATTATGGTACCAGGAATAAGCAGCAGAATTAGAATCAGAATCATGTTTATTGTCATGAACATGTGTCATGAAGGTTGTTTATGGCAGCAGTATTGTGCATTACAGGTGCAAAAATTATATCTCCATAAAAAATGCAATTTAAAAATAAATAATTTAGTACAAAAGAAGAGGAAAAATTGAGATAGTGTCTATGCTTCATTGTCCATTCAGACAACTAATGGCAGAAGGGAAGAAGCTGTCTTTGAAATGTTGGGTTTTCATCTTAGACTCCAGTACCCTCTTTTCTGGGTAGCAGTTGGAAGAGGACATGGCCTGAGTGGTGAGGGTCCTTGATGATAGAAGCTGCTTTCTTGAGACACCACCTCTTATAGATGACCTTAATGGAGTGAAGACTGATGTCCATGGTGGTGTTGGCTATGTTTACCATCCCACTATAGCCTTTTTCTGATCTGTGCATTGCACCTCCATACTAGACAGTGATGGAATCCATCAGAATGTTCGCCAGAGTACACCTATAGAAATTTCTTGTCTTTAGTAGCATACCAAATCTCCTCAAACTGTTCATGAAGTATTGATGATGATGAGACTTCTTTGTGATTGATTCTCCAAGATGTTGATTGCCAGTTATTTTCCATGATTGTTGTTTTGTTCTTTGATCATTGGTGAATGAGCATCTGTCTGATTGGGCTTTTTCTTGTTACCAATGTGATGAAGCACTTCTCCAACAATCAGAAGCGCCCCTCCATATGCCTGCAAAGCCTACAAGAAAAGCCAGCATGGGAGGATTTCCTCATTCTTTGTGGAGGAGTTTGTGCAAATGTGATGGGTGGGGAGGGCACAATAACTTATTTGGGGGTGGGGGCATAACCAACAGGTACCCCATGACAGTGAGCCTATGTTAAAAGCTGAGTTTTAATTTGTGAAAAGCAGCCTGATGTACATGTTGCTGTTCTCCAGGTGATCTAAGGTTGAGTGGAGAGCCAGTGAGATTGCATATGGTATGGTACAATTGTGGCACTAGACATATTGCAGTGGCTCCAAGTCTTTACTTAGGTACAAATTAATTCTGGCTGTGACCAACCTCTCAAAACATTTACTACTGTAGATGTGAGTGCTACTGGGCAATAGTCATTGAGGCATCTGACTTTGCTCTGCTAGGTACCTTTTTGAACCATGTAGGAACCTCCAACAGTAGAGATTTAAAAAATGCTTGAACATTCCAGCTTGTTGGTTGGCAGCGATTTTCAGTACCCTGCTAGTTACACCATCAGGACCTGACGAATTACAAGGTTTCACCCTCTTGAATGTTCTGATGTTGGCCTCTGAGACAGATATCACAGGGTCACCAGCTTCTTCAAGGATTCTCATTGATACAGTTGAATTCTTCAGATGACCCAATGGATGGCCATGTGCATACATCAATCACATTGTAATGGCAGCATAGAACGAAACAAGTTCACAGTGTAGCACCAAGCAAAGGTGAAGAGAAGCTGCTGGTGGTTGTACGAGTCAAAGTAAGGGTGGTCTTAGGTTGTGTCTAATTCTACTCCAATGAACCATGCTAGAATATTGGACTGATGAAAAATTAAGGCTTTGTGATTGTTCATGACTAATTTGCAAACATCTGCTTTATTTTACTCCTTCTATTGAGTTCATATTGAATGCATGAACAAGACTTCTGCAGCTAACATGAGATATTTCCAAAATGTAATTTGCCAAATACGAAACAACCATAGGAGCTTGAAATGTTTGAATCTAGGATCAGCCTATTAAGTAACTCAGTCATAATTTCCTCAGTGACATGGAGCTAGCAAAGCCTGGCCCATTGAAAAATTCCCAACAAAGTAAGTTAATGTTGAGATTCACAGTTGGTGTGAGCAAGGGCAGCACAATTTGAAGACTGCACAGAGAGAAAAAAAGAAATTATCAGCAGATTTGAGTAAAGAAAAAGGCAGGAGATAGAGAGTTTTTTTTTAAAAACTGTCAGTGTCAGCTTTAATATGCAAGGCCAAATTTCCTCAGCTCTCAGGAATTCAGATCTCGGGCAATACTCTGAGAAGATCCAGATTCCCGCAGTTATAAGAGGAAGTGCCAAGCAGCTTCTCACACATGGTGCTACCAACCACAACAGACTCCTGCAGTTTGTTTGATGTTTCCCAGTGATCCTTGAGAAATATGCTAATGAATTTTTTTTTGTTGTTGTTGCTTTCTTCGATATTTCACCTTGTACAAGACATTGTGTGTCATTAGTGTATTTGTTATATGGCCGTCTTGTAAAAGGGACATTGATGAAGTATAACTTGATTACAAGTTCCATACACATAATGGCACAGATAATTATACATGAAATTGGTGATGTTCAGAAACAAATTGATTTAAAGTTCCTTTATCAGAGTATTATCAAAATTGTGGCCTGAGTTTGGGGGAGCTGGGAGTTTATCATTCTTGCTTACTGAAGTAGTAAAGGAAGAATATTGGAGACTGCAGTGCATCATTCAAAATTCCATTTTAATGCTGGAACAATGGAGTCATTGAAACCACAGGACAGCACAGATAGCGTCATTCTATTACAGCTGCCAGCGACCCATGTTCGAATCCAGAGCTGTCAATCGAGAGTCTGAATATTCTCCCCATGACCTTCATGGGTTTTTTCCTGGACACACCAGTTTCCTCTCCTCCTCCAAAAATGTACAATTGGGTGCAATTGGGCAGCACAGATTTCAATGGCCAGAACCATCATTTAATGTGTCGTATCATTAAGAAATTATGATTAGAACTGAAGAATGTATTGTATATAAAGCATCAAAAGAAAAGGAGAAAATTAATGATAAGGCAATTTGCTTGTATAAAGCATCTACTTCCAATAAGGTAGAAAAGAGCTTCAATTAACCAGGTACAAATTGCTCAATAAACAAAACACAAATAATAATATAAAACATAGAATGTTGGGAATGCTCAACAGGTTTAGTGGAGAGAGAAAAATTATTATTTTTTCAAGTTAATGCACACAATTAGTATTAAGTATAAAACAATTTATGTATTAGCAATTCTAATCTCACTAGTGACTGGAATGTTACCAATATCAAACTCCTGTCATCTTAGTTTTGAACATGTTGATCTGTAGTATTAAAGTGAATGTTAAAATGATTTAGAAATATTAAAGTGAATTAAACACAAAATGGAAGCTTGATGCTTGGAAGATTAGATGGTGGGGGGACACCATGAATGTGTTACAGACTGATATGATGTTCACGAGGCACCAACAGATGGCTTTGGAATGCAGGCAGTATAGATAAGGGATGTCTGTTTTGTTCAGTGATCTGAAACAATATTTTATTCAACCTTGATACAGGAATATTGGAAAGGGGGCAACAAGTTGTGTTACTTAACTTATATGTAGAATAATGATGTATTTTTTTTTAGTTCAACCATTTTACTCAAGTGTATGAAAGTTGATGCATCCCTTTGTTTAGCAGGAGACCCAAGGAGACTGTTTTCGAGGCTGAAAGAAGGACGGGTTCTCCAGATTAACTTGGTGTCCAATAAAAAGTTAACTGTACCATTCTGTGTGCTGTGTTCTTTGCACCGGGCAGTGGCAGTTTCAAAACAATAGATCAGGGTATTTATTGCTGTAGAAATGTCATTTTAGCATGTCTATTCATTCTCATAGATGCAATGAGATTAATCTATATTCTGAGTAACAATTCTGGTAATTCCACCTGATGCACCATTAATTCATCAAAAGCCTCTTGTTAAGAAACTAATAGGTTTCTATTCACTTAAAAACAATGGCACATCCATACTGTTCAACTATCCTGCACTGAGAAGGAGGCTGAGGAATAGTCATCTTTATGCAGGAGCCTGTTACAAGTTCAAAAGTCACAAATTCAGTCTTTCAGGTGGTCTGGCCATTCATTGGGACTGGCGTAGTACTTGGTTGTGCCTGCAGTGCAGCAGCTGGGTCTTGGATGGTCTCAAGCACTTGTACATATTCATCAGTGTTGTGCTGGTGGGTAGGTGCTGATAAGCCTGCTGCATCTTCCCTCGAGGTAGAAACAGGGTATTAGAAGTAAGGTGCATCGTGTGAATTCCAGGGCCCTTGAGGGAGCCAAGTCTCTGACAGACATGTCTTCATGTCCATCAGGGTATGTCTCGTGGACAAATTGGGGGTTGGCATGAAGGAGGTGTACCCTTTTGGCAAGTAGGTCAGACTTATGGCTCCTCACATGCTTCTGGAGTAGGACAGCCCATGGGGACGTCAGTGATGCCGGTAGTGTGGTCCCTGTCGCAGATTTCCTGGGAAAGGAAAACACACGTTCATGCAGTGTAGCATTTGTGGTAGTACATAGCAGGGACCTGATAGAGAGGAGTGCCTCCGGGAGGACATCCGCACAGTGGGAGACTGGGAGGCCCTTAGACCACAAGGCTAGGAAGACTGCCTTTCAGACCATTGCATTCTCACTCTCAACTTGTCCATTACCCTGTGGGTTGTAAGAAGTGGTCTTGCTTGTGGCAATGCCCCTAGCCAACAGGTACTGGCGCAGCTCATCACTCATAAAGAAAGGCCCACCCAGTCACTGTGGGGGAAGCCAAACAGAGTGAACATGCTTCACGGGGCCTGTGGCAGATGTCGTGTCCAAGCAGGGGATGGCAAATGGAAAACAGAAGACTTTAAACTGGAATGGTTTGGGGGAGGGGGGGGGAGGAGGAAGAAACCAAATGAAAGAAAACAGCAAGAAGGTTAGATTGCAAACACAGAAAGCTTGTAGACAGTGTTTGAAAATGGAAAGGCAGGTGATAGAAAAGGGAAATGCTCTGTATGAAGATGGAGGGGAGATGATAGAAAAAGAACATAACAGAATTGTTTGTAAAGATAGGGGCAGAGAGTAAGAAGTGGGAAATCTCTGAAATGCATAGGTTGTAATGCTAGGAGCATAGTAAGGAAGGTGGATGAGCTGAGGGTGTGGAGAGACAATTGGAAGTATGATGTGGTAGCGATTAGTGAAACATGGTTGCAGGAGGATGTGATTGGCAGCTAACTATTCCTAGATTTTGTTGCTTTAGGTGTGATAGAATCAGAGGGGCAAGAGGGGGTTGTGTTGCATTGCTTGTCAGAGAAAATATTACAGAGGTGCTTAGGCAGGATAAATTGGAGGGCTTGTCCATGGAGGCTATTTGGGTGGAATTGAGGAATGGGAAAGAGGTAGTTACAATTATAGGGGTACATTATTTTAGACCACTTAATAAAGAACGAGAACTGGAGGAGCAGATATTTGTAATAAGCACAGGGTTGTGATTGTGGGAGACTTTAATTTTCTACATATAGATTGGGAAACCCATTCTGTGAAAGGGGTGGGTGGGTTGGAGTTGTAAAATCTGTGCAGGATACTTTTTTTTTGCAGCAATACGTAGAGGTACCAACTAGAGAAGGGGCAATGTTGGATCTACTGTTGGAGAATGAAATAGATCAGGTGACAGAGGTATGTGTTGGGGAAAACTTCGGGGCCAGTGATCATAGTGCCATTCGCTTCAACGTAATTATGGAAAGGGATAAGTCCGGGCCTAGAATTGAAGTTTACGAGTAGGGGGAAAAGCTAGATTTGAGGAGATGCGAAAGGATTTACAAGGAGTCCATGTGGGACCATTTGTTTTATGGGCAGGATATAGTAGAGAAATGGAAGTCTTTTAAAGGTGAGATTTTGAGGGTACAAAATCTTTTTGTTCCTGATAGGTTGAAAGGCAGGGTCAAAAGTTTGAGCGAGCCATAGTTTTCAAGGGATATTGGAAACTTGGTTTGAAAAAAGAGGGAGACCTACAATAAGAACAAGAAACAAGGAATAAAGGAGATGTTTGGAGAATGCACTGAATGTAAAAAGAATGCACTGAATGTAAAAGAATCTTAAGAAAGAAATGAGAAAAGCTAAATTAATGTACAAGGTGGGCATAGCAAGCAGGGTGAAAATAAATCCAAAAGGTTTCTACAAATATGTTAATAAAAGGAGAGTGAGGGATAAAATTGGTCCCTCAGAGAATCAAAGCAGACAACTCTGTGTGGATCTAAAAGAGATGGGGGTGATCTTGAACAATTTATTTTCTTTGGTATTCACTAAGGGGAAGAATATTGAACTGTGCTGGGTAAAGGAAGCAGAGGGTAATTATGGAAACTGTAGTGATTAAGAAAGAGGACGTACTGGAGCTTTTGAAGTATATAAATGTGGATTCGTCTCCAGTTCCTGACAAGATATTCTCCAGGACCTTGAGAGAAGTTAGTGAGAAAATAGTAGAGGCTCTGACATTGATTTTTCAAATGTCATTTGAGATGGGTGTAGTGCCAGTGGATTGGTGTATTGCACATGTGGCTGCTTATTTAAAAAATGGTTCAAGGAGCAAGCCGAGCAATTATCGGCCTTTAAATTTGATGTCTGTGGTGAGTAAATTAATGGAAAGCATTCTTAGAGATAGTATATATAAGTATCTGAAGAGACAGGGTCTGATCAGGAACACTCAATACAGATTTCTGTGTGGAAGGTCATGTTTGGCCAATTTTGTTAAATTTTTTGAAGACTGACTAGGAATGTTGATAAGGGTAGAGCAGTGGATATTGTCTATATGAACTGCAGTAAGGCCTTTAATAAGGTTCCATATGGAAGGTTAGTTAGGAAGGTTCAGTCATTAGATATTAATTTTGAGAGGGTCAAATGGATTCAACAATGACTGGAAGGAAGAAAACAGAGAATCGTAGTGGATAACTGTTTGTCAGGTTGGAGGCCGGTGATAAGCAGTGTGCCTCAGGGATCTGTATTGGGTCCATTGTTGCTTGTTATATATATTAATGATCTGGATAATGGGTGGTACATGGAATTAGTAAATATGCAGATGATATTAAATATGTGGAATTGTGGATATTGAAGAAGATTTTCAAAGATTGCAGAGGGATTTGGACTGCTTAGAAGAGTAGGCTGAATGATGGCAGATGGAGTTTAATGCTGAGAAGTTTGGTGTGTTTCATTTTGGTAGGAATAATCAAAACAGAACATACATAGTAAATGGGAGGGCATTGAAGAATGCAGTGGAGCAGAAAGATCTAGGAACAATGGTGCAATGTTCTCTGAAGGTGGAATCTCATGTGGATAGGGTGATGAAGATGCTGGCCTTTATAAATCAATGCATAGAATACAAGAGTTGGCAAGTGATGTTGAGACTGTACAAGGCATTGGTGAGGCCAAATTTTGAATACTGTACTGTTCTGCTCTCCAAATTATAGGAAGGATATCAACAAGGTAGAGAGTGTGCAGAGAAGATTTTCAAATATGTTACCTGGTTTTCAGCATCTAGATTACAAAGAAAGATTGAGAAAATAGGTCTTTATTCTTTGGAGTGGAGAAGGTTGAGAGGGGATTTGATAGATGTAATTAAAATTATGAAAGGGATAGATAGAGTTGATGTGGATAGGCTTTTTCCATTGAGAGTAGAAGAGATCGAAACAAGAGGTCATGAGTTGAGAGTTAAAGTGGAAAAAGATTAGAAGTAACATGAGGGGGAACTTCTTTACTTGACAGTGGTGCCTGTATGGAATAAACTTTCAGGAGAAATAGCGGTGGCAGAGTCCATTTTGTCATTTAAGGAAAAATTGGATAGGTATATAGATGAGAGGGGAATGAAGGGTTATGGGCAGGGTGCAGGTAGATGGGACTAGAAGAGAGTAATTAGTTTGGTGCAGACTAGAGGGGCCAAAATAGCCTGTTTCTGTAATTGTTATATGGTTATATTTTAAGAAAATACACATTGCAGTCAGTGGAGGGCAGGAATCCTTTAAAATCAACACTGAGTCACTCAAAGGGGTGGGTATATTTAATTAATTGTGACCTGTCTGGCCAATAGATGTGCAGCTGTACTCAGCGCAGACCTGGCAATTCTTTGTCATGGATCTGATCTCTTCGATGGAGTAGGGGAGACTACGTGATTCGACAAAGTGAAAAGAAAACTGGTAAATCCAGGGTGACAGAGATCATTGTGAAGGTTTTGCAGCCAGTCTATCTATACGCTGGCACAGGTCCCGGAGGATAAGGAGTCTGGCAGCTCGTTAAGTTTCCTCAGCTGGTACAGAATGTCGTAATTACAGGTGGACATTTCAATCCTCCACCTTAGTATTTCGTCAGTTTTGATTTTGCCCCACTTCTAATTATTAAACTTGAACGCAACATCATGTTGATCAGTCAGCAGGGTGAATCTCTTATTTGCTGGGTAATGGCACCAGTACTGCACTGCCTTGACAATTGCTTGAGGAGTATTAAATCTCGAGGCACTGCAAGGTATGTGAAAAAAAATGTGACAGTCCTGCCTGCCTGATTAAGGATGGCTGCCAGGGCAAAGTCTTTCTACCTGGAATGGCGTGGATTTGTCCTCAGCATGCATTATGGTCTTGATGAAGTCTGCCTTAATGCAATT
This sequence comes from Narcine bancroftii, assembly GCF_036971445.1. Taxonomy (NCBI): domain Eukaryota; kingdom Metazoa; phylum Chordata; class Chondrichthyes; order Torpediniformes; family Narcinidae; genus Narcine; species Narcine bancroftii. Next base: position 117,587,229 of record NC_091471.1, on the reverse strand, counting down.
GAAGGCTGCATGAGCCTCCACCACTAGGGGAAGGATGTAGATTTGATGAAGAGCTGGGCTTTGTTCACATAATTGGGGACTCACTGAGTATAATAAGAACCCGTGGCACCTCTTCAAGGCCATTAGGCTGTGTGGAAGGGGAATCTCCAGGAGTGGTCATATTGCGGTCTGGGTCCGTGCCAAAGACACAATTCTCCATGACACAGCAAATATGGCCAGATGGGTTTTGCATTATGGAGGAATGGGAAAGTGACCTGAAACTTGTACTGATCCATCATGCGGTCCATCTCCTGCTGAAAGACCAAGATGCCATTCATGACACAAAAAGGAGACCCACAGGGAGTGCTAGAGATGGCCATCTGCCTCGAACACCATATACCAGCAGTTATCTGGGTAGATAGAGAGCTGGTGGTATGCTAACTTATGGTCAATGGTCGAAAAAACCCAATACTGGGCAATTTGGTTGACCGGAAATGTGTGGGAGGGGGTATGCATCTAATTGTGCGTATCTGTTAATGGTCTGATTGTAGTCAATGACTATCCTATTCTTTTCCCCATTCTGCACTACCACCATTTTCGCTATCCAGGGGCTGGTGCTGAGCTCAATAATCCCCTCCTTGAGTAAGCGTTGTACCTCTGCCCGGATGAAGACCCTGTACCCGGCACTGTACCATTTACTTTTAGTGGCAATTGGCTTACATACAGGGGTGAGGTTGGCGAATAATGACTGGAGGTCATTTTAAGTGTGGAAAGCCCACAGATCGTGTGAGGTGAGGTTTGGTTGCTGGACGTGTATGATGAAGAGTTGAGGAGGGCTGTTGGCACAGTTTGAAAATTGCCGGTTATACACAGTAAGGGATGGGTCCCATCAAACTCCCTCATCACGCTTCTAAGATGACAAGGAAAATCAAGTCCCAACAGCACTGCAGTGCAGCGCTGCGGCATTACCATCAGTCTAAAGTCCTTATATTCAGTACCCTGTACAGTTAGAGTCACTGCACAGAAGCCACGGACATCCGTTGCATGCCACTTGGAGACCTTCTGGTTCACCTGCAGTACTGTGATGGAGAGGAGCTGCACCATGTCTGGCAGTATAAAACTCTCCATGCATCACTATCGAATAAGCAATACATCATGTGGCTGTTTACCTGGATATCCATCATCTAACTGGTGAGTTGATGTGGGCTGCGCTAGTCAAGTGTGATGGAGACCAGTGTCATGTTGTGGAAGATGGTGATGTCCAAGATGCCAGCACCCAAGGCTCGCATGCAGTGTTGCTGAATCCAAAAGATGGTGCCCAAGATGGTGGCTTCCACAGCCCGGACGTGGCACTGCTGTGTCACGAAGATTGTACACAGCACTGCTGGGAAGAGGTTTAGTTTTACACACTTCTTCCCACAGCTGGAGAACATTGAAACCTTTGCTGGACTGCATTTCCTCACATGTTTGCCCAGGCCACAGAAGTAGCATTTTGGATGCTCCCAGAACACTGTGGCTGTGGTTGGGTCATTACCAGAGCAAAATGAGAATGACAGGAGGTGGTTGCGGAGAACTGTTGCTGTGGTCGAGTCGTTAGTGGACCAGGGGGATGGGTGGTGGCAGGTCCCAAGATGGCAATGCCCCTGACAACCATGAGGAGCTCGCGTTGTCAATCGAGAAGGCCTCCATATTCTGGAAAGCCACCTCCGGCGTACTTCCAGCTCGACTGCTCTCCGTTGACTGTGCTTCCCTTGCCCCAAGAGTATCTGTCATATGTAGTTCGACCTGATCCCCGCAACGTAGATGTCCCGGATAAGTGTGCCTCTCAAAACCAGCCGGCAACTCAGCAACCCTCTATGACCTCCCCACCTTCCCCGCGGATCCCTCCACATGCACGTGCCAGGCAGCACCATTGTCCCCTCTACGACTTCTGTCTTCCCCGACCTCGACGGTGCAACATCCGGCCCCACCAATGACTGTCGCACCAGGTGACCTGAGCACCTGGACAAGCCCCCGCACTCACTAACGCCGCTCTCCGAGAACTACAGCGATGTCACTTCCGGCTCATGGTGTGATGTCACTTCCGGCTGACGTAATGACATCACTTCCACTGGCTGCAATGACATCACATCCCCGGCACAATGGACACAGCTGGGGAAGGAGGCCAGCCATGCAGTGGGCCCCCACGTGGCACCGCCATCTTGGGCCAGGCAGCAGCTGACACGGAAGGCCCCCGACGACGTTGAGAATGATGTGGTCAACACTGATCGTGACCAGGCAACCTTACCGATACTCCCCGTGTATCCACATGCCAACGGTTGCCGCATGCTGCACCCCATGACCAACGTCAACGTGGTCAACACGGACAATGATCAGGCTACCCCACCGATGCTCCCCATGCCTCCGGATGCCATAAATTGCTGCGCAGAACTGGAGAGTGATGACTCTGACTCCGAGACAGTCCTGGCCACCACCACACTGACCAGGGACATCCCTCACGACTTTGGGCGCTCTATGATGGATGTGCAAGTCAAAGGGCAGGTAACAAAGTGCCTGTTCGACAGTGCCAGCACCGAGAGCTTCATTCACCCGAGCATGGCCCACTCCCTGAGATTAAAAGTCCACCCCACCACCTCGCCGCCAATGAAAAGACTGTTGTTACCCTCAGATGCTGCTCAGCTGATATAACGGTGGGAGGGGAGACTTACAGAGGTTTCAGGCTCCTGGTCACGCCCAGACTGTGCCCTAGTCCTCCTGGGCCTAGATTTCCAGTGCCACCTGCAGAGTGTCACCCTTGCCTTTGGGGAGTCCCAACCTCCACTCACGTTACACAGCATGCCAACCTACAGCCTATCCACACTGCGCATCACCCTACCGGTGCTCTTCCCACATCTTTTGCTAGGCTGCAAGCCAATCACCGCCAGAGGTAGGCACTATTGCACCACAGACAGAGACTTCATCAAGGCCAAGGTGCAGTGACTCCTGGCAGATGGTGTCATAGTAACAGCCCTTGGAGAGCCCAAGTCCAGGTGGTTAAAGGGGGAAGTAAGCCGAGAATGATCGTGGATTACATCCAGTCCATTAACCGGTACACCCAGCTGGACGCCTATCCCCTGCCGAGGATCACTGACATGGTCAACGATATAGCTCGCTACCGGGTTTCCTCCACGATTGACCTGAAGTCGGCATATTACCAAATCCCCATCCACCCGAAGAACAAGCCCTACACCGCCTTTAACATAACATAACATAACAATTACAGCACGGAAACAGGCCATTAGGCCCTTCTAGTCCGCACCGAACCAAACACCCCTTTTTAGTCCCACCTCCCTGCACAATGCCCATAACCCTCCATCTTCTTCTCATCCATATAACTGTCCAACCTTTTCTTAAATAATACAATTGACTCTCCCGGAAGATCATTCCACACGGCTACCACTCTCTGAGTAAAGAAGTTGACCCTCATGTTACCTCTAAACCTCTGCCCTTTAATTCTTAACTCATGTACTCTTGTTTTAATCTTTCCTCCTCTTAACGGAAATAGCCTATCCACATCCACTCTGTTTATCCCTTTCATAATCTTAAACACTTCTATCAAATCCCCTCTCAACCTTCTACGCTCCAAAGAATAAAGACCTAATCTGTTCAATCTCTCCCTATACTCTAGATGCTTAAACCCAGGTAACATTCTGGTAAACCTTCTCTGCACTCTCTCCACTGTTTATATCCTTCCTATAATTAGGCGACCAGAACTGCACACAGAACTCCAAATTAGGCTGCACCAACGTCTTATACAATCTCAACATCACCTCCCAACTCCTATATTCCATGCAATGATTGATAAAGGCCAGCATACTAAAAGCCTTCTTCACCACCCTATTCACGTGAGTTTCTACCTTCAGGGAACGATGTACCATTACTCCTAAATCTTTCTGCTCTTCTGTATTCATCAATGCTCTCCCATTTACCACGTATGTCCTATTCTGATTCTTCTTACCAAAATGAAGCACCTCACACTTATCAGCATTAAATTCCATCTGCCATTTTTCAGCCCACTTTTCTAAGCAGCCCAAATCCCTCTGCAATCCTTGAAAACCTTCTTCATTATCCACTATTCCACCTATCTTAGTATCGTCTGCATATTTACTAATCCAATTCACCACCCCATCATCTAGATCATTAATGTATATAACGAACAACAATGGGCCCAATACAGATCCTTGAGGCACACCACTGGTCACCGGCCTCCAACCTGACAGACAATTATCCACTACCACTCTCTGGCCTCTCCCTTTCAGCCAATGTTCAATCCATTTGACTATTTTAAAATTTATACCTAAAGACTGCACCTTCCTAACTAACCTTCCATGTGGTACCTTATCGAAGGCCTTACTGAAGTCCATATAGACAACATCCACTGTGCTACCCTCATCCACATTCCTAGTCACCTCTTCAAAAAATTCAATCAGATTGGTCAAATATGACCTTCCTCCCACAAATCCATGTTGAGTGCTCCTGATCAGACCCTGTCTATCCAGATGTTTATAAGTACTATCTCTAAGAATTTTCTCCATTAATTTACCTACCACAGACGTCAAACTTACAGGCCGATAGTTGCCAGGCTTCCTCCTTGAACCCTTTTTAAATAATGGAACCACATGCGCAATGAGCCAATCCTCCGGCACTATCCCCATATCTAATGACATTTGGAAAATTACCGCCAGAGCCTCTGCTATTTCCTCCTTCACTTCTCTCAATGTCCTGGGGAAGATCCCGTCTGGTCCCGGAGACTTATCCACCTTTATATTCTTCAAAAGCCTTAAAACTACACCTTTTGTAATCTCTATATTCCCCATATTTACCCAATTTGCTTTTTTTATCTCACATCTCCCAATATCCTTCTCCTTAGTGAATACCGAAGAAAAGAAACTGTTCAATATCTCCCCCATTTCTCTAGGCTCCACACACAGTTTTCCGCTCTGATTTTCTAAGGGACCAATTTTGTCTCTAGCTTTCCTCTTACCATTAACATATTTGTAGAACTCTTTTGGATTAGTTTTCACCCTGCTTGCCATAGTTTCCTCGTACCTTCTTTTAGCTTTCCTAATTCCTCTCTTAAGATTCCTCTTACATTCAATGTATCTTTCAAACATCTCCTTAACTCCATGCTTCTTATATCTAATGTACGCCTCACTTTTTCTTCGAACCAAGTTTCCAATATTCCTTGAAAACCACGGCTCTCTCAAACCTTTTGCCCCTCCTTTTAACCTAACAGGAACATAAAGCTTTTGCACTCTCAAAATCTGATCTTTAAAAGACTTCCATCTCTCTACTACATCCTGCCCATAAAACAAATTGTCCCAATGCACACCCTGCAAGTCCTTTCGCATCTCCTCAAATCTAGCTTTTCCCCAATCAAAAACCTCAATCCTTGGACCTGATTTCTCTCTTTCCATAATGACATTGAAGCTGATGGCATTATGATCACTGGACCCGAAGTGCTCACCAACACTAACCTCCGTCACTTGACCCATCCCATTTGCCAACAGTAGATCTAACACTGCTCCTTCTCTGGTCGGCACCTCTACATATTGTTGTAAAAAACTATCTTGCACACATTTCACAAACTCTAACCCATCCAGTCCTTTCACAGAATGTGTTTCCCAATCTAAGGTGGACAGGCGCCTGTACCAGTTCCGTCAAGTTCCCTTTGGAGTCACGAACAGGGTCTCCATTTTCCAGCGGGAGATGGATCGCATGGTAGACCGGCACAAGCTGAAGGTGACGTTCCAGATCTGGATAATCTGCAGCCATGACCAGCAGGAGCACAATGCTAACCTGGAAAAATTCCTCCAGACGGACGCCGACCTGAACCTCACTTACAACAAGGAGAGGTGTGTGTTTAGCACCACCCGCCTCACCATCCTGGGGTACATCGTGGCCCATGGAATTGTCGGCCCAGATCCAGAAACAATGCACTCGTTAATGGAGTTACCTCTCCTCCCTCCACGCTAAAGGCCCTCCACAAGTGCCTGGGCCTTTTTTTCTTATTACTCGCAGTGGGTCCCTCGCTTCTTGGACAAGGTCTGCCCACTGACCCAAATACAACTTTTCCCCTCCCACCTGAGGTGCAGGCAGCCTTCATCCGCATCAGGCAAGACATTGCGGATGCCACGATGCAGGCTGTGGATGAGGAATCTCCCTTCCAGGGGGAGGGCGATACCTCTGAGGTAGCCCTTACCGCTACCCTCAACCAAGAGGGGCACCCTGTTGCTTTATTCTCCAGGACCCTCCAGGCTCCGACCTAGGGCATTCTGCCACTGAAAAGGAGGCCCAGGCGATTGTGGAAGCGGTCCGCCATTGGTGCCACTACCTGGCCGGCAGGAGATTCACCCTCCTCACGGACCAGCAGGCCGTGGCGTTCATGTTTAACACTAACCTCAAGAGCAAGATCAAGAACGACAAGATCCTGAGCTGGAGAGTCGAACTGGCAACCTACAGCTATGACATCCAGTACCGCCCCGGGAAGTTTAATGACTCCCCTGATGCCCTCTCTCGCACCTGTGTGTCTATGCACGACGACAGGTTGCAGGCACTGCATGAGTCCCTCTGCCATCCAGGTGTTACCAGGTTTTATCATTTCATTAAGTCCCAGAACCTGCCGTACACCATCAGGGACGTCAGGGACATGACCGAGGTCTGTCGGATCTGAGCGGAATGTAAACCCTATTTCTTCCGCCCGCCCCAGGCTCATGTTGTAAAGGCTACTCAGCCTTTCGAGCATCTCGGCATCGACTTCAAAGGGCCCCTGCCTTCCACAAACCGAAACACCTACTTCCTCATGGTAGTGGACAAGTACTCACACTTCCTTTTCACTATCCCTTGCATGGACACCTCCACTGCCACCATCATCAGGGCCCTGGGGCAGATCTTCACGATGTTCAGCTATCCGGTCTTCATCCACAGCGACCGGGGGTCTAGTTTCATGAGTGACATACTGCACCAATACCTGATGGCGAGGGGAATCGCGACCAGTCACACGATGAGCTATAACCCGAGAGGCAATGAGCAAATGGAATGTGAAAACGGGGTGGTCTGGAAGGCAGTCCACTGGATCTCAAGTCAAAAGGGTGGGCCATATAGTACTGGCAGGACGCCCTTCCCGAGGTGCTCCATGCCATTCGGTCGCTGCTGTTCACGGCTACCAACGAGACCCCTCATGAATGTCTGTTCTCATTCACCAGCAAGTCGGTTACTGAAATGTCCCTCCCAGCATGGCTCACGTCCCCGGGACCGGTGCCTCTGTGTAAGCACATATGGACACACAAGGCCAAAGCCCTAGTCAAGCAGGTCTTCCTCCTACATGCAAACCACAACTAAGCCTATGTTTGGTCCGCCATGGCAGGGAAGACACCGTCTCAACCAGGGACCTGGCACCAGCAGGAGCACCCATCACACCACGCCATCCTCCAGCCCAGGACAATGCTGACCAGGCATTCATCCCCGTTCCCAGGCAGCTATGGGGCACGCAGGACCTTCTTGACCACCAGGGATCTGCTTCAGCCCTGGGAAATGAACCTGCCCACCTACACATCCAATTCGATCCTCATACATTGATCCCGGCCCCCCCGGCCATCCCTCCGCGTGGCACCACACCCGTCAGACAGAACCCTGCCACCAGTCCCCCCACTTCCCCCTTTGACCAGTGACCTATGATGGTCACAGATACCCCAGTGGCCACCAGACCGTCTCAACCTGTAAATATTATATGTGTATAGGGGGTACAATTCCTTGTTACTGCACCCCCCCAGAACAATTTTGAAGAATTTTGAATGTGGTGGTACACCACCGGCCTACTGCAGGGGGCAACCTCTGTACTTGCAGGAGTGTAAGGGGACAGGACAACACCTGGCTGCTGTCAATCAGTTGGCCTGAAGGGATTATGCCCCACCCGGTTGGGTGTCAATCAGCCCCTGGGATATAAACCTGCGCCGGCCTCCCGTGGCTTCACTCAGAGTTACTGCAGCTACAGCCAGCCTGGCTCTGTGGAAGTCTTTGTGGATTAAAGCCTGTAGTTCAGTCTTTACCTTGTGTGTGTCTGATTCTGGCTAACAGCGCACCACACTACCAGGCTACCACCCCTGCCCCCATCCTCCAGTTACTGTTACTGCCACCAATCTCCAACAGTAAATTTTATTAACGTTGTTTTCCTTCGTGAATACAGAGGAACTCTCATTATTTCGATCATGCTGCTGTTATCATTATGTTTTTCTTGTTTCTCTTCGTAGTTCAATCTCTAACAGATTTCCTTTTATTTGCTTTTCTAAAGAATATTTTATTCTCTCTACATCTCATCTCTAATTGTGTGATTGCTCACTTATCATTAATTCGATTCTTAAATAATCTGCTTTTAATTTATGAAAAAACACACAAATTCTGGAGAAGTTCAGCAGGTCAAAGAGTGTCTTTATGTAGCAAGGGGCTTCAGTCCTTCATCACATAACCACGGTGTCAGCAGAATCCTTTGTTTTACCCATTCTTGTTACTCCCACAGTTGTATCTACAATTAGTAAAATTATCTCATGCCATTTCTTCTTTCCCCATATTTTCCGATCACAAAGTACCTATAATATGTAGTTATCAGCTCTGCTCTCTTACTTCCCTTATTCCTTTTAATTTCTGGTTTATTAGGATCATTTTTTTAAAAAAATTTGATTATCACTATTCTATTTGGGATGCTATGCAGTGGAAATTATGCTGTGATGAAAATATGGAATAAAAACAGATTCAATTTATGCCTGTTTAAAAATAAATGAAGGAAAGAAGGCAGATAGTACATGGAAAGGGAGAAATAGATCAATACCCTTTTATTACAACCAGGACAAGATGGAAATCAAAACAACTTAATTGCAGAGGAGGAGAATAAGTTGAGAGAGCAAAAGGGGTGTCTGTTATGGGATACAAAGAATGAGATTGTAAATGACACAAATGGAGGTGCTTATAACTAAACAGACATGTCACCAAAGGGTCTGCCTAGAGAAGTTTCTTCTTGTATGAGAATGTTTAATTTAGGATAGTTATTTAAAAATATGATATATAATGATATGTGAAGTGACTTTTTTTTTCTCTAAGAAACCTCAACTAGAATTAAATTAACATTTTCAAGACATACAGCATGGTAACAGGTCATTTTGGCCCTCGTGTTTGTACCACCAAATTTACACACCATTTAACCTACTCTCCTGGTATAGTTTGAATGGTGGGAAGATGCCAGAGCCCCCAGAGAAAACCCAAAAAGACACAGGGAGAATGTACATACTCCTTAGAGTCAGCATGGGATTCAAACCCCGATCCAGTCCTGATCACTGGCACTGTAAATGTTTTGTACTAATCATTATGCCATCTGCGCCACATGGAAGAAATTTCTAACACCAAATCTATTGTATTCCACCCCAGGATAATTGTGTATGTTTAATCTATATTATAATTTTGTGGGATAACACTCATTTTTCTGAGAGCAAGGAATACAGGCCGTATCCATTTAATTAGTGTTTATAAGATAATACCTTGTATGCCATAATTTAATTTGATGAAATTTTGCTGCATTTTGTTTCCGTTAAGTATATATTTTCTTTGATGAGGAGACCTGACCTGACTGTATGAATATTTCCAACATCTTCAGCTTTTGCTTTTCAAACTTTTAAGAAATCTGAGATTAAATCCCTTTTACTAATTCACATCAACTAATTTCAATTATGAATGCAAAATTGACAAATGATTATTGAAGTACCATGTCTGCATTTATTTTATTATCTCTAATTACTAATTATTTTCTATCACTAGTAAGTCCTTGATGATTATGTCATGTTAACTATGAATTTTATGTTAATAAGCAAATGTTGCCTCATGAATATATTGCACAAACTGCTATTTATCGATATCACAAAAGTAAATTCATTCATGGAGTAGTTTGCATGCATTTTAATTGATGTCTTGATCACTTGAGTGATTATTTATTCCTAGGCTTTGAACTGTTCCTGATTAGATATAAGGAATAAGAGTCAAGGATTCTTCTGAAATACCTACTTTTTGTCAGGTCATATTTATCCTGATATATTTATAAATATAGATCAAGAGAGTGAAATTGAATAATTCAGCAGGGTACCTGCAGATGGAAATAACAGTATTGATAAATGGAGCACAAAGTTGGAATATTGAAGAAAGTTTGGAAACAAAATGAGCCAAGACTCATCATTCACATATCCTTGGCTATGGAAGCTGTCCCTAATTATTGATAACTCCCAATATAAAATCTTCATTGAAAATGGAAATAGGAATAAATTAGCCAAACAAAAGAAGCAATGTTTAATCCTTTGTAAAAAAAATATTGCAAAAGGTGTGTGCTTACCCAGAAACATATGGTTTAATTAGGAAAACAAATACAGATGTTTAAATGGGAAAAAAAAATTGAAATAGTTCTGGGAAACATATGTATTATTAGAAAAGAAAACACCCATATCAATAAAAACGGAGTAGAACAACAAGTATCATGAGAAAAATTGCCTTAACCAAGTGTGAGTAACAAAATTAAGGAATTCAGAATTAAAGAAAAGTGGGAGCTGGACAGGAATTTGAATGAGAGAAAACAAAATAATTGTTTGTGAGGACAGTTTTGGGAGAACTCAAGGATAAAACATAACATCCACTGCAATTAAAATTGGAAATACTGTTAAGTTTAGACATACTAAGCACAACAGATTTGCAAACATATAATTAGGTGGACATCACTAAGCAAGCAGTTCGACTGTCAAAGAACGTTAATGCATGGGCTGATATGTGGGCAGATCATACAATGACTATTTCTATCAATAGTCAATATATAATTAATATCTTGGATATCACTATTGAACAGAAACTCCACTGGTCCAACCACCTAACCATAAATACCACCGCAGGTCAGAGGCTGGATATCTCATCCTCTGACACCCAAGCTTTTCTTGATTGATATTTCTGACAACTTCAGGGAACTGGAATCAAGTGTTGAGGAGGAGAGATGGCGAGCAGGTAGTGAATATAGGGCTTGAGCTTAGCATCTGCGTGCCCCTGCAGTTGGACAACACGTGGAAACAATGGGGCCAAGTAATGGTGCCGATGGTGGTGGCAGCAGGGATGGTTACATCAGAAAATTTAGTATAGTGGTATGATTCTTGACCATTTGCCATCTCTGAAGGGACTTTGTTCTTTCTTTTGCTCCTCTCTTTTTTTTCTGAAAATTGGCAAGGAACACAACAACCCTTTGCTAGCCTTTGAACGACATACAAATGAAAGCTTTACGTGACCTTGGTACACATAAAAATAATAAATAAATCTAATTAATATATGCCTACAACACAAGTCTGAAGGAATACTATTCACTTTCTTGGACGAATGGAGCTCCATCGCCTCTCAAAAGCTGATACTCTGACAGCACCATCCGAACTCATGACTTCAAATATCAAGAAAAATAATATGCCTATTGGGACACCTTTGTTACTTGGCAAGCCATTGTTTTTCCTTCATTGTCACTGGATCTAAATCATGAAACTAATAACAGATGGGTATACAAACACTGAAAGATCTGAAACAACCCTAGCTTATCATATTCTTCTAATGGACAAATTGTATGGGCCCTACTCACTGCTTCTAAACGTGCAAGCATAAACAGTCAAGGAATTGTATAAGCTCTTGAAAGATCATAATTAGCATGGCTATAACAAATAAGAAGGGGAAACGACATTCAATGGTTCTATTAGAACCAACATTAATTAATCATTCTTTTTCCTAGGGATGGGTATTCTGGAATTAGAGTGTGCATGTTTAATGTGAGAGGGGAGAATGTAAAAGGAGATACCAGGGTAAATGGTGGAAGAGTTGATGAAAAATGCAATACTTTCAAAGAGATATTTCACAGTGTTCAATTAAAGTATATTCTTGTTAGAAACAATGACAGTACGGGTGGGATATCCAATCTTGGGAAACAAAATAGATAAAGGAAGCGATGAAATTAAAACTCATGCATACAAGGTTCCCAAGAATAGTGGGAAACTTGGAGACTGAGCAAACTTTGAAAAGCAACAAAGAACTATTAAAAGCAATAAAGATAAAGATTATAAAAGTAAATCAGCACAATATATAAAAACAGATTGTATTTTTTTTACCATCAAGTTAAGCAGAAAAGGGTGGCTAAAGTGAAAATTGGTCCTTTGGAAGACAAGAAGAGGAAATTAATATCGGGTAATGCAGAATAGCTGAGACCTTAAATGGTTAATTTGTATTAGTCTTCACAGTAGAAGATAAAATGAACACTTCAAGCAATGATGTTAAGTATACGATGAGAGGTGAGAACCTCAATTCAATCCCAATCATGGGAGGAAGTACTGAGCAAACTTGTGGGTTTAAAAGTGGATAAGCTTGCTTGTCCGGATCCCAGGGAATTGTACGGAATGGTGGAAATTATAGTGGAGTCTTTTGTGATAATTCAACCAAATTCTCTGGATTCTGCACAGGTCATAGCAGATTAGAAGATAGCAAATTTCTTGCCTCTGTTTAAAATAAGATAAATGATGTGGGCAAAATTCAGGTAACTACAGTTCAAATGTTCCTTTAATTGTCATGTCATAAAATATTAAAAATGTTTGATGTCCTTCAAGCTGAGTACAGGGAAGCAATGATGGATCTACACACACCAAGGACTTAGGTTCTCCCTGCTCTATGCCATATGACGCTACCTCACACATTCCAGCAGAGAAAGGAGGTGGCTGCGCTTGGCCCATGAGGCACAGAGACATATCAATGGTCTCTCCACTACATTGCGTCCATCATAAATGACTGCTTGGTAACTCTGGCTGACTGATTATTATTACTTTTAATATTTCTAGCTTCAGCCATATCGTATTTGGGTGGTGAGGACAGCCTTACTAACATTATATGGGTTAATATATCCACTGAGGCTGCAGTAATGTGAGTACTTTCCCCTGTCCTAAATTCAGTGAATTATTTAACCTTTGTGAGAAGAATACTGGATAAAGTTTATACTTTATTTTTAGTAACAGTTTATATTTCCATTTTACTGTACACTTTCCAGAGCTACACAAGAAATCCTAAAAGCAACTTTTTTTTTTCTTATGTGGTTGTGCTATGAACAATTTGAATGTGTTCAGTGTATTTCAAACAACAAGAGTGGAGCTGAAAATGGTGTTACACAGGGCAAGAAAGTAGTTTTGGTGCAAAATTTATGTCTTAAAGAGCTTGCTGCTATGATTTTTGACATTCATCTTGTTTTGGGGTGGGAAGATGGAGGGTGGATTTTTCAATGCTGCAAATTTTCTAGGAGCCTATATGAGCCATGACCATGCACAGTTTATCTCTAATCTTGTAGTTGCTTTATGTTCTTATTTCAAGGCCAACATCTGGAGTTTTGATATTATTTGTGCCTACCGACCTATATTTTCAGCTAAGGATAATGGAAAGCCTCTTAAATTTCATTAGTAGAATGTTAAATGTTTAAATCATCCTGTTAAAAGAATGAAAGTGTTCTCACACATCAAACAAATTAAAACAGCATTTTGTTACAAGTAACATGCATTCATAGTTCTGATAAATCTTGCCTCATGATGCAGTGGGGGGGGGGGGAAGCAGCATTTTCACTCCACTTTCCAGCCCAGAGCCGGCGGGGGTTCATTTCTTATTCATCAAAATATTCTTTTCCAATTTAATATCAAACATTTGTGGTCATTATATCATTGTCTCAGATGAATTATATAATAAAATTGTATTTATTTTGCTGATGTATATGCCCCTAATGCGGATGATGTGGGGTTTTTGAATGTTTTTTTTCATCCTTACCCATATCTGAGCTCATACTTGGTGGAGATTTCAATTATTAGTGAATCCTATGCTGGATTGATCTTTTCCCATATATGGCACAATGAGAAAGTCCACATAATTTATTCAGCTCTTCCTATCAAATTATGGCATTTCTGATGTGTGACCTTTTCTCCATCCAAATGTTCACCATACCTTTTCTAGGATAGATTATTTTTTTCTCATTGATAATCAACTGATCCCATTGGCCCACTCTTGTAATTGGCATGGTATAGTGATATCAGACCACACCTCTATTTTATTATCCATGACCCTTCCTGGCCTTCCTCAAATTTATAGACATTGGCATTTCAATTCGACCCTACTATCAGATAAAGATTTTGTGAAATTTATGGAGGAGAAGATAACCTTTTTTTTGCACAAATATCTCATTAGAAACTTCTAGCCTGTTTGTTTAGGATGCTTTGCAAACCTACCTTAGTGGCAAATAATTTCTTATAACGTGAATATAAAAAAGGGGGCCAATAAAGAACAATTATAACTAGTCAATCAAATTAAAGAAATAGATCAGCAATACGCTCAAGTTAAAAATCCAGAACGATATAAAAAGTGAGTGGACTCCAAACTAAATTTGACCTTCTCTGACACATCCAATTGATACCAAATGTTGATGAGTAAGAATCTGTTTTATATCCACGGTGACAAATCAGGTAAGCTGTGAGCTAATCTGTTGAGAGAATTCAAAGCAAAACAGCAAATTGCAAAAAATTAAATGGATGATGGCAATATTACTTCAGATCCCAGGAATTTTTATTCTCAATTTTACACCTCTGAATTCCCTAATGATAACATTTTGATGGAGAATTTCTTAAATTGTTTAAACATCCCCATGCTTTTCCCTGATAATAAAATGGGATTAGATGAACCTATATCACAAGAGGAAGTAGCTGTAGCTATCTCTTCATTGCAATCTGGAAAATCCCCAGGATCTGATAGGTTTCTTGGAAATTTTTTTCAATGTAATTTGTTTTTCTTTGCTTTCACGTCATCTAAGTTCAGTGCTATCTGATTTGTTTACGCAAGGTACACTTCCAGCATTGTTCAATGAAGCATGTATCACTCTTGTTGCAAAAAAAGGAAAAGATTCAACAGAGTGCTCCTCTTATAGGCAAATCTCTTTATTAAATATTGATGTCCACATTTTAGATAAAGTTTTGGCCCATAGATTGGAGAACATTTTACCATCAGAAAATTTTTTTTTTTTTTTAAACTGCCACCTCTATTTTAATATGTCTCATCTATTTGATATTTTGTACTCAATCTCGGATGCAATTTCTGAATCTGTCCTTTCTCTAGACACAGATAACTTGTTTGACCATGAAAAGTGGATGTAGTTATTTGCGATTTTAGAAAAAAAATCAGTTTTGGACCAAGTTTTATTACATGGATAAAATTACTGTACTTGTGCCCTATTGCTTCAATCCTCACCAATGTTCAACAGTCACAACTTTTTAATCATCAACAGGAAACCCATCAAGGGTACCCTTTAAACTTTTTGATCTGACCATAGAGCCATTAGCAATCATGTCCCAAAATTGAGAGGATATCTCAGGGATTTGGAGGAAGGGAGTAGGACATAAATTTCTCTTTATGCAGATGATCTCTTGCTTTTCATATCAAGCCCTGATACCCACCTGCCCCCCCCTATGCTGTCATTACTCACCCAATTCAGTCAGTTCTCAGAATACAAGCTAAATTTACACAAAAGTGATTTTTTTTCACTGTGAATAAACTCATTTTTAAAAAGGTTGTGAAAAGTCTATTTACTTACCTTGATATTACAGTCACAAGAAAATATATATGCATTTTTTAAAAATATATCCTCACTTTATTAAAACATGTAAAACAATGCTTATCACAGTAGTCACCCTTGTCTACATCCCTGGTGGACTGATTTAACTCAATCAACATGATTATTGTACCTAATTTTTTAATATAATTTTTCAATCTGTCCCGACCTTCATAACTAAATCTTTTTTTTTACTCATTAGACTCAGTTATATTGTCCTATATATGGAAGGGTAAACACCCTCTACTAAACAAAGTCCATCTTCAAAAATCTAAAAGAGATGGAGGCATAATGCTGGCTCATTTCCAATTTTACTAACATAACATAACATATAACATAACAATTACAGCACGGAAACAGGCCATTAGGCCCTTCTAGACTGCACCGAACCAAACAGCCCTTTCTAGTCCCACCTCCCTGCACAATGCCCATAACCCTCCATCTTCTTCTCATCCATATACCTGTCCAACCTTTTCTTAAATAATACAATTGACTCCGCCGCCACTATTTCTCCCGGAAGCTCATTCCACACAGCTACCACTCTCTGAGTAAAGAAGTTCCCCCTCATGTTACGTCTAAACCTCTGCCCCTTAATTCTTAACTCATGACCTCTTGTTTTAATCTTTCCTCCTCTTAATGGAAATAGTCTATCCACATCCACTCTGTCTACCCCTTTCATAATCTTAAATACTTCTATCAAATCCCCTCTCAACCTTCTACGCTCCAAAGAATAAAGACCTAATCTGTCTAATCTCTCCCTATACTCTAGATGCTTAAACCCAGGTAACATTCTGGTAAACCTTCTCTGCACTCTCTCCACTCTGTTTATATCCTTCCTATAATTAGGCGACCAGAACTGCACACAGAACTCCAAATTAGGCCGCACCAACGCCTTATACAATCTCAACATCACCTCCCAACTCCTTTATTCCATGCAATGATTGATAAAGGCCAGCATACTAAAAGCCTTCTTC
This sequence comes from Narcine bancroftii, assembly GCF_036971445.1. NCBI lineage: Eukaryota > Metazoa > Chordata > Chondrichthyes > Torpediniformes > Narcinidae > Narcine > Narcine bancroftii. The sequence continues at coordinate 117,570,564 of NC_091471.1, read as the reverse complement.
ACCACCCTATTCATGTGAGTTTCTACCTTCAGGGAATGATGTACCGTTACTCCTAAATCTTTCTGCTCTTCTGTATTCCTCAATGCACTCCCATTTACCACGTATGTCCTATTCTGATTCTTCTTACCAAAATGAAGCACCTCACACTTATCAGCATTAAATTCCATCTGCCATTTTTCAGCTCACTTTTCTAAGCAGCCCAAATCCCTCTGCAATCCTTGAAAACCTTCTTCATTATCCACTATTCCACCTATCTTAGTATCGTCTGCATATTTACTAATCCAATTCACCACCCCATCATCTAGATCATTAATGTATATAACGAACAACAATGGGCCCAATACAGATCCTTGAGGCACACCACTGGTCACCGGCCTCCAACCTGACAGACAATTATCCACTACCACTCTCTGGCCTCTCCCTTTCAGCCAATGTTCAATCCATTTGACTCTCAAAATTTATACCTAAAGACTGCACCTTCCTAACTAACCTTCCATGTGGTACCTTATCGAAGGCCTTACTGAAGTCCATATAGACAACATCCACTATGCTACCCTCATCCACATTCCTAGTCACCTCTTCAAAAAATTCAATCAGATTGGTCAAACATGACCTTCCTCCCACAAATCCATGTTGAGTGCTCCTGATCAGACCCTGTCTATCCAGATGTTTATAAGTACTATCTCTAAGAATTTTCTCCATTAATTTACCTACCACAGACGACAAACTTACAGGCCGATAGTTGCCAGGCTTCTTCCTTGAACCCTTTTAAATAACGGAACCACATGCGCAATGCGCCAATCCTCCGGCACTATCCCCATATCTAATGACATTTGAAAAATTACCACCAGAGCCTCTGCTATTTCCTTATTCACTTCTCTCAATGTCCTGGGGAAGATCCCGTCTGGTCCCGGAGACTTATCCACCTTTATATTCTTCAAAAGCCTTAAAACTACACCTTTTGTAATCTCTATATTCCCCATATTTACCCAATTTGCTTTTTTTATCTCACATCTCCCAATATCCTTCTCCTTAGTGAATACCGAAGAAAAGAAACTGTTCAATATCTCCCCCATTTCTCTAGGCTCCACACACAGTTTTCCGCTCTGATTTTCTAAGGGACCAATTTTGTCTCTAGCTTTCCTCTTACCATTAACATATTTGTAGAACTCTTTTGGATTAGTTTTCACCCTGCTTGCCATAGTTTCCTCGTACCTTCTTTTAGCTTTCCTAATTCCTCTCTTAAGATTCCTCTTACATTCAATGTATCTTTCAAACATCTCCTTAACTCCATGCTTCTTATATCTAATGTACGCCTCCCTTTTTCTTCGAACCAAGTTTCCAATATTCCTTGAAAACCACGGCTATCTCAAACCTTTTGCCCCTCCTTTTAACCTAACAGGAACATAAAGCTTTTGCACTCTCAAAATCTGATCTTTAAAAGACTTCCATCTCTCTACTACATCCTGCCCATAAAACAAATTGTCCCAATGCACACCCTGCAAGTCCTTTCGCATCTCCTCAAATCTAGCTTTTCCCCAATCAAAAACCTCAACCCTTGGCCCTGACTTCTCTCTTTCCATAATGACATTGAAGCTGATGGCATTATGATCACTGGACCCGAAGTGCTCGCCAACACTAACCTCCGTCACTACTGGGTGGCCAATATACACAGCCTTATGTTTTGGTCACACATTCATAACCAAGCTGACTATCCATCATGGGTAGCAATGGAGTTGAATTCTGTTCAAAACCTTTCAATTCCAGCACTTGGATCATAACTTCCTTTTCTCCCAAATAAATGAAGTGATAATCCCTTTATCAGGCATACTGGTGAGAGTGTAGACTCAGTTCAGAAAGCATTTTGGTTTTTGTGGTTGTTCTCTTTCAAATCCTATTCTATCCAATCATCTATTCCCACCTTCTTTGCATGATTCTGCATTTCAAGAATGACATAGAATGGTATTGAGCACTTTAAAGATCTTTTTATCGATAGCAGTTTTGCATCATTGGAACAATTTTCTGAAAAGTTGGATCTATCAAGGACTCTTTTTTTTCCCCAGATATCTGCAAATCAGGCATTTTCTCCATTCTCCAATATCAAATATTCCTGGAGGTACCTGATAGGAACACTGTGGTTGTGTCTCTTAGTTTAAAACCCTCACACAAAGATTTGATATCCATTATCTATGATAAGATGGCAGGTGGAAGATGTGGCCCTCTTGACAAAATCAAAACTACCTAGGAACAGGATTTAAACCTTTAACTGTCAGATGAGGTATGGGATTCAATCTTTAAGCTGATTAATTCAATATCCCTCTGTGCCCATTACTATTGCTTATTTAAAGTTGTGTACAGGGCCCATATGCCCAAATATGAATTATTTTATATTTACCCAGATGTGAATTCCTGCTGTGACCAATGTAGGTGAGGTGAGGCTTCCTTATTCACATGTTTTGGATATATCCTAGCCTCAAAAAATACTGGAGGAACATTTTCCAAACATTATCCCTAATCCTCAATTTCAATCGAGAACCCAAACCTTTGGTTGTCCTTTTTGGTACCACTGGCGAGGACGACTTTCACCTGATTTTGCCTCTTTTTTGGCCAGACTTGCAGTATTAATAAGATGGAGAGATGCAGCCCCACCCACACACAGTCAGTGGCTGAGAGACATTATGTCCTGACTAAATCTTGAAAAAATTCTGATTGTAATTCAAACAAAAACTTCCCAAAGGTTGTAGGGACCTTTCTTGAATTATTTGCAGAAGCTCTACCTAAACTAAGGACTTATTTCTTCACTTACTTTTTGTCTTTTGTTTCTTTGCAGATTCCCATCAATAATATAATATGTATAAACTTATCAGTTGCTTAACCCTTCTTCTTTACATATATATTTATTTATTTATTAAATATTAAACCCGACTTCCATCACCTTATTGTATTACTCCAAGAATGAAGTACATGTGTAAATATAGAACTCCGATTTGTAGATGGGGTTAACATGCTGAGGGGTGATTGGTATAAGATTGTATGATGAGCTTTTCATCATGGCTGTGCTCTATAAGTTTGATCATTTTTTTATTGGACTCTTTAAATTTGACATCAATGTTGTGCACTCTACAAACTTTCTATACATTTTATTTATGTAAAATTCAATAAAAATATTCTTGAGAAAAAAATGCAATGTACAGGCAGTCCCCAGGTTATGAATAACTCGTACTTATGAACGGGTAGATGCCTAATTTGCACATGGGTAAAATGGTGTACCAATTTGCACATGTGCACAATTCTCAAAATGTTACCTCACAAATGCTAAATGATAACCATAAATACAATTCGGCTTATGGACAGACCCAGATAACAGAACTTATTTGTCACCTGGAGTCTGCCTGTACATGATGTACTGTAACTTTTGGCTGCCATAAGGCAAACAAAGTGTTGCCATGAGCATTGCCCAGTGCCCCAGCCATAGGAGAAAGATAAGCAAAATAGAGTCTCTTCAGAGACACGGAGTGTCTGAGGATTCACCTATAGAGCTCTTACAGCCTCTGCAATTGCACAGACTCCATTTGAAACCATCGGCAACCCAAGCTCCAGATCTAAACCTCTGAGATGATCAATAAGTCTTCCGAACCCGAGACCCTTCGGGAGCTCTTCTTGCTCTCAGCATTCTCCTGAATTCTGGTTTAGATACCTGGTTCACTTGAGCCAGTTTCTAGCAGCCTGCAGCCTGTGTGGGTCCTTTGACTGCAAATTGCCAAAGCCCTACAGACTGTGTGGGTCTTTCAGCCACTGAGCCCCTCGCAATGGTTACCATCCTGTAAGATCATCTCCCACGCTATTCTAATTTCTAGTTGCTTGAGCCTTTGGACTGCTGTTCCCTCAGACTCTGCAAACCTTCATGGTTCACTGTCCAGCACAGGCATCACCATCTTGGGCAGAGACCCCATAGTTGCAGGTTTGAAAAAACACTGTTGGCTCCTTAACATGATGTTTAAAGCCTGTACAGAACCATCCAGCATTAGGACTTGTTGGTGGAATCCTGCCAAGCCCTTTAGTTAAACATTGTAGTCAGAAAATTATTTGAAGCTATTGTTAAAAAATAACAAAAAATAATTTCAGCAGGTAGATCCAGCATTGGATACAGGAGGTACTGGTCCTGTTTGACCAATTTACTGGAGTCCATTGAGGATATAATGAGAGTAATGGATAGAGCAGAAAAAGTGATTTCCAGGTAGTGTTTAATAAGATAAAGACTTTCCATCAGATAATGATGCATGGAGCAGGGGTATAATATAGGTGGAGGATTAGTAGATAGCTATAGATAGATTAAGTGAGTGAGCAAAATCTGTCAGATGGAGTACAGTTAGTAAATGCAAGGTCATCCTCTTTGGAGAGAAAGATTTGATTATTATTTAAATGGTGAAAGATTTAATCTTAATTTCCCAACTGTGTAAAAAACTTGATCTTATTGCATCTTAAATAGATTTAATAATTGCAGCTTCGACTGCTTCCTTGGACTGAGAATTCCACAAATTCACAACTCTCTGGGAGAGACAATTCTTTCTCTTCTCCATGCTAAATCTAGTACCCTGAAGGTTGAGGACAAATGACCTGCTCCTGCTTATCTTATCTTATGTATAGAAGATGCATAGGAGACCACAGATTGAAGCAAAATCTGCTGGGGTAACTCAGCAGATTGAGCATCATCAGTTGGAGAAAATAAATGGAAGACATTTCAAGTCAGAAACCTTTCATAAAGAAGATGGAGTGGAGGGTGGCAGGGGAGTGAGGCAGGAGCCTCACATGGGAGTGGACAACCAGGTGGAACATGATAGACATAGGCAATAGATTGGCAGATGCCGGACAAAGAGCCAAAACAAAAGAACAGTGGTGAAGGTGAGGTGGAGGAAGGTGAGTCTTTAAGGATGGAATGGGGATTATAAATCAAAAGCTGTCAGTGATAGACTCTGAAATGAAGGTGAGAATGATCTAAAAAGAGACCAGACAGAACAAAGTGGGGGTAGGGAGAGAGAGCAGAAGAATCCAATGGAAAGATAGGGTGGAGGGGAATGGAACAAAGACAAGGGGTGGAGCTCCTCTTGTCCACAACTTTTACCCCACCAGCCTCTACATTCAATGTATCATCCTTCATTTTTTCCATTAGCTGCACCTAGACTCCTCAACCAGACACATCTTCCCCATTCCATTCCTTTCTGCATTCTGCAGGGATTGCACTCTCCATGATTCCCTTGTCTGTTCATCCCTCTCCATCCACGTCTCCATTGCCTCCCCAGTACTTGAATGTGCAACTGCAGAAAGTGTAGCATTCCCTCACCACTATCCAGTAATATAAACAGTCCTTCCACACAAGGCAAAGTTTCACATGCATCTCCTCTAACCTCATACTCCCAATGTGGTCTCCTTTACCTCAGTTAGATCACAATGGCCATCATGAGCTCTTGGTTGCATGCCATTTTAACTCGCTTTCTCATTCACACACCAACCTGCATGTCCTGGGACTCCTCTACTTTTAGACTAAGGGCTCAACATAAACTAGACTTTCCAATGCTTTCCATGAATGCTCCATGACCTGCTGAGTTCCTCCAGCATTTCTGAGTACTGTATGGCAACTTATTTCAGCTTTTTTAGTTTCATTATAATTCAATTATTGCCTGATTCCAATTTCAACGATCAATAACTTAAGGTGGGGAAGCTCTAAATATTATATAAAATGAAAACTTTACACATGACATTAAGAATGTAAGAGGATATGCTCAATTTACGCATATCTGTTCTTAACCCTTAGGCCTGTCTTTTGATGTTTCTAGAAGCTGGGCCACCACTAAGTAAAGTGATTAATTTAAATTAGTGTGGTTGGTTCTGGGGAGATATCAAAGAAATTAAGATCATAAATCTGTAAAATGGAGAATTGAAGAAAGAGACCCAATAGGTGTTTACAGCTGTGAGAGGTTTCTCAAAGGTAAATAACACTGAAATATTCCTTATTTCAAAGGAGACCAGAATTTGTAAAATGTAATTACCATCACAGGAACCAAGGGACAGCCAGAATATTTTGTTATCTTGCAAACTTGTCAGGACTTCTACCCCCAGTGGAAAGAATTACAGAAATGGAATCCATAACAGATGGCAAAATGGAAATTAATATATAGTTAAAAATGAAAAGACTAAAAACATTTGGTGAATGTGGCAGGAGGATGGGACTTTGAAGGCTTCTACTCTGCAGATTCTTGTAATTCTGCTCAAGAGATTGGATAACTATTGCTGCCCAAAAGTCATTTGAGTAACTACGTTGACATTTATTCCTTTGAGTGGGAACTAATGAATGCAACCAGACACATTAGTATGTGAAGTACAGCTAAAGCTGTAATCTTCAATATTCTACAGCATCCCAAGTGCAGAATAAAGAATATTATAGCTCTTTTGCACTTTGCACACATTGGTCTGTGCCTATGCAACAGTGTGAGAGCAGAGACATCCCTGTGCATTGAACAATGATTGACATCAACACAGCGGCTTCACAATGTTTTGGGACCGTGCTTGAAGGTTTTGAGAGGCTGCGTGCCCACCCTAAGGTACTGATTGCACATGGTAATCAATTTAAAGATGTAATTCAATCTGTGGCATCAAGAAATCATGCACAGGAGAACTGAATGTCTATATTCATTCAGGTCTCAGAAACATTTAATTGAGTACATCATTCAGAACTATAGAATTCTATATTTCTGTGATTAATGATTAAAATATTTTAATGTTTTTAAAATTTGTACTCAAGTTGGAAGTCATTGATTAAGAATCTAAGTATTTTGTACTGTTTGGATTTTCAAGCGAGTTTCCAGCTTTCTGAGATTTTCTGCCCCTATCTTTTTTAAGCTCTGTCTTCATACTGCTGTTCATTGAGTGACATAGCATGGAGCAAGCCCTTCGGCCCATTGAGTCATTTACAATGTGAAAACCCTGCACAAACAGCGCCGAAGGTCATGATTGAAGGTGGGTCACTGGATCTTCAAGGGAGGAGCCCCATTATCTGTGCCACTGTGTTGCTCTTCGCCTTATTATGACCAGCTTCCTTCCGATTGAGAAAGAGGAGCAGGCAGCGATAATCAGTTGAGCCAAAATTATGCCCTGGCAGGAACACAATTCATGTCCTGTAGTTAACAAACAGCAGGTGAAGAACACTGGACTGCTTCTCAAAGCACTGTGGAGGATGAACCAAGCAAATTGCATGATGATGTTTGCAGAACTAGATCTGACGAGGGTTCTTGGAAATTACAAACACAGACAAAGATCAAAAACAAGGATATTATGTGAACTTAGACCACATATCAGATATGAATATTTCTTTTCTTTTTGTCTTCCTTCCATTGAGCATTCAGAATCAGAATCAGGATATATTGTCATGAACCAGTCATGACATTCAGTGTTTTGGGCAAGTATCATAGTGCAAACAAACTTATTATATCCATCTTACAACATTACTATAAAAATAAAATAAAATAATAATGACAATAGTGTTCAAAAAGTAAGGCAGTGTCTTTTATTCATTGGAACTTGAGGTTGGAGTTATGGAGACTATATCTCCAAACTTCTCTGGTTAGCTAGAGTAGCACTGTGGCACCATAATTCTCATTATAGAGCAGCCTGATGTTTCTAAACCAGCATTCTCTCAACTTTTAATCATGAAGCCTTTGATCATGCCTGCCTCTTTAAAACATTGTTTAAGTTCACGATCAAGGCTACCTTATTGTCATGTCCACAAAATTTGCCTTTCTTTGTTTGTCCTGTGATGTCACACACAAAGGAACTACTCATTCAGTGCCATTATCGAGATCAAGGTGAGAAATAGAAGCAGAGGCCCTTCAGAGACCGATTGTCAGTAGATCCTGCAATCTCCTTCAATGTCATCACCTCTTGTGTTTTTGTAATCTCCACACAGCCTTCTGTCTGGCACTGCCTGAGCATGAGGCATCCAAATCATCATCTTTGGGCTCTGACTCTGAACATCCGATACCATTGAGAAGTTGTCAGTCCCCAAAGCCAATTGGGAGCATGGTTGTCATTTGCACCCTTACAAAGCAATGTACCAATGCCTGGTTCCCAAAAGCTACCATCAGCCTGGTGTGAATCCTAGGCCACCAAACCTCTCGCTGGCCTGCTGATGCAGTCAGCTTCCCTGTGAGGTCATTTACCAGGGTACTTGGAGAGGGGGGAGGTTTTTTTTTTTCCAATCTGGTGCCCTGCGCTGATCCACTGATGCCTAGAGCCTACAACCTCCCAGGTCTGGACTGCCAAGCATGGGCATGGACATCCACTGGTCCTCAATGTATTTTAAAAAAAACTGTTGGCCCTGTTCTATAGGAGGGTTAAACCTGCAGAGGTGTGTTGGATGGCCAGGAAGTTGGACCCCATGGATTAATGGTGATGTACCTACACTACCCTTTCCTTCCTGGGTCAATACCACCTGTCATTACTTGTCAGGGAAGATATTACAGCAGTGCTGAGGCAAAATAGACTGGAGGGCTCATCGAGGGAGGCAGTGTGAGTAGAACTAAAAGATAAGAAGGGTGAGGTTACTATTATAGAAGTATATTATAGGCCTCCAAAGGGAGAAAGGGAACTAGAAGAGCAAGTGTGCAAGGAAATAGCTGAGGTGTGCAGTAGGAATAGGGAGGTGATGGTTGGGGATTTCAATTTACCTAACATAGATTGGGAAACACAGTCAGTGAGGGGGCAGGATGACTTAAAATTTATATAATGTGTTCAGGACTTCTTTTTGCAGCAGTATGTAGAGATGACCACTAGAGGGGAAACAATGTTCAATCTGTTGTTTGGGAACGAAATTGGGCAAGTGACGGAGATGAGCGTTGGGGAGAACTTCAGATCTTTGGTCCATTAGCTTTAGCTTAATTATGGAAAGGGATAGGTTGCATCCAAAGTCGAAGGTATTCGAATGGCGGAAGACCAGATTTGAAGAAATGAGAAAAGATTTGCAGAGAGTTGTGTGAGCTGATCTTTTTGCCGAAAAGAATGTAGAGGAAAATTAGAGGGTATTAAAGGGTGAGATTTTGAGAGTACAGGATCTTAATGTTCCAGTCCGGCTGAAAGGCAAGACCAAAAGTTCAAGGGAGCCGTGGTTTTCTAGAAAAATTAGGAAGTTGTTTTGTGATAAGAGGGAGGCCTATGCTAAATATAAGAAACAAAAGATTGATCAGCTGTATGATCGTTAATGAGATTGCAGAAAGAACCTTGAGGGAAATTAGGAAGGTAAAAAGAAGGTATGAGGAGTCCATAGCTAATAAGGTGAGAGTGAATCCTAAAGGTTTTTATAGATATGTGAATAGCAAAAAAAGGGTTAAGGAAAGAGTAGGTCCATTGGAAAATGTGAGGAACCATATGAGATGGGAGAAATATTGAAAGATTTTGTGAGGTGCTTCATTTTGGTAAGAAGAATCAGAATAGGACATACGTGGTAAATGGGAGAGCATTGAGGAATACAGAAGAGCAGAAAGATTTAGGAGTAACGGTACATCGTTCCCTGAAGGTAGAAACTCACGTGAATAGGGTGGTGAAGAAGGCTTTTAGTATGCTGGCCTTTATCAATCATTGCATGGAATATAGGAGTTGGGAGGTGATGTTGAGATTGTATAAGACGTTGGTGCGGCCTAATTTGGAGTTCTGTGTGCAGTTCTGGTCGCCTAATTATAGGAAGGATATAAATAGAGTGGAGAGAGTGCAGAGAAGGTTTACCAGAATGTTACCTGGGTTTAAGCATCTAGAGTATAGGGAGAGATTGGACAGATTAGGTCTTTATTCTTTGGAGCGTAGAAGGTTGAGAGGGGATTTGATAGAAGTATTTAAGATTATGAAAGGGATAGACAGAGTGGATATGGATAGACTATTTCCGTTAAGAGGAGGAAAGATTAAAACAAGAGGACATGAGTTAAGAATTAGGGGGCAGAGGTTTAGAGGTAACATGAGGGGGAACTTCTTTACTCAGAGGGTGGTAGCCGTGTGGAATGATCTTCCGGTAGAAATAGTGGCGGCGGAGTCAATTGTATTATTTAAGAAAAGGTTGGACAGGTATATGGATGATAAGAAGATGGAGGGTTATGGGCATTGTGCAGGGAGGTGGGACTAGAAAGGGCTGTTTGGTTCGGTGCGGACTAGAAGGGCCTAATGGCCTGTTTCCGTGCTGTAATTGTTATGTTATGTTATGTTATGTATTCACGAGGGAAAGGGACATCAGACTATGTGAGATAGGTGAGGCAAATGGCTGTTATGGAAAGGATAGGGATTAGTAAAGAGTGGATTTTTGAGCTTCTAGGGTCAATAAAGATCGATAAGTCTGGTCCTGATTGAATTTTTCCCGGGACATTAAGGAAAGTCAGGGAGCAAACAGCGGGGGCTCTGACAGTGATTTTTCAGTGATCACTGGAGGAAGGTGTAGTGCCACAGGATTGGAGGGCTGCTGTTATTTTAAAAAGGCATTAGGTGTAGGCCAAGTTATTATCAGCCAGTAAGTTTGACTTCGGTAGTGGGGAAAGTTATGGAGGGTATTCTTAGAGATAGTATGTATGAATGTATGAATATCTGGATAGGTAGGGATTGATTAGGGGCATCCAGCATGGGTTTGTGAAGGGAAAGTCATGTTTGATGAAACTTGTTGAGTTTTTTGAAGAGGTGACAAAAAAAAGTGGATGAAGGTAGGGTGGTTGATGTGATTTAGTAAGGCTTTTGACAAGGTTCCACATGTAAGGTTAGAAAGGAAGGTTCAGACACTAGGGATTAATAGTGAGATAGTAAGATGGGTTCAGAGATGGTTGGAAGATAGACGGCAGAGAGTCAAGGTGGACAACTGTCTGTCAGGATGGAAGCCTGTGACGAGCGATGTGCCTCAAGGATTTGGAGGAGGGGGTGGTTAACTGGGTAAGCAAATATGCAGACAATACAAAAATAGGGGGAGTGGTGAATAGTGAGGAAGGTTTTCTTGGATTACAGAAGGATTTGGCTTGTTTGGAAAAGGGGGCTGAAAGATGGCAGATGGAATTTAATGTAGACAAGTGTAAGGTGCTGCCTTTCAAAAAAAAACAAAATAGGACATATGCAGTTAAGGGGAGGGCAGTGGGGTATGCAGAGGAACAGAGGGATCTTGGAGTTATGGTACAGAGTTCATTGAAGGTGGATTCCCATGTAGACAGGGTTGTTAAGAAGGGATATGATATCCTGGCCTTCATAAATCATAGTATAGAGTATAGGAGCTGGGAAGTGATACTGTGACTCTTTAAGGCATTGTTGAGGACAGGTTTGGAGTATTGTATTCATTTCTGGTGGAGAGGGTGCAGAGAAGATTTACAAAGATTTTGCCTGGCTTACAGCATCTAGAGTAGGGAGAAAGATTAAGGGATTGGGACTTTATTCATTGGATTGTAGATAGTTGAGAGGGGATATGATAGAGGTATTTAAAATTATGAAGGGAATAGATAGACTAGACATGAGTAGACTCTTTCCCCTGAGATCAGGGGAGGTTGGAACAAGAGGGCATAAGGTAAGGGGGTAAAACTTTAGGAGAAATGTTAGAGGATGCTTGGCAGAATGGAATGATCTTCCAGAGGAGATAGTTGCATCAGAGTCCTTTCCATCATTTAAGAGAAGGTTGGATGTGTACATGATTAGAGGGTTATGGGCAGAGAGTGGGAGGGGGAAACTAGTGGAGTTGTTCAAGTGAACATGGACTCAAAGATTGGATATGGCCTGTTTCCATGCTGTAAACTGTTATATAGTTATATATGCTTATACCAGTGGTAACACTGCCATAGTAGTGGATTCATCATAGATAACTACCATGTTTCTTGCTCACAAGAATGTAAGGTCCCAATAGCATGCTCATTCAGTAATTGGAACTAACATTCTGTTCTTGAGGAGACCAAAGTTCCAACCTGCTTCAGGAAGGCTATCATCATACCAGCATTAAAGCAAACTTCAACCACAAGGATTAATGTCTACTGACTAGTAGCTCTAGCATCCATCATCACCAAAATTGTTGAGAGGCTGGTCATGCCACTCTTCAACTCAAGCCTTGCAGCCAGCCTTGAATCACTTCAATTTACTTGCTGTCCAAACAGGTCTGCAAAATATGCTCTCTCATTGACTTTCCACTCAGCCATGGAATACATGAACACCAAGACACTCATGCCAGACTGCTGTTTATTGACCACCAATCTATCTTTAATACTATAGTCCCCAGTAAACTGATGCCCAGACTCTTAGCCTCAGCACTCCCCTCTGCAAACATATTCCTGGCTTTCAATCAGATGGGCTGAAATCAGTGATTTTAGACAGCAACATCTCCTCCACCATCACATTCAACATCGGTGTCCTACAAAATCCCTCCCTCTATTACTTCTATACCATAATCCAAATTGAATATTGCTCCAACTCAGTTTTTAATTTTATGTATGACCAAGCAAAAAATATAGAACATGTTGTGCCAATAATGTTTCGACCTATCTACACCAACTCCATGATTAATCTAACTCTTCCTTCCTCCACACCCCATTACCCTCTAACTTTCTTACAAGCAGTCATTTAAATGTTTTAGTTCTAACTATTGCACCCTCCATCTTTATATGAGAGATTCAATCATACTATGATCACTTTTTCCAAGAGGGTCCCTAACTACTAGATTGTAAATTTTATTTATCTCATTGCACAATACTAGATCTGAAATAGTATTCTCCCTAGCTGGTTCCTTAACGCGCTGATCAAGAAAGCTATCACAGATGCATTCTATGAAGTCATCCTTCAGACTACCTCGACCAACTTGATTTTCCCAATCTACATGGAAGTTCAAGTCCCCCATGACAACTGCCCTTCCGTTCTTACATGCCTCAGTTATCTCTAGGTTAATTGCATGTGCCACTGTGCTTTTGATATTTGGTGGGCAATAGACAATTCCCACCAGTGTTTTATTTTCCCTTTACTATTCTTAATCTCTACCCAGATGGACTTATCATTCTGCTCCTTAGATCTTGTATCATCTCTCACAATTTCCCTGATCTCATCCTTAATTAAGAGCGCCACTCCACCTCCTTTGCATTCCTGTCTCTATTTCCGTATTACCTGATACCCTTGAATATTTAATCCCCAATCATGCCTACCTTGCCACCATGTTTCTCTGATGGCCACTAAATCATATGCCTGGGTACTGATTTGCACCTCAAGTTCACTAACTTTGTTTCTAATACTACAGACATTCAGATAAAGCGCCCTTAGGCCCATCGCCCTTTTGGAATCCAGCGATCTCTGCATCCTGTGCTTTTGAATTTTATGCCCTGTATTTTTCTTTTTATCTTTGCTGACACGAACAAAAATACTCTGCAAAAAAACAGTTAATTATCAAGTTTATTTTAATCCAGTTGTTAGTTAAAATCATGAAAGTTACTTATCCAATCCAGGAATTGACTTATACCTCTTTTTCGATTAATTTTGGAGAAGCACGTGAAACATTTGAATATCATAGACAATCCAGGGAGACAGCTAGTCACATAATGTGCCAAGTGATTGCTGGGAGCTTTGTTTCCCTGAAGACACATCCCACTGAATCCTGAATATGTCCTTTGAAGGAAACCAATGAATCTTTCCTTTATTCCTTTTGCATAATTATGTGGTACACTTCTTTCAGCCTGTAGGTTAACAGACAGGACCTAGTACTTCCATCCTGAGCATTGAAATATTTCTGATTATATGTTTGGGATGCAGCCTTTTCTTTAGCTCATGAGGATATCATGGAAGGATCATGTGATTCTATTCCGCTATCCATTATCTGAGTGTGAAGATGCGCTGTAATTTCATATTTTATAAAGCTTGACTCATCCCATCACCAATAAAGTCAAATTATTAGCATGTAGAGAAGAGATGAACAAAACAAACAGTATAATAATTGAGAAAAATCAAGCAATAATATTCAAAATATTGATGTCTAACCTTAATGGTTATCAACCAAAAATCAAACTCTGTGTATATTCTGAGTGAATTAGGCAATATTGGAACATGAAAGACCACTAGACCTGTCAATTTCAGGCATCAAGCTTTTTTTTTCCCCAAGCATAGCAGGAGTTCAGAATAACTGTGTTCCCAAACTAATGGTGGGTAAGTTCAAGTTGCAGAAACCTGAAGAGCAGCAAGGATGGGATAAAAGAAATAGAAGTAGCTTATACCAGGTCTGAAGAATTAGAATATTTGACAGAAATATAACAGTGAACAAAAATGATGGGAAACTCAGCAGGTCAAGCAGCATTATTGCACTCAACCCCAATGTTTGCATAATATCCCGTTTAACAGAAATGTAATCTTCGTCCGCGAAGCCAAGCCAAAGAAAAAAGAAAGAATATTTGAAAGGAGAGTTCTCAAAAGGTATTTGAGGAGTCAAAGAGAGGTACTGAAATAGCACTGTCACGTAAGAAAATCTCAGTGCATTTTCAAATAAAGACCAGAAGTTTATCGGGTTGATTTGGGAAAAAAAAACTATGTGGGATTAATGATTGCTGATGAGGAGTTAATAGTTTTCACATGTATTTACTTTGGGGTTGGTCATTGTGGCTAGTGAACTCAGGGAAGGGAAAAGTAAAATTTTGGTACAAATTATCATTGAGAAGAAATAAGTACAAGATGCCATGGTGACCATAAAGAAACTGATGACATATATTGCACATTTAGTAGGAGCATAGGGACATAATTGTTGAGGTCTGGTAAGGCAGTGTGGGTTCTGAAGAAGCAGCAGATATGAGTTAGGTAAATACAGGCCAGTGACCGTAAAATTGCTCGGAGAGAAATTATTTGTCAACACTTCAGAGGGTTAGGATTAATCTGCACACTGAGGGTCAAGAATAGAATGTTCTTGCTACATTTTCTCAACTACAATCTCCTCAAAAATGCTTAATATTTCTTATCTATGACAAAGTGGGAAATTTAAAACCAGCCTCGTCAGTTAAAATCAAGAATGCCTGAAAGCAGGATTTGAACCTTTTGCTGTCCAATGAGGTTTGCGATTCTATTATTAATTTCATTAACCCTACTTCCTTTTGTGCAGGGCCTTGTTTGCTGCAATTTAAAATAGTCCACAGAGCACATATGCCTAAAGTTAAGCAAATGCATTTTTATTCAGATATGAATCCTTTATGTGACAAATGTAAAACAGGTGATGCCTCTATAAGTTCATATGTTCTGGATCTGTTCTAATTTAGCAAAATATTGGAAGAATGTTTTTCAAATGCTACTGGTCATTTTAAATTTAAAATTGGAACCTTACCCTTTAATTGTCCTTTCTGGAATATCTCAAGAGGATAATGTATGACTGACTTCCACAGAGCTGAATATTATCTTTTACTTTGTTGATAGATAGAGGAGCAATTTTGAGAGAAATGGAAGGATGATACCCCACCTACTCATGCACAGTGGCTAAATAATATGTCTTGCTTAAATTAAAAAAAAATTAGATACGCTATCAAGGATTCAAATATCAAATTCCAAAAGACATGGTGTTCATTTACAGAGTACTATCATAATCTTAAGATTTAGTGTTGTTCTGGAATATTGGCACTGTATTGTCCCTCTCCAGGAAGTGTTACTTGATTCATACATGTCAATTTTCAACCTTGCTTAGAGAAAGGGGTTTTTATTTTTTTTACATTTTTTTTCTTTTTGTTGTTAAGCTTTATTTTATAATTAAGATTTGCTCTGGATTCCTTAATTATGATCACATTTGTAATCATTTTTTCTAATTTTGTTGCACAATGTATAATTGTACTGTTCAATTGTTCATATTTTAAATATCAATAAAAATATTTTAAAAAGAAAGAGACACAATGATAAACAAGAATATGCATTCTGACTCTATTAAGGAAAATTCCTGTCTGATTAATTCAACTTAACTTTTAAAGGAGGCTATATACTTTGTTAGTGATGCAATTGATGTCCAGATGGATTCCAGTAAAGCTTTTGATGTTCTCACATCAGAGGCTGAATCAAAAGCTAAGTGCTCCTGAGCGACAGGGCAGTTTAGCAAATTTTAACAAAATTGGCATGGTAAGTGAAGATGAATGGTGATGGTTGAGGGTTCTACTTGTGAATGGAAGACCAATGGGATGCCACAGAGATTAGTGTCTGGATTTTTACTGTTTATCATGTATGTTAACAATCTAAATGATTCTGATTAAGAGATATGATGAGAAAGCTCACGTGTGTCGTGAAATTGTTGGTGCTGTTGATAATGAAGCTCTGTCTTAGGCAAAGTAACAGTGTGGATCATTTGGTAAAGGGGCAGTGAAATGTTAGATGTAATTTAATCCTGAAATAAGTTGATGTATTTGACAGGTTACTAAGGCTAGGATAAACAAAATGAATGATTAGAGCCAAGGAAGCACTGAGGGACAGAGGATCTGGGTATTCATGCCCATGGTTGTCTGAAGGCAACTACACTGGTAGATAATTAAATGAAGAAAGCATTTAGGACTTACTTTTCATATCAAAAGCATAGAATGTTAGTCCAGTGGGGTTATGGTGCAACATGATAAAACATTGGTGAGCTCCCAATGGAGTAAAGAAAGCACTTCTGGTCACTACACTATAGGAAAGATGCCATTGCATGGGAGAGGAGATTCACCAGGATGTTGCCTGGGATGAATTATTTTGACTTTAAGGAGAGACAAGATCATGGGGGTAGGGGGAGGGGAGGTTTGCTTTCTTTTAAATGGAGCCAGCAAAGGGGTTAATCTATGTACAAAATTGTGAGGAGTAAGGAAGGGGGAAGCTAAGGAGGAGTATTTTTCCTGAACAGCAATGTCCATGACAAGAAGGCAAAGATTTTAAGGGAAAAGTTGGGATATAAGGAAATAATGTTTTCATTTATCAGTGTTTGAACCTAGAACTCAGAAATAGTGATAGAGGTAGTGGAGATGGTAAAGACAGTGGAGATAGAGAAGATGGTGGAGATGATGGAGATATGGAAGTGGTGGAGATGAATATAGTGGAAGTGGAGGAAGAGGTGAAGGTGGTGGAAGTGGTGGAGATTATAGATGAAATGACACCACAAGACCATAAGAAAGAGGAACAAAAATAGACTTTTCACCCTAATGAGTCAGCCCCATCATTCAATCATGAACTGATCCATTTTCCCACTCAGCTCCATTGCCTGGCCTTCTCCCTATAACCTTTGATGCCCTGGCTAATCAAGAACCTATCAATTTCTCCCTTAAATACACCCAATGACTTAACCTCCACAACTGCATGTGACAGCAAATTTCATAGATTCATCACCCTCAGGCTAAAGAAAATTCCTCCACATCACTATTCTAAGTGGATGCCCTTCCATCTTTGTATTGAAGGCAGCTGCCCAAGTACTGAGAAAAAGGACAAAGATAGCTGAACATGGATGAGTTGAAGGGCCTGTAGTCAGCAATCTGTATGTCTGTCTGTCTGTCTGTCTGTCTGTCTGTCTGTCTCTCTCTCTCTCTCTCTCTCTCTCTCTCTCTCTCTCTCCCTCCCTCCCTCCCTGCCTCTCCCACCACCCCCCCCCCCCACTCATTTTCTTGATAGAAATGAAATAAGGAGAAAATAACTGGAAGAAAGAAACTAAAAGAACACTTTTCAGAGATGAACAAAGGAATTAGAAGGGGACTTTAAGTGAAATAATTAACTGCTGCAGAAGAGTATGTTTATTGTTCATTCCTTTGGGAATATCTGGTTGTGTAGATTGTACAATCTTCTGTTGTCCCTGCTCTCCAACACACAATCTGCCAGATTTTCATTCCACTGAAATCAATGGAATAAAAATATGGAGAGTAAGGTTGAGTGGAAATATTTGGTGAGAAACACCCTTTGATTTAATATGGTGGTGGAGGTGCAATAGAAAGAAAAAAAAATCATAAATGCTACATTTATTAATTTATTTTCATATGTTGAAATGCATCTAAGTTAAGAAATGACATGAGATGGACTTTAAGTGCTGGGTGCTCAGTTTAGCATCCTCATTTTCAGCAAAAGATGTGAAATCTATTGCCAGTGGATTTTTATCATGAATAATGCACTTGTTACATCAGAACCTTCCTCCAACTAATCCCCCACTATTTTACTGAACCTACTCATCATCAAAATCCTTTCCCCATTTCACATTCTAATATATTCTACTTCTCATGACAGGAACATTTGTAAATGGTGAGTTATTAGGTGATATGAATATTGTCTTCACTTGGATTAGACAGCATCCAAAACTGTTTCTTAAATAACAAGATATGCAGAGGGTTCTTCCTTGTCTTCCAAGGCTGGATCTCTGTTTGGCTATCACTCCTAAATCTCCTCTAATCATTTATTTCTGAAATGATAAAAAAGGCATGGAGTAAACTATCTTGATCCCTCAGTAAAGGCCTTACCTTCATCTCCCTTTGCCCACACCTCAGAAAGTTCTGTGCATACCATGATGCCAAACTCTTCTTCTGTCATCTCTGTCACCATGCCCATTTCTTCCCCCAAGATTCTCCTGCCCCTATTGTACTCCCACCTAAAGCTTTTTTTCCCTCTTCTTTGACACCTCAGCCCATTCTGGGATCCCATCCTGGGATCCCATCCACCTTCTTCCCGTTCTGGACCTTCATTTTTAAAAAAATATATATTTTTATTGATTTGGTTAAAAGAAATATTGCCTACATATTGATTCCAAATCCATATATTGTATCTCGTTAGATTACCATGAAGGTTGATATGCTAGTTAACAATTCCTATGGTATGCTGGACTTCATTAATTGGGGAATTTAGTACAGGAGTTGTGAGGTAATGTTGCAGCTTTATAAATCTCTGGTGAGACCACACTTGGAATATTGTGTTCAGTTCTGGTCAACTCATTACAGGAAATATGTGGAAGCTATGGAGAGGGTGTAGAGGAGATTTACAAGGATGTTGCCTTGATTGTAAAATAAGTCTTATAAGGCAAGGTTAGCAGAGCTAAAGCTTTTCTCTTTGGAACAAAGAAAGATGAGAGGTGACTTAATAGAGATCTATATGAGTATGAGAGGCATGGATAATGAAGAGAGTCTGCACTTTTTTTTCCAAGGGTGGGAGTAGCCAACACCAGAGGACATTTATACAAAGTTTAGGGGAGACATCAGGGGTGTTTTTTTTTCATAGAATTTTTAAGCCTGGAATGAATTGCCAGGGATAGAGGTGGAGGCTAAAATATTAGAGATATTTAAGAGACATGGATAAAAGAAAAATAGAGGGTTATGAGGTAGGGAGAGTTCATTTTTTGTGGGGGGAGGTAGGTTATAAGTCAGTACAACATCATGAGTCGAAGGGCCTGTATTGTGTTGTAGTTTTCTATACTCAATGTTCTATGTTCTAAACCCAGTTGTCTCAGTAGACCCATTGATTTTGTGTTTTCCTGCCCCACCAAACTCATATCATCTTATTTCAACTCAATTTCTCCCCCACCCCCCTGTTCCAGTCCCTCCCTGCCAACATCTATGACATGTCACACTTAACCAGTGTGCGTTTCACAGTTTGCACTTGTCTTTCAATGAACCCATGACCTTTGGGGTAGTATGGGAATGATAGCTTCCAAGTCCCTGAACTCAACAGCCTTACTTTCTCTATGGACATCTGTTTTGAGTGTGAAATCAGTTTGACGGGTCCAAAAGGCAATGAATTTGAACACGAGCCAACAACAGAGATACATAACACACAGATACACACACTCGCTGGATAAAATCGCACACTTGCAATCACTTATGGATAGAAAGCTATACAATCAAGTTACACCATAAGATACCCACCACCCCTTGATATCTTTAGCAGGCACAACACTTATCTAAATTAAACTAGGGAGAGTAATTTCTAGACATACAATAAATACTACAGCTCCAAACCCTTTGTCTGCATATACCTTTTCAAAGACTCTCCAGTATTGCCCACATTTTCCAACCTGTAGTGAAGCTAGGGTTTGTCACAGAAGAAGAGGAAGATGGTTCACATATGTTCCATAATTTGGAGAGTCCAGCCCAGCTATCATTCCCATACTACCCCAAAGGTCATGGGTTCATTGAAAGACAAGTGCAAACTGTGAAACGCACACTGGTTAAGTGTCACAAAACAAAAGAAGACCCATACCTAGCTCTTCTATCATTACGAGCCACACCTTTATGGGCTAACATGAAGTCCCGGGCAGAACTTCTAAATAGCAGGAGATATTTAAAAATAAACTCTGCCAAGCAAAATACACCCTCCAGAAGACCAGGAGGAAACCAGAAGATTGGCTGATGAGCAAGAAGAAGAACACCAGCATTATAACAAACATGTACAAATATTGCGAGAATTCTTCAGAGGGCAGCATGTGCATATTCAAGAGCCGATGTTGAAAACATGAATCCCAGAAAAGGTCATCAGAGAAGCTGAGACACCAAAATCACACATTGTCAAGACAGACTCTGGGAATCAGCTGAGGAGGAACAGAATTTACATTCGGCCGACACAAGATGTGATGAAGCAGAAAGCTTTAATACTAGCAAAGCCTGCAACACCAATATCAAGTGAGTTATCAAGTGAAGAGATCACAACCACTAATACTGAGTTGTTAGGTGAAGCCCAACAAGCTACATCACCTACACAGGTACCAGCTACACAGAGCCAAATCCACAAGATGGTGAAGGAACATACTGCTGCCAGTGTGTGTCGATAAATTGTGTAAATAAATTAGTGCACAAGTTCAGTTACTTCAGTTGCACTGGAAATAAAAGTGACAAAGAACACTATCTTTTCCTTTATATTGAGAAGGAAGGATGTTACATA
The DNA here is from genome assembly GCF_036971445.1 of Narcine bancroftii. NCBI lineage: Eukaryota > Metazoa > Chordata > Chondrichthyes > Torpediniformes > Narcinidae > Narcine > Narcine bancroftii. The sequence continues at coordinate 117,549,708 of NC_091471.1, read as the reverse complement.
GATAGGATAACGTAAACTATTGAAAGAGCTTTAGAACATACTCTTCTCACTGTAGTAACTGTGACCGACCTCTACAAAGAAACACACACACACACACACACACGCACACACGCACACACACACACTCACGCACGCACACACATACACACGTGCGCACACACACACACATGCGCACACACACACACACACGCACACACACACACGCACACACGCACGCGCGCACACGCACACACACACACGCACACACACACGCACACACACACGCGCACACACACACACGCACACACACACACACACACGCACACACGCACACACACGCACACACACACACGCACACACACGCGCGCACGCACACACACGCACACACACACACACACACACACACACACACACACACACACACACACACACACACACACACACACACACACACACACACACACACACACACACACAGTGTGCCAGGTTAAGCTCACTCATACATTAGGGCTGAAAAGGCTGCTTTTATACTGTTCATGTTCCTTTAATTTATTGCTAATTGAGTCACACATATGAATAACAACAGCGAGCGGGAACATCCATGCATATGAATGCACTTCTTCCCCAGCCTGTTTCTGCTGAGTTAGCTGGGCAGCTTGACCAATGCCATTTTAGGGTTGTTGGTCTGATGCTGCCCCAGCTTCTACCCCCGCCAGTTCTTTGATATGATAGTTAACAATTCCAGTTCGTTGTCCTGGGAGTCACTTTAGCGATCTTTGTCCGCAGACAAAGATCGCTATACACACATATATATATATATGTGTGTGAGTGTGTGTACAGTTTCCTGAGATAGTGGAAAGCATGAGTAAGTAAATTCCCTTCTGTTAATTTGAATCTTGCATCTCTAAGTTATTTAAGAAGCCTCCCAAGTAACCCAGAGACATTAAGAATACTGCATTTCCTGATGAGTTTCTCCAGCACTTTTGTGTATTAAACCAGAATCACAGTGTTTTCAGATTTTCATTTTAAATCTACACAGAATGAACTGTTTGTCATTATTTTGTTTTAAACAATCCACTAGGACTGCAAATTCTTAATGGTTGATTATGTTAAAATAACTTGCCACAGTCATAACTATCTGAGAGTAATTAGATACTTCATAAGGGTTTGAGCTCTCCACAGGCACCGGCCTACCCTAGCAAAGTAATTAATTTCACAACTGCAAGTTTCCATCCATCACCACGGCATCCATTGGTGCGTCATTACAATTAGCATTCTTTAATTAAACTGGGAAAAGACCATTCTTGTCAGATTAATTGTTATAATGCAGAATTCTCTGATTCCCTGGGGGATAGAGCATGCAGCTGCTAAAGAAAACATAATGGCCCATCGTTTTGCAGTAGCAGAGTATCTCATAGGTTGTGTTGTTAGTATCATCTTTACTTTTGCAGACTTGGACATTTTTGCATGCAAGTGAAGAAAGCATTAGGCAAAGAACAGTGCAGCAAAGGAAACAATGTATCAAGGTCTCAATGACGGGACAGTAATTAAATCTCTGAAATGATTTTAAAAAATGAAGGCACAGCGCAGAGAAGTAGTAATGGTTTATTTACAGGTCTGTATTATGATAAACTGTTCACATGTTTGAGCAAACTGAACATTCCAAACATCCATAATAATAACATTGCTGCAAGATACAACAAGGAATGTCGGAGTACACTTTAGAAGGAAATCAAGCAGTCACCTAGACAGGTTTGCTGTGCTGCCAGTCCGGCACCTCAGGGGGGGGCAGCTCCGGCATCTCATGGGGCTCTTCCAGGCACCTCATGGCAGGGCTCTGGCACCTCATTGTGGCTGTTTTTGGTGAGCTCTGGCACCTAATAAAAATAGCCCTGGACCCCTACACATAGAGGATATGAAATAACTTTGTAACTTTGACAGATAATGTGAAGGAGAAGGAAATAGATTCTACAAGTATGTTAAAAACAAAAAGATAATAAGGGAGAGAAAGGGGCTTCTTAAGGATCAATGTGGTCAGGCCCGGACACCAAGGATACCTCTATCAGTGTAATGTTCATTGACTGTAACACTATCTTCAATGCCATATCTCTTGAAAACATGCCTAAACTTCAAGATCTAGACCTCAGGTCCCTCTGCAACTGCATCCTTGACCATGTATAACAAATGACAGTCAGTGAAGATATTCTTTTCCTCCATGATTACGCTCAATGACAGCGCTACTCAAGGATGAGTATTCAGTTCTCTACTATAATTCCTCTACACTTACAACCGTATAGCCAGGAATGGTGAAGAAAACATATAAAAGACTTGCATTCAGCAGTCAGGACACTAAGTACAAGACTTGAAACATCATGTTACAGCTGTACAGGTTGTTTGTGAGATGATGTGCAATTCTGGTCAGCCAGACTTCCTTTTGTCATTAATCCTTTGGACTCAAGTGTCCCAGTTTTCAACAAGCGCATATTCTCTGTGTCCTAGTTTTCCGGGACTAGTTTTATTCTCAACCACCAGCTGGTCTGTGCTGGTGTTTGTATTGTAGCTGATCCATGGACCCAGTCTGGAGTACATATCATGAAAGGTTAAAAATGGCTGGAGTCCAAAGGGTTAAGCTTGAATGGATGCAGAAAAGTTTCACAAGGATGTAACCAGGAATGGATGCTTGTGTTACGAGGTGAAACTGGATAGATTTAGGATTTTTTTTTTCTGAAATGTAGGATGCTGGGGAGTGATCTTATAGAGTATATAGAATCATTCAGGGCATTAATAATTCAATGATCACAGTCTTTTTTCCCCAGGCTAGGGCAGTCCAACTTTAGAGGGCATAGATTTAAGGCAAAAAGGGAAAGATTTAAAAGGACCTTAGAGGCAACATTTTCACAATTATAAAATTGTCTAGAAACTAAGTTTCCTGATTTCCTTCCTTATTTGTTGAAATATATTTTGGACAATATGAGGATCCTTTGTCAAATATGCTTGGAGTAAATGCTTCACTTTTGAAGCCTGCTTGGATCCATCTGGAATAAAATGTCATGGATGAATAGCTCATCATCCAGACCATTTATCTCCAACATTTATCATTCAGTCTGATTTTATCATCACTTTCTTCTTAATATCTGACACTTTCAATATGTTACACAACTATCATCACCTCCCACTTGCATGCTCAGTGGGTTAGAACATGAACATACCTTTTGTTTGAAACTACAATCCATCTGACTAATGCGATAGAGATATTTTTAACTAATTTATATTCAAATCTATTGAAAAAGACTCAAGAACATTCTCAATCTTTTCATCAAGAATTCTACAGGTGAATAACATGAGTTTTGAACATTGCTACATCATTTGCTTCTTGATAACTTCCTTGATTATTCTAAATGAACAAGTGTATGTTTGATATCGCACTGTATCATACTGTTAGTGAATAAAGTATAAGTATTGTCTAATTTAATTATGTTGAGTTCATGAATTTATTTTAAATCTTATTTTAACTCTTTGGGCTACATATCTTTATTTTGCAAATGTATTTCTCTTCATAGTGAAATATTGTTACCTTCCTCTACCCCATAAATATGACCTGTACGAAAGAAGCCATAAATGAATTTTGCAAAACCGTGATGATTTATAAAATGTTCCTCATAAAATATTTTCCTGGAATGCAATCTTTCTTAATTTGAGGAATGATTGTTGGTTCAAACTAAAGTTGCATTTAGGTTTGTTTGTTAAGCCATGGTTTCAAGCCAGCTGCACTTCATTCAGGAACTGTACTTGAACCTGTGTGTTTCACCTTAAACCTCTTTGAGTGATTATTGCCAGGAAATTGTCATTGACTTTTTCACAACACCCAACCCCAACCAACCAATTTTCCCCTGCAGCCGCTGCAACCGTGTCTGCCTGTCCCGCATCGGACTTGTCAGCCACAAACGAGCCTGCAGCTGACATGGACTTTTACCCCCTCCATAAATCTTTGTCCGCGAAGCCAAGCCAAGCCAAAGAATTTCTTCTGAATGAAAATGTTCATCCTGCAATCAATCAATGCTCAATCAACCTGAAAAGGTGATTTTGATAAATATGGCATTAGTTATCCAAAAAGGTTTCCAAACAAGGCCAGTAAATGAATATTCTTGCAATTGTTTTCATTTTTAATTTTCTGTGGGTCTGGAATGAAATTTGGTCAAGATCTTTTTTTTTCCTGTAACATCACTTTATGTATCCTTGCCATATAACATACCATTGGAATGATTGTGGAATGGTTTTGGTTTCTTTTCTGTACACTAGTCATGTTCTTACTTACAATAAGAAAGAGGTTACTGTTCATTCATTAATTGGCTTCCAAGCGGAGCAAACTCACTATTAGTCATATTCCCTCTCATTACTTTCCTCATATCCCTGCACCTTATTCTCACTCAAATATCTATCCATTCTCATTTAATTAAATGACAACTTACCGATGAAAAAGGATCATCTTCACTAACTAACAATCAACTTCCTAATTCATGATTTGAAAGAGAGGGGAAATCAGAGCAGCTACTGGAAATGCCTGCAGATATAAGGGAACATGCCTTCCTTGAATGGACACAACTGAGGTAAAGATTTATCTTAGAGTACTAAGACAGCAGTTCAAACATCTGTACCACCCATTTTATTTAAATCATTGTAATTGAGGATAACTGAATACTAAATGTTGACCTTCAATGTTATGACATAATTGTAATTAGTTTGTTGTCATATGTTCAAGGGACATATGCACCAAAGTTCTGACTTGCTGAAGCTGAACAGGTACTATAATAGTTAATTTAATAGAATTTTAAAAGACAATAAATACCTAAGATAGATAATTAATGTTCACAATAATCCCAGTGTACATTAAAGACTTGCAATAGAGCGGATAGTGCTTTTGTGCCATTGGAGCAGTCCATGATTGGATTATTTAACAGCGTTAGTGTTTGGGTAATTGCTAAGAATTATGTTTTGAGCTTTTTGTTTGGCTAAAAGGATCAGCAATGTGGGTGGCAGTGAAATTATTTGTTCTTTTGGGTCAAATATAAATCTTGATGGAGATGTTGAGGAGCAGAGACCTGACAAGAGTTGTGCTGAAGATTAGTCTCAAATTTCTGGCCCAAGAATCAAAGTCTGGATGCTGAGATGATGAATTGTCAAATGTGATTCATAACAAGATCTGGTTTTAATCTAGATTTTCTAGCCTCTGTTAGTATAACCTGAATGAGTTGACACCAACATTTTTTGAGTTTCCAAATCAAGCCCTAATACAACCAGTCAGTATACTTCCCACAGTACACTTGTAGAAATCGGATTGTATTTTATGACATTTTAAATCTCCTCAGACTTATTAGAAAGCAAAGGTAATGGTGTTGTTTCTTCACAGTTGCCTCACTTTTCTGTGATCAGAAGACATTCCACAAGTAGACTCCCAAAACTTGAAGCTATTAACCATTTCCACAGCTGTGTTGCCAATGAAGGTAGGTATGTGGTCCCTCAGCCTCCCTTTCCTAAAGTTCACAATAATCTCCAAGGTCTTGCTGACATTTGGGACAAGATTGTCCACCCAACCAGATCCTCAATCTTTGACCTGCATTATGAATTATCACTGGAGTGAGGGATGCCTCATTACCTGTAACTTTAGTTGTGCTGGGAATTCTACCTCTGTAATCCTATCATTATCATACCTTCAAAATTGATCATCAAACTCTTAAGACCTGGGACTCAGCACTTCACAATGTAATTGGATGCTGGATTTTCTAAATGTTTACACCACAATCAGAGAGGCTTAGTAAGAACATCTCTACAATCTCCATCAGTACAGGAGCACCACAGGGCTGCATTCTTAGCCCCCTTCTCTACTCCCTGTACACGTATGACTGTGTGGCTTGGTATGACAACACTACCTTCTACAAATTCGCTAACAATAACATGGTGGTGGTTGGTATAAAAAAAGGGGCAATAAGTTAGCATACAGGATGGAGATTGGAAACTTTGCTGAATTGTCCACTAACAACAATCTTACAGCTCAATGTCACAACCAGTTTGTTTACATTTCTTTATTTGTTTACATCTTCTTTGGCTTGGCTTCGCGGACGAAGATTTATGGAGGGGGTAAAAAGTCCACGTCAGCTGCAGGCTCGTTTGTGGCTGACCAGTCCGATGCGGGACAGGCAGACACGATTGCAGCGGTTGCAAGGGAAAATTGGTTGGTTGGGGTTGGGTGTTGGGTTTTTCCTCCTTTGCCTTTTGTCAGTGAGGTGGGCTCTGCGGTCTTCTTCAAAGGAGGCTGCTGCCCGCCAAACTGTGAGGCGCCAAGATGCACGGTTTGAGGCGTTATCAGCCCACTGGCGGTGGTCAATGTGGCAGGCACCAAGAGATTTCTTTAGGCAGTCCTTGTACCTTTTCTTTGGTGCACCTCTGTCACGGTGGCCAGTGGAGAGCTCGCCATATAATACGATCTTGGGAAGGCGATGGTCCTCCATTCTGGAGACGTGACCCATCCAGCGCAGCTGGATCTTCAGCAGCGTGGACTCGATGCTGTCGACCTCTGCCATCTCGAGTACCTCGACGTTAGGGGTGTGAGCGCTCCAATGGATGTTGAGGATGGAGCGGAGACAACGCTGGTGGAAGCGTTCTAGGAGCCGTAGGTGGTGCCGGTAGAGGACCCATGATTCGGAGCCGAACAGGAGTGTGGGTATGACAACGGCTCTGTATACGCTTATCTTTGTGAGGTTTTTCAGTTGGTTGTTTTTCCAGACTCTTTTGTGTAGTCTTCCAAAGGCGCTATTTGCCTTGGCGAGTCTGTTGTCTATCTCATTGTCGATCCTTGCATCTGATGAAATGGTGCAGCCGAGATAGGTAAACTGGTTGACCGTTTTGAGTTTTGTGTGCCCGATGGAGATGTGGGGGGGCTGGTAGTCATGGTGGGGAGCTGGCTGATGGAGGACCTCAGTTTTCTTCAGGCTGACTTCCAGGCCAAACATTTTGGCAGTTTCCGCAAAGCAGGACGTCAAGCGCTGAAGAGCTGGCTCTGAATGGGCAACTAAAGCGGCATCATCTGCAAAGAGTAGTTCACGGACAAGTTTCTCTTGTGTCTTGGTGTGAGCTTGCAGGCGCCTCAGATTGAAGAGACTGCCATCCGTGCGGTACCGGATGTAAACAGCGTCTTCATTGTTGGGGTCTTTCATGGCTTGGTTCAGCATCATGCTGAAGAAGATTGAAAAGAGGGTTGGTGCGAGAACACAGCCTTGCTTCACGCCATTGTTAATGGAGAAGGGTTCAGAGAGCTCATTGCTGTATCTGACCCGACCTTGTTGGTTTTCGTGCAGTTGGATAATCATGTTGAGGAACTTTGGGGGACATCCGATGCGCTCTAGTATTTGCCAAAGCCCTTTCCTGCTCACGGTGTCGAAGGCTTTGGTGAGGTCAACAAAGGTGATGTAGAGTCCTGTACAAAAACAAAGGCGAGAAATCAGACTGCTCAAACTACAGGGGAATCACGTTGCTCTCCATTGCAGGCAAAATCTTCGCTAGGATTCTACTAAATAGAATAATACCTAGTGTCGCTGAGAATATTCTCCCAGAATCACAGTGCGGCTTTCGCGCTAACAGAGGAACCACTGACATGGTCTTTGCCCTCAGACAGCTCCAAGAAAAGTGTAGAGAACAAAACAAAGGACTCTACATCACCTTTGTTGACCTCACCACCTTTGTTTACATGTGAACTACCAATAAGTGATAATCCTGCCTAAACGGCAGGGCAGAGAAACTCAGAGTTGTTTATGATGTCTTTTAAGTGTTCTGATAATAAATCTGAAACCTTGAAACAAAATCTTGAGTCAATGCAAGACAGACTAAAACAGGTGGCATTGGAATCTCTGTTCATTTGAAAGCTAAAGATGAGAAAGGAAGGTACATTCAATATATTTTGGTTTTAATAAACATCACTTTGTAGCAGCCGTATAGTGGGCAGAGTGGGAGCACAGAGCAGTATCACAAACTGTCGCTGGTGCAGCTCTTCGGTGGGCACGTGGAGCCATAGGCCGGACTGCTGGGTACTCACCTGGTTAATGGACCACACGCATGTGGTACTGTTTGCCGAATAATGGCATGTCGGTTTGCTGTGTCTCCTTCTAGAGGGCGCGGGCCCCCCACCATGTTTAATTTAAACCTGCCAGCCTTGTGGATAGGTGGTAAACACATAGTGATGCCACCACCCTGTCCCTTGGAGCCCAGGATGTGAGGGATATAAAAGAAACATGTAAAGCTCAAATAAACAGTCTTGTGTTGACTAACCCAGTGTATGTCTATTGCTTTAGTAACTTTACCCAAGTAGACCCTACAACTTACTAGTTATTATATGTTTCAATTACTTATAGCAATTTTAATCTAATTTTATATGCCTCTGGATAGAGGCTGGTGTCAAAGGCTGTCTAGTCATTTGAAGCTGAAGCCTCTCTACTCTTTATGAGGAATGGCCATTGATGAAACCTTGCAACAATCTATTGGATGGCATTGAAATTGAAATGTCAAGAATCCATACAACATTGATCAGAATAGATAGTGTTTGATGGGGAGAAGGGAGTCTGGGTAACTAGCGGAACCAAGCTTATTTTAGGTAATTGTGTTAATTGTGATGTTGAAGGGAAGATTGTGAATGCATTCACTAACAGATATTGAAAGGAGGAACTTTGCAGGCCAATGCATGGGACGTAGTTTGAGCAAGATTTACCAGATTGATCCCTGGAATAGTGACTGGATTGTCAAGAAGGTTAGCAGAGTGAGAGGTGATTTGATTGAAACAAATAAAATCGTGAAAGATCTTGATAGGTTTGATGTGTAAAAGATGATCCACTTAAAAATAAGGTGTTACCCATTGAAGCCAGAAATGAACTGATCTTTTTTCTCAAGTGGGCAAGAGTCAGATCTCTTTCTCATAGGGCAGTGGGGGCAGTATCTTTGAATATTTTTGTAAGGCCGAAGAAGATCAAAACTGCTCCAATGCATGGTGAAGATCTATTGTGAAATTGAGGTTGCAATCAACTATGTCAATATAATGGAGATGCCACATTGACCACCGCCAGTGGGCTGATATCGCCTCAAACCGTGCATCTTGGCGCCTCACAGTTTGGCGGGCAGCAACCTCCTTTGAAGAAGACCGCAGAGCCCACCTCACTGACAAAAGGCAAAGGAGGAAAAACCCAACACCCAACCCCAACCAACCAATTTTCCCCTGCAGCCGCTGCAACCGTGTCTGCCTGTCCCGCATCGGACTTGTCAGCCACAAACGAGCCAGGAGCTGACGTGGACTTTTACCCCCTCCATAAATCTTCGTCCGTGAAGCCAAGCCAAAGAAAGAATGGAAATGCTTAATTCCTGTTCCTACTTCATGTGCTGGTACATTCTGCTCCATGAATCAGTCTCCCGCTGCCTGTGTGTGTTCTTTGACTGCTAGTTGCCAATGCACCACAGCCTGTGTGGGTTCTTCAGATGCTGAGCCCCTCAATGGTCCGCTGCCATGCTCATCATCCTATGGTTTTCCATCTCAATGGAGAAAGGTGTTCTCACAGTTTCTAGCACATTGCACTGGTCCACTCCTCCCCCGGATTCTGCCTTTAATGTCTGTTTGGAGCCATTGGTATCATGTTGGACCCTGTGGAGCAGTGTTGTGTCTCTCTGCAACCCACTCTCTCCAGTCCATACCAGCAGCACTGCCTTTATGGAAAAGTGGATACTTTTGCTGAAATCATTCTAGCAAATATCATAATGCATCCAGCATTGGTAATTCATCAACCCTTCACACATTGACATTGAGTAAGACCAGTGTGTCTTTGCTTCCTGCATGCTACACACCATCTGAAGTGGTGTTAGATTTCTTCTTAGTCTCATGGCCTATTTTGGTCTTCCTCTGCTGCTTGTCTTTCTCCTCTGACATGGGCAAAAATACAACTATTGAAACAACCAAACTGCTGAGCAAATGTACCAGCACATAAAGTAGGAACAGGAATTAAGCATCTCCATTAATTAATAGGATATTGACATAGTTGATTGCAACCTCAATTTCACATTAGATCTTCAGTTTTGATCTTCTTCGGACTTAGAAAAATATTCAAAGATAATGCCCCCACTGCCCTATGAGAAAGAGATTGGACTCTTGGAACTGGGATTCGAAAGGGTGCCAAGGGCAAGGGCTCCCAAAGGGCTTTATATACTGAAGGCTTGCTGATCGTATTGGAGGTTTGGATCTGGAGCTCAGGTTGCCGATGGATTGAACTGGAATCTGCAGAGCTGCAAAGACTACAGGAGCACTGAAAGTGAATCCATGGACACTCAGTGTCTATGAAGGGACTTTCTTTTGCTTCTCTTTCTCCTATTGTTTGGGGCACTGGGGAATGCTCATGGGGACTGTTTGTTTTTTATGACAGACACAATTTAAAGTTTATCATGTATATTACATTTTTAATGCATAATTATGTTACAATAAAAATAATTTTTGAACTTTTGAGCTATAAATCTAACAAAGCCAGTTTTTTGATAAATATTGACAGGAGAGGCTAAAAATATATTTTTTGGAGTCTAGAATATTCTCAAGAAACAATGGGTTTTTGGAACCGTGTTTATTCAAACACTCATCACGTATATCATTTTAGGATGATTGTAAATATCGGCTGATCTATATACACTTACTTCCCATAAACCTATCCCTTCCCTCTTTTGCATCCTTAACCCTCCATTTTGTTTTCTGATATCTCTGTGTCTTTTAAATGTCCCTTTTGTATCAGTCTCTCCCACCACCCCTGACCATGCATTCCAGGCACTGACTTCTCTCTGTGTGGTGTGGATTAATAACCTTCTCCAAGTCATGCTCGTGATATTGAAATCCAGCTTCTGGAATTGGTCAACAGAATTGACCAATTTATACCAGAGGTCCTTGATGACGTGACATATGCTGCACAGCAGGATCAGCCACACAAAAGTTGTAAAGCAACAATCTGTGGAACAGCAGACAAAAGGCAAGAGTGAGCTGAATAAGATGTTGAGGTAGCAGCAGGTCTTGCAGCTGTTACAGGGAGGAACATATGTTCGTTACTCGGTTCAAGCCTTTCCTGCAGGCCTTGCCTTATGACTAAATGATGGCAACATCCCTGTGTCTGATCATTTTACTGTGAAATGATGGGCCGGAAGTTTAAACTGCTCCCTAATAAAGGGAATGAACATGAAAGCTTCCAGGAATGTCTAGAGCAGAATTTGTTGTGATTCAGCTCGCTATCTACCTCAACATATGGCTGTTTTAGATAGCTCTGTTTTTCTACCAGGAATACACTCTTCTTTTCCAGTCTGACCTTATTTGCTCTTGGGAATTTCTCTTATCACTTTACCAGATGCTAAGTTGCAGATGCTAACAAGTAATTGGTGGTAACTTGAGAACAACCACTTTCTCCTGTATTTCAAATGCATGCCCTTGTTATTGGAAGAGTCCTCATTTTATCTAGAGCTCCTTTAGAGTACAGAGCTTTGCACTGCTACAAGCTCTCTGAATCTCTTGTTCATAATTCTTTAAGTCTGCCTTAGAATGCATTAAAGTCAGCGACAATCGTGTCATGGTGTTTGAACTTCCACAACTCAATTGTGTCAGTACATGCTTGTTTCCTCCATTGTTTATATAAATATATAAAATTGATAGTTATATATGGAGCTGGCCCGCCCACTGATGACTCATACCCTATGACTCCGCTCCCGTGGTCCTGGGGTATAAAGGTCGAGCCACCTCTCCCTTCCCACTATTCCTATACCTGCATCCGGGCCAGCAAGGTTCTTCTGTACATTCAAGTCTATCATTCCCTCAGCCTAGTCTTTGTAGTTACTGGTAGTGCACTACAATGCTGAAAGTATGAGGCATACTGGTCTTGGGGTTTGGTCATGGATCTAACAAGGGAATTAAGTTGCATAGACAAAAGTGCTGGAGAAACTGAGCAGATCACTAAGCATCGTAGAAAGTAAAAGGTATTTGTTATTTTGGAGCTCTTTTTAGGAGGGCTGAAAATCGGGAAACGGTGGTGACAGGAGGTGAAAGGGGAATAACAGTGGTTAACTGAAGAGGCTATAGATGGACGTGGAGGGTAGAAAATAAAAAGATAAAATGATAGGGAGAGAGGACAGCGTGGTTAGAGTAGCAGTTAGCGCAGTGCTATTACAGTGACAGCAACCAATGTTTGAATCCAATGCTGTCTGTAAGGAGTGAAACACGAAAGTCTGTAGACGCTGTGATTGAAGTAGAAACACACTGAAATGCTGGAGGAACTCCATACTAACATAAGCTGTTAATTGGATATGATAAGAGGAGAGGTGAGAGTTGATTTTGTCTGTGTAAAAAGAGACAGAGGGAAAGGGGAGAGGAACAGAAGATGACGGAAGAAGAAATGGGGAATGGGGGTTGTTTTAATGAAAGTCAGAGAAGTTGATTAATGCCAACAGATTGGAGGGTAACCAGATGGAAGTTATTCCTCCAATCTGGCAGTGCATGAAACCATGGACAGACTTGTCAGCAAGGGAATGTGATGGGGAATTGTAATTGGTGGCCACTGAGAGATGCACGCTATTGAGATAGACAGACCTGAGGTGCTCAACAAAACAATATCCCAGTCTGCACCAAGTCTCTCCAATGTAGAGGAGACCTCAACGGGTGCACTGGACACAGTAGATTCACAAGTGAGGTTGCTTCACTTGGAAGAACAGCATGAGGTCCTGAATGATGGTGAGGGAGGAGGTGTGTGTTTACAGGGGTATCACACATCCTCCTGCGCTATTTTTGACAACTGCTACATGATCCCACCACTGGATACATATTCTCATCTCCTCCCCTCCCTACCTTTCACAAGAACTGCTCCCTCCATGATATCCTTGTCCATTCCTCCCTCCCCATCAATCATCTCCGAGGTCCCTACCCTTAAGACCACAGGAGACACTATAATTGAGCCCACACCTCCTCCCTCAATACCATTCAGGGCCCCAAGTGAAGTAACATTTCACTTATAAATCTACAATGGTAATCTACTGCATCCAGTGCTCCTGCTGTGGTCTCCTCTACATCAGAAATGGATGCAGAATAGGAGATTGCTTTGTTAAGCACCTCAGATCTATCCACTGCAATAGAGATTAAAAATGAATGACATATATGTTAAATTAGATACTGGAGCACAAATTAATGTAATGACGTGATATTCAGGTCCTGATATATCAGTGCAAGGGGAATGCATGGTCAAAGTGAAACACAAGGACAAAGAGCACATGCTAGCATTCATCTTGGTACCAAAGGATATACGGGCCATACTAGGTTTAACAGCCTGTGAGAAACTGAACCTGGCAAAAAGAGTCCTTGTTGTGGAAAGCGAAGAAGAGACAGTCTATGATGAACTCATGAACGAGTACAATGACCTATTTCAGGGTCTAGGTAGCCTTCCAGGAGAACACATGATCAGAGTGGATAAATGTGTGCCACCGATAATACATCCATGCTGAAAAGTTCCATTTGCACTTCAAAAACAACTAAAGGAAGAGTTGGACAGGGTGGAAAGCCTGAACTATGAGTTAGATCAGTAACAACATCCACAAATGATCATCATCAATATATTCATAGTGACATTTGTTCTTCCCCCCCCCCCTTTCATCCCTCTCCCCTTCCCGATACCTCTTCAAAAATCAATAAATAATAAAACACATAAATAAAAGAAATGAGAAGAAGCTCAGCTCCTGTGAGAAAGACCATTACCACCTGGCCCGTTGATGCTCTCTCCCAGCTCCAGGACTGCTTCGAACTCACTGACTGGAGTATATTTGAACACCATGACTTGTCAGTGTATACAGAGTATGTGTTGGAGTACATCAGGTTCTGCATGAAGACTGTCACTGTCATCAAACACATCCGGGTGTTCCCAAACCAGAAACCCTGGATGACTAGGGAGGTTAAATCACTCCTCAGGAGCCGCAACACTATCTTTAGATCCAGTGATAATAAATTGTATAGTGCTGCCAGAGCTGAACTAAAGAAAGGCATCAGGAAAGCCAAGCTAGATAATAAGGAAGTACTGGAAGGCCATCTCACTGACAACAATCCCAGGCGAGTGTGGCAAGGGTTACAACAACAGCTGACCAACTTCAGGGGTCAGCCCAGCAAAATTGTGGACTCAAGCACTGCATTGGCGGAGGAGTTAAATACCTTCTTCGCACGCTTTGAGTCCACCGCCCGGCAGCCTACAGCTGCACCCCCTCTAACCCAGTCCGCCCCTAGCTACGAGTCACTGACTGTGCAGCCATTCGAGGTGGAACGAACCCTCGCTAGGGTAAACCCAAGAAAAGCGGCTGGTCCAGATGACGTATCGGGGAAGGTATTTAGGGCCTGTGCAAATCAGCTGTCCCAGGTCTTCACCACAATCTTCAACCTTTCCTTGTCAAAAGCCATTATACCAGCTTGTCTGAAGGCCTCCACCATCATACCCATACCAAAGAAACCACAAATAACCGGCCTAAATGACTACCGTCCAGTAGCACTCACACCTGTCATCACCAAGTGCCTGGAACGACTGGTCCTAGGCCACATCCAAGACTGTCTCCCTCCCTCCTTCGACCCACACCAGTTCGCTTATAAAGCGAACAGATCGACGGAAGACACCATATCCATCATCCTCCACACTGTGCTGAGCCATCTGGAACACAGGAACACCTATGCAAGGGTACTTTTCGTGGACCAGCTCAGCCTTTAACACCATCATCCCTGATATCCTAGTCAGCAAACTGTCTGCTCTGGGCCTTCATCCTCTCACCTGTTCAAGGATCAAAGATTTCCTTACAGATAGACCACAGACAGTCAAACTTGGAACCCACCTGTCCTTCACCCGCACATTGAGCACGGGCTTCCCACAGGCTGTGTGCTGAGCCCTTTGCTCTTCACTCTTTACACCGCCAACTGCAGACCTGTCCACGCCAGTAACACCGTGGCGAAGTTTGCAGATGACACCACGGTGGTGGGGTTGATCACAGGGGGAGATGAGTCTGCCTACAGGAATGAAATCCTGAATCTGACCGAGTGGTGCCGGGCTCATAACCTGATCCTAAACACCACAAAAACAAAGGAAATCATTCTGGACTTCAGGAGGCACAGGTCTGACCCGCTCCCCCTCTACATAGATGGTGACTGTGTGACGAGGGTCCACAGCTTCACCCTCCTGGGCATCAATATCTCAGATGACCTCTCCTGGACTGTAAACACTTCAGCAGTCATTAAAAAGGCCCAGAGGTGCCTGTACTTCCTGAGAATGCTCAAAAAGAGCAAGGTGGGTCAGAAGCTGCTGATTACCTTCTACAGTTCCACCATACAGAGCATCCTGCTGTACTGCAGCACAGTATGGTTCTCCCATTGCACTGAAGAAGAGCGGCAAAGACTTCAACGGGTGGTGAGGGCAGCAGAAAAGATAATTGGATGTCCCCTACCCTCCCTGAAGGATCTCAACACCTCTCGTTGCCTCAGTAGAGCACAAGCAATAATAAAGGATCCCACCAACCCTGCCCTGCATCTGTTTGACCTACTACCCTCTGGCAGACGCTATAGGTCAATCAAGACAAGAACAAACAGACTCAGAAACAGCTTTTTCCCCCAGGCTGTCACTACACTGAACACACATATCCACAAATTCCCCTCTCTGTCCTCCACATCTATTATACATACAGCCGACACCCCCCCGCCCCCTCCATTCATATAAAGGACATATACGGCACTGTAAATTAAATTTTTTATTTAACTTCAGTGATGCTGCCTGTGGTTGCGTCGCTGCATTGGGAAACCTTGTACTGCTGTCATAAATCTCGTTGTATAACTTGTACAATGACAATAAAATGCTATTTGATTTATTTGATTTGATTTTAAAATGACAAAAAATAAAAGAAAAAAGTTGTATTGTCTACTTTCACATATTTAAATCTTATTGTGTTCATAATTAGGTTGTTTTACGAGATGGAGGTTTGTTGTCGGCATTCTCCGACATATTTTATGTATGGTTCCCAAATTTGTTCAAATAATGTACACTTGTCTTTCAGATTGTATGTAATTTTTTTCTTATGGAATGCACTTGTTTATTTCTGTAAACCACTGTTGTATTTTTAGGTTCGTTTCCATTTTCCAGGTTGTCATAATATATTTTTTGCTACTGCTACCACTATCATAATAAATTTTATTTGGGCTTTGTCTAATTTTAGTCCTAATTTTTTGTCTCTCATATTATTTAACAGAAAATTTTTTTGGATCTTTTGGTATATTATTTTTTGTTTACAAATGAATGATGGTCCAGTACAGAATAAATTTGTTTTATGGAATGCTTTGAAAGCATATTTGAGGGGTCAGATTGTTAATTATAGTGCAAAGATTAAAAAGCAATATTTATTAGAAAGTTTATAATTGGAAAATTAATCGGAAAATTTTGGGAAGAAATTTCAGAAAAAATCTACGGAATATAAGATACAATTACTTAAATTGAAGTTACATTATAATACTCTGCAAACTTATAAATATGAAGTAATGATTTTATGATCCAAACAACATTATTATGAGTTGGGGAGAGAGCACATAAAGTTTTAGGGTGGCAATTGAAGACCGAGCAAGTATTGAGAATGATTAATGCAATTAGGAAGTATAAGACATGACTTACAAATGAGAGGAAATTATGAGAAATTTTTTAAATGTTATCAAAGTTTATATACATCAGAGGGTAATTAAGAAATAGATCAAATTGATTATTTTTATCTAATTTAAATTTGCTGTTATTGAGTGAGATGGATGTTAACTATTTAGATGCTTCGTTTACTGAATTAGAGTTAAAGGAACCATTGCAGTCGATGCCTAGTGGGAAATCTCCAGGAGAAGATGGATTTACAATGGAGTTTTATAAAGAATTTAATGATTTATTATTTCTGTTATATAAAGAAGTATTGAAATAAGCAACTGAAATTTGTTTGTTTCCTGAATCTTTTTCAAGAGCATTGATTACTGTTATTCCAAAAAAAATATAGAGATCCTCTAAAAGTGGCTTTATATAGACCAATATCATTGTTAAATGTGGATTATAAAATTGTGGCAAAAGTATTAGCTAATAGGTTAGCAAATTTGTTATCAAAATTTGTACATATTGATAAGGTAGGTTTTGTCAGAGGTAGATATTCTGCATATAATATAGTTAAATTGATTTCGTTAGTAAATGTTGCAAGACAACAGGTTAATCAGTCAATGGTAGTAGCATTAGATGCAGAAAAAAGCATTTGATCGAGTTGAGTGGAATTTTTTATTTAAAGTTTAAGAAAAAAATAATTTTGGTCCTTTTTATAGGTTGGGTTAAAGCTTTGTATGACAAATGGTCAAATTTCAAAATCTTTTAATTTGTCTTGTTCAACTAGACAGGGGTGTCCTCTTTCCCCTGCTTTGTTTGCTTTGGTAATACAACCTTTGGCTCAGGCCATATGACAGGAGGTTAGTATTAAAGGAATTACAGTAGGAGAAGAGGAATATAAAATTAGTTTGTTTGTAGATGATGTGCTGATATATCTGACAGATCCTAAAGATTCATTGAAGTCAATACAAAATTTGTTAAATCGATATGGAATGTTATCAGGGTATAAGGTTAATTGGCAAAAAAGTGAGATATTATCAATATCTGATGAATATTATACAGATTGTAGGCAAATTACTAAATTTAAATGGTCAACTAAAATTGAATATTTGGGAATTGTTGTGAATAAGGAATATGAAGATTTTTACAATTTAATTTATATGCCGTTATTGAATGAGATTAAAGGTGATCTACGTAGGTGGAAAGATTTACCATTAAATTTAATTGCGAGAGTAAATTGTATCAAAATGAATATTTACCCCTGGATACAATATATTTTTTAAAATCTGTACCAAGTGTAATACCAAAAAAAAAAATTAAGGAAATAAATAAAGTAATTAGGTTATTTTTATGGAACTGTAAATTGTCAAGGGTTGGCATTTTGAATTAGGTGTTTTACAATTACCACAGCTTTCAGAATTACTATGGAGGTGCAGAATTGAAATTTATTAACAGGTTATTTGATATTGTTTTGTCATGGAAAGAATGGTCGATTATGTGTACTGATAGTGTTACAAAATTGTTTAATGTGAGGTATAATATGGTTAATTATAATTTTTTACATCAATTATATTTAACTCCTGAAAAATTGAATAAATATGGATTTAGTTTGTCAGATTTGTGCTTTAGATGTGGGGAACAGAGAGGTACGTTCATACATTCAGTTTGGTTATGTAGAAAAGTTCAATCCTTTTGGGAGGAAGTTGTAAAGTTTTTGAGCGATTTGTTCAAAATAGATTTCCAATTGGATCCAATGATGTGTTTATTGGGTTATTTTCTTTGGCTTGGCTTCACTGACAAAGATTTATGGAGGGGTAATGTCCACGTCAGCTGCAGGCTCGTTTGTGGCTGACAAGTCCGATGCGGGACAGGCAGACATGGTTGCAGCGGTTGCAAGGGAAAATTGGTTGGTTGGGGTTGGGTGTTGGGTTTTTCCTCCTTTGTCTTTTGTCAGTGAGGTGGGCTCTGTGGTCTTCTTCAAAGGAGGTTGCTGCCCGCCGAACTGTGAGGCGTCAAGATGCACGGTTTGAGGCAATATCAGCCCACTGGCGGTGGTCAATGTGGCAGGCACCAAGAGATTTCTTTAAGCAGTCCTTGTACCTCTTCTTTGGTGCACCTCTGTCACGGTGACCAGTGGAGAGCTCGCCATAGAACACGATCTTGCGAAGGCGATGGTCCTCCATTCTGGAGACGAGACCTACCCAGCACAGTTGGATCTTCAGCAGCGTAGATTCGATGCTGTCGGCCTCTGACATCTTGAGTACTTCGATTTTGGAGATGAAGTTGCTCCAATGAATGTTGAGGATGGAGCGGAGACAACGCTGGTGGAAGCGTTCTAGGAGCCGTAGGTGATGCCGGTAGAGGACCCATGATTCAGAGCTGAACAGGAGTGTGGGTATGACAACGGCTCTGTATACGCTAATCTTTGTGAGGTTTTTCAGTTGGTTGTTTTTCCAGACTCTTTTGTGTAGTCTTCCAAAGGCGCTATTTGCTTTGGCGAGTCTGTTGGCTATCTCATTGTCGATCCTTGCATCCGATGAAATGGTGCAGCCGAGATAGGTAAACTGGTTGACCGTTTTGAGTTTTGTGTGCCCGATGGAGATGTGGGGGGGCTGGTAGTCATGGTGGGGAGCTGGCTGATGGAGGACCTCAGTTTTCTTCAGGCTGACTTCCAGGCCAAACATTTTGGCAGTTTCCGCAAAACAGGACGTCAAGCGCTGAAGAGCTGGCTCTGAATGGGCAACTAAAGCGGCATCGTCTGCAAAGAGTAGTTCACGGACAAGTTGCTCTTGTGTCATGGTGTGAGCTTTGCAGGCGCCTCAGATTGAAGAGACTGCCATCGGTCGTAATGGTGACTCGGCAGTTGGAGCTGATTAAAAGAAGAGTTGTCCTTTTTTTTATGCTTTTTTTTCAAAAAAAAGGGATATTAAATAATGATGATGTTAGTTTAAGATGAAGTGAGAGTTGGGGGAGAGAAATGGATAGGCACTATTTTCTGAAAGTCATCTGCTACGTGTGAGTTATCTCACAACCATTTTTTTTTCTGGGAGTTACCGCATTGCGCAGTTTAGATGGAAGGGGGTATTTTTAACCTCCTACCCATTTTTTTTCTTTTTTTTTGTATTATTAGATTAAAGAGTGAAGGGTTTTTTTTGTTTAAATAATAATTTTTTTTTTTCATTTTTTTTTCTCTTCTTTCTTTTTTTCTTTTTTTTTGATTGTATTAAGAGAGGGTAAGGGGGTAAGAGTTGGGTTTTTTTTCTAACTGTTGTAAGACATTTCGAAATTTAAATTTGCTTCTCTTAATGTTCAGGGTTTGAATAATCCTTTAAAGCGTAAAGAAAGTACTTGCTTATTTAAAAAAAATTAAAGTAGATGTGGCCTTTTTACAGGAAACTCATTTGACAGATAAAGAACATTTGAAACTTAAGCGGGACTGGGTTGGACAAGTCTTCTATTCTTCATTTAATTCAAAGGCAAAAGGAGTTGCGGTTTTGGTACATAAGAATTTACCGTTTCAATTGCAAGACAAGGAGAAAAATGGAGGAAGACTACTTAAGTTGAATTGTATGATCTCTAATGAAGCCTGGACTTTGATTGATGTTTATGCTCCAAATGTTGAAGACACTGCTTTTATTACAGAAATATCTTTATTATTGGGACAAGCTAATTCCAATGTGATGATTGGGGGGGATTTAAATATGGTATTAGAACCGTTATTGGATAAGTATCCAAAGGTAATTAAGAAATCTAAGATGGCGATACATATGGCTAATATGATGAAAGATTTGAATTTAGTTGATATTTGGTGTAGATTTAATCCTACACAGAAAGACTTTACTTTTTATTCTTCTCAACATAATTCTTTTTCAAGACTTGATTATTTTTTAATTTCGGCACATTTACAGGATAAGGTTATATCTGTGGATTATAAGGCAAGGTTAGTCTCGGACCATTCATTGTTATTACTGGAATATCAAAGTTCTCAAGTTACACAACATACTTTAAGATGGAGATTTATTACTATGTTACTACAAAGCCCGAATTTATTGTTTATTTGAAAAAACAAATTGAGGATTTCATTGCTAATAATGTTCACTCTGTTTCTGATCAGTTTGTTTTGTGGGACGCAATGAAAGCTTTTTTTACGAGGTCAAATTATCAGTTATGCATCCAAACTGAAGAAAGAGAGAGTTAGAGAAACTGAGGATTTGGAGAAGAAAATAACAATCTGTGAAAAAGAATTTTGAAAGAAAGCTACTGAATTCCAAAAGATCCAATTAACTAATTTAAAGTTGAAGTATAATAAGTTACAGTCATATCGATTTGAATGTTTGTTGAATCGTTCAAAAAATAAATTTTATGAATGGGGTGAGAAAGCTCATAAAGTATTAGCTTGGCAATTAAAAAAAGAACAGTTATCTAGGATTATACCAGCTATTAGAAATAAATCGGGTATTACTTTTAGTCAAAAAGAAATTAACGATGAATTTTGTAATTTTTACAAAAAACTTTATTTGACTGAATGTAAAGAGATAAAAGAAGATGCAATAGACTCTTTTTTGAAAAATATTAATTTAGCACAGTTATCTCAAGAAGACAGACAAGAGTTAGATAAACCTTTTATGGATAGTGAAATTGAAATGGCTATAAAAGATATGCCAAATGGAAAAGCGCCTGGTGGAGATGGTTTTTCTATTGAGTTTTACAAGACTTTTTATGTTGATATATCTTCCTTATTTAAGAATGTAATACAACAACTTTATGATACTTTTCAATTACCTGAGTCCTGTTCTAATGCTATAATTACAGTTATACCAAAAAAAGATAAAGATCCCTTACAGGTAGCTTCTTACTGTCCTATATCTTTGTTAAATGTAGACTATAAAATAGTGCCTAAAGTTATGGCTAATAGGTTGGCTCAGTAATTACCAAAGATAATACATCGTGATCAAACAGGTTTTATGAAAAAATAGGTATGATTCGGATAATATTCTACGATTAATTACTTTGATAAATAGATCTAAATCTCAGAAGAATTATCCAATGGTGGTTTCATTGGATGCAGAAAAGGCATTCGATAGAGTAGAATGGAAGTTTTTATTTAAATTCTTGAAAAGTTTTTGTTTGGTCTCTCATTTATTGGTATGATTAGGCCTCTGTATAATGATCCGAAAGCTAGAGTTGTTACTAATGGTTTGCTTTCAGAATCCTTTAATTTAACAAGATCTACTAGACAAGGATGTCCATTATCACCCGCCTTGTTTGCTTTAGTTATTGAACCTCTAGCACAATTAATACGTCAGAATGATAGTATCAAAGGTATGAGAATCTTGAATGAAGATTATAAAATAAATTTATTTGCGGATGACGTTTTGCTGTATTTGGTGGATCCTGATGTTTCTCTGCCAGCACTTCAAAATTCCTTAGAGATTTATGGTCAATTATCTGGTTATAAGGTTAATTGGACTAAAAGTGAAATTTTATCAATTAGTAAAGATGATTATTCAATGTTCAGAAATATTACGAATTTGAAGTGGACGAAACAAATTAAATATTTGGGAATTAATGTTAATACTGACTACCAAAATTTATATTCACTTAACTATCTTCCTTTAATGAAGAAGATTAAGGCAGATTTAGTTAAATGGAAAGATTTACCTTTGGGTTTATTAGGAAGAAACCAGGAAAAACAAGGACTGGTTTGACGAAAACAGCCAGGAAATCCAGGAGCTTCTGGCAAAGAAGCGAGCTGCCCACCAGGCTCACCTTACAAAGCCGTCCTGTCCAGAGAAGAAACAAGCCTTCCGTCGCGCATGCAGCCATCTTCAGCGCAAACTCCGGGAGATCCAAAATGAGTGGTGGACTAGCCTCGCCAAACGAACACATCTCAGCGCGGACATTGACGACTTCAGGGGTTTCTACAAGGCTCTAAAGGCTGTGTACGGCCCCTCACCCCAAGTCCAAAGCCCGCTGCGCAGCTCAGACGGCAAAGTCCTCCTCAGCGACAAGATCTCCACCCTCAACCGATGGTCAGAACACTTCCAATCTCTTTTCAGTGCCAACCGCTCAGTCCAAGATTCTGCCCTGCTCCAGCTCCCTCAACAGCCCCTAAGGCTAGAGCTGGATGAGGTTCCCACCCTGGATGAGACATATAAGGCAATCGAACAACTGAAAAGTGGCAAAGCAGCAGGTATGGATGGAATCCCCCCAGAAGTCTGGAAGGCTGGCGGCAAAACTCTGCATGCCAAACTGCATGAGTTTTTCAAGCTTTGTTGGGACCAAGGTAAACTGCCTCAGGATCTTCGTGATGCCACCATCATCACCCTGTACAAAAACAAAGGCGAGAAATCAGACTGCTCAAACTACAGGGGAATCACGTTGCTCTCCATTGCAGGCAAAATCTTCGCTAGGATTCTACTAAATAGAATAATACCTAGTGTCGCCGAGAATATTCTCCCAGAATCACAGTGCGGCTTTCGCGCAAACAGAGGAACTACTGACATGGTCTTTGCCCTCAGACAGCTCCAAGAAAAGTGCAGAGAACAAAACAAAGGACTCTACATCACCTTTGTTGACCTCACCAAAGCCTTCGACACCGTGAGCAGGAAAGGGCTTTGGCAAATACTAGAGCGCATCGGATGTCCCCCAAAGTTCCTCACCATGATTATCCAACTGCACGAAAACCAACAAGGTCGGGTCAGATACAGCAATGAGCTCTCTGAACCCTTCTCCATTAACAATGGCGTGAAGCAAGGCTGTGTTCTCGCACCAACCCTCTTTTCAATCTTCTTCAGCATGATGCTGAACCAAGCCATGAAAGACCCCAACAATGAAGACGCTGTTTACATCCGGTACCGCACGGATGGCAGTCTCTTCAATCTGAGGCGCCTGCAAGCTCACACCAAGACACAAGAGAAACTTGTCCGTGAACTACTCTTTGCAGATGATGCCGCTTTAGTTGCCCATTCAGAGCCAGCTCTTCAGCGTTTGACGTCCTGCTTTGCGGAAACTGCCAAAATATTTGGCCTGGAAGTCAGCCTGAAGAAAACTGAGGTCCTCCATCAGCCAGCTCCCCACCATGACTACCAGCCCCCCCACATCTCCATCGGGCACACAAAACTCAAAACGGTCAACCAGTTTACCTATCTCGGCTGCACCATTTCATCAGATGCAAGGATCGACAATGAGATAGACAACAGACTCGCCAAAGCAAATAACGCCTTTGGAAGACTACACAAAAGAGTCTGGAAAAACAACCAACTGAAAAACCTCACAAAGATAAGCGTATACAGAGCCGTTGTCATACCCACACTCCTGTTCGGCTCCGAATCATGGGTCATCTACCAGCACCACCTACGGCTCCTAGAACGCTTCCACCAGCGTTGTCTCCGCTCCATCCTCAACATCCATTGGAGCGCTTACACCCCTAACGTTGAAGTACTCGAGATGGCAGAGGTCGACAGCATCGAGTCCACGCTGCTGAAGATCCAGCTGCGCTGGATGGGTCACGTCTCCAGAATGGAGGACCATCGCCTTCCCAAGATCCTGTTATATGGCGAGCTCTCCACTGGCCACCGTGACAGAGGTGCACCAAAGAAAAGGTACAAGGACTGCCTAAAGAAATCTCTTGGTGCCTGCCACATTGACCACCGCCAGTGGGCTGATAACGCCTCAAACCGTGCATCTTGGCGCCTCACAGTTTGGCGGGCAGCAACCTCCTTTGAAGAAGACCGCAGAGCCCACCTCACTGACAAAAGGCAAAGGAGGAAAAACCCAACACCCAACCCCAACCAACCAATTTTCCCTTGCAACCGCTGCAATCGTGTCTGCCTGTCCCGCATCGGACTTGTCAGCCACAAACGAGCCTGCAGCTGACGTGGACTTTTTACCCCCTCCATAAATCTTCGTCCGCGAAGCCAAGCCAAAGAAAAGAATACTATAAAAATGAATATTTTTGCTCGTATACAATATTTATTTCAATCAATTCCTTGTTGTTTACAAAAAAGATTTTTTAAGGATTTATATAAAGTAATTTGGGATTTTTTGTGGAAAGGAAAATTTCCTAGGGTTGCGTTGAAAAAATTGACGTGGGATTTTTAATTTGGAGGGTTACGGCTACCTAACTTTCAATTTTATTATGAAGCAGCTCAATTGGCAGGAAGAATTGGCAGTTATTTCTGAAAATTTTTCGAATGAATTTTTATTTCGATGGAATAAAGATTTGTTACGAACTTATGATGTACCAATATTGAAACATTTAATGAATTTATGGACAAGTAAATTACATAAAATGGGATTGAAAAATAAGTGGTCGGGAAGATTACCATTATATAATAATCAACTTGTTCCTTTCATGGTATCTAATACTACTTTGAAACAATGGGAGGAGAAAGGAATACATAATTTATCTGAATGTTTTTTAGAAGGTCATTTTTGTTCTTTTGTAAAATTTCAAAAGAGATTTGATATAAGTGGTTATTCTATATTTGTGTATTATCAGTTAAGATCTTTTGTAAAACAGGTATGTGGTCGTCAAATGAATTTACTTTCTGAAACTGATTTTGAGAAATATGTGCTCTGATTTGCAAAAAAGGGTTATATATCAGGTTTGTATCGTATTTTGTTGGAAAGTGAAAGTAAAATAGATTGGGATAAAGATAAAATGAAATGGGAAAAAGATTTAAGTTTAACAATAACTGAAGAAGATTGGTCTGAAATCTGCCGTAATAATGTTTGAAAATTGATTAATGCTAGATTGGCGATGATTAATTATAGTTTTATGCATCAATTATATTTAACACCCAAAAAATTTTAAAAAATTGGTTTTAGTAAGTCAGATCTTTGTTTTCGTTGTGATCAGGTTTCTGGTACTTTTTTACATGCTGTTTGGTTGTGTGATCGGTTACAAAATTTTGGAAAGGTATTCAATCTGTATTTAATAATCTATAAAATCTTCATTTTGTATTGGACCCTGATATATTTTTATTAGGAAATATGCAACTGTTGATTGATTTGGAATTAGATAATTACCAGATCTCTTTTATTTATTTAGCGCTGGCAGTGGCCAAGAAATGTATAGCGATTACTTGGAAGAATAGAAATGTATTGTCTTTAGATAGGTGGTATTCAGAGATGAAGTTTTGTTTGGTTATGGAAAGAATATCTTTTTCTATACAAGATAAGATGTCTTTTTATGAGTTATTGATTATATACAATTTAAATAAGTTTTTCTTTAAAAAAACTTTTTTTTATTATATATTTTTTCTATATATATGTTTTCTTTTTTTCTTTCTTTTTTTCTTTTTTTTAGTTTTTTTTATTAGTTGTTTTTTCATTTAAGTTATTTTTGTTTTTGTTTTTTCATATATATTCTTATATAATAAAAAAAATTTGGATTAATAATTAATACTTAATTAATATTTTTTATATATATCAATCTTTTTTTAAAGATATATATATATTTTTTATTATACTAATAGTATTAATTCTTCACTCTTTATCGTGGGGGTGGGGAGGGGGGGTTTAGGGGTTAAAAATATTTTTTTTTAGTCTTAGTTTTTAGTTGTTAGGGGGAGATGCCGAGATTGGTATTGTATTAACTATTTTACTTTGTACTTGTATTATTTTATTTTGTATTTTTTCTATACATGAATTACTTACTTTCTTCATATGTTAAAATTAATAAATAAAGTTTAAAAAAAATGGCTCACTGAGCCACAAAAAGATGCACAACTGTGCATGTGTGAAGAGTTGCACATGCGCGGTGCGCATAACAAAAAAGACACTGATGGGAGGGGGGCCCAGCAATAGGACGAAAATGAACTGACAGAAAGAACAGGGGAGATGACATCGCGGCAAGAAGAGGTGAACAGAAGACAAGAGAAGGAGTTAGAGAGAGAAGAAAAAGATAAAAAAACTTAAAGGAAAATAATAAAGATAAACAGTTAATAGATAGAGAATATTTTGATGAGCAAATGAAGACATTAGAAGACATTTTAACAACAGAATTTAACACAATAAAAATAAAAATGGAAAAAGTTGAAGACAGAATGCAAAAACTAGAGCTGGCCGTAGCATATATATGAAAAAGAACAGATAAAGTGGAAGAAAGTCAGACAGCTGTAGAATTAGAAATGAATGAACTAAAAGAAAAGCTGAAAGATAAGACAAAGAAATTAAAGAGATACAAAATCTGTTAATTCAAAAAATTGATGTGTTAGAGAATTATAGCAAATGAAACAATATAAAAATAGTATGGCGTACAAGAAGGCGTGGAAGGATCAGACATAAAGGGATTCATAAAAAGATAGATCCCACAAATCTTGGAAGCAGAAATACAAAATAGAAATTAAAAGAGCACATGGAACATCGGCACCAAAACCTTATTCAAACCAAAAACCACGTTCCATAATAATAAAGTTACTTTCCCCTGGAATGAATACTTTTAATATTGTCATAGATCTCAGATCCGAATGATGCCCAACACTTTGCAGAACAATTGCAGATCAGACAACAAAATGAGGGTTTTTTTTAAAGACTATCAAAACAATATATAGAAATAAATTGTAAAGATAATAATGTAAATATAAAGTTTAAGTTTGAAAAAGATAAGGAGGGAAAAAAAAGAAAAAAGGGGGAAAAAAGCTTTGTTACATTTTTGAAAAATATAGTGTTTCTTGGGGGAGGGGCTAGGGAGAGAAAAAGAACTGCTACTGCAAAATCTGATGCCGTTTGCAGTTATTACCACAACCCAAATAGATAAGGGAATTGTGGTTATCTGGCAAAGAGTCAAAGACAACCCAATACTTGGGGGACTTTCAGTATTTTGGGTAGGAATATTTTATGAGCTCACTTGTTGTTGTGGACAAAAAGAATAGAAAGCTTAGAATTTGCTTGGATCCAAGAGATCTAAACAAAGCCATAAAGAGAGACCACTTTAAGCTTCTGACACATGAAGATATCATGTCACAGTTGGCAAATGCAAAGTTTTTCAGCAAGTTAGATGCATCAACAGGATTTTGGCAGTTGCAATTGGATGAAGCAAGTTTAAGACTGTGCATGTTCAATTGTCCATTTGGCAGATACAGATTCCTAAGGTGACCATTCAGAATTGCCTCAGCTCCTGAAATGAATCACAAAACTATCCATATGGTCTATGAGCACCTGGACGGTGTTGATACCTCAGTGGATGACATCATAGTATGGGGAACCACAAGAATGGACAATGATGAGAGACTAATGAAAGTGCTGGAAGCAACAAGGAAAGCAAACCTGAAGCTGAATAGAGAGAAATGCCTGTACGGGGTGACAGAACGAACATTTCTAGGAGGCATTATTGGCAGTGAGGGCATCAGACCAGATCCCAGAAAGGTGTCCACGACTGGGAACATGCCAAGGCCACAATGCAACAAGGATGTACAGAGGTTTAAAGGAATAGGCAACTATATGGGTAAATTCATATCCAACCTCTCAGAAAAGATGGCTCCATTGAGAAGACGAACAGAAAAGAACATTGAATGGGAGTGGGATCATGACCATGAAAAGTCATGGAGGGAACTAAAGAAACTGCTCACAGAGGAACCAGTTCTGAGGTTTTACGACCCAGCGAGACCCATCAAGATATCATCAGATGCATCACATAGTGGGCTCGGTGCAGTTCTTCTGCAAAAATATGATAACTGGAAACCTGCTGCATATGCATCATGCTCAATGACAGATGTGGAGACATGATACAAATCAAATTAAAAAGGAGCTGCTCAGCATCACTTGTGAAAGATTTCATCAGTTTGTGTCAGGACAAGCAATCAGTGTAGAGACTGACCATAAGCCCTTGATGGCATTGTTTCAAAAGCGATTATATGAATGTCAACTGAGAATAAAAAGAATGATGATTAGGCTGCAACCCTATACATTGAATGCGGCGTACACTCCAGGTAAGCTAATGTACACAGCAGACACTTTGTCTAGAGCTGTTGATACAAGAGAGCTCGCACACACCAAAATGGATGAAGACATGAATGCCTTCGTGGACATGATCACAAATGCACTACCCATATCAGATGCTAAAATGGAGCTCATAGAGTGAAAGACAGACAAATATGAAACACTGATACAAAAGAGAAAAAGAAAATTGGATGGATGGCCCAACATAAAGTAAGACTGCTCACCTGACATTTCAGAGTACTGGAACTGCAGGGTGGAACTATCAGTGGTTGAAGACATCTTCTACGAAATAAATAAAATCCTAATCCCAAAGAGTCTGAGAAAAGAGATGCTAAACAGATCCATGGAGGACATCTCGGAATCAAAAAGTCTAAGAAAAGAGCAGGAGAGGTAATGTATTGGCCAAGAATCAACAATGATATAACAAATGAAGTGTCAAACTGTACAATATGCCATAAATATCAAGCAATTAATCCAGCAGAACCACTAAAGCCACATCCAGCACAATACAGACCTTACCATAAGGTAGGCGCTAACCTATTTGAACGTCAAGGGAAGGACTATCTTTTAGTCACAGACTCCCTGTATCCAGAGGTGTGTAGACTGAACACCTCCACTGCAGATGCTGTAATAACAGGTATGAAATCCATAGTCTCCAGACATGGCGTGGCAAGCAAGGTCTTCACAGACAATGGATGCCAGTTTTGCAATTTAAAGTTCTGACAGTTTGCCAATTGTACACACCACGCCAAGTCCTCATTTTCTACATTCCAATGGTCTAGTGGAAAAATCAGTACAGACGGTGAAAAGACTGATGAACAAGGCAAAATACAGTGGAACGGACTTCTTCCAGAGCATGTTAGTATACCGCACAACACCGCTCGAGTGTGGTATGTCAGCAGCATGACTCCACATGCGACATAGGCTAAGATCAAACCTACCCATTCAGGAGAACCTCCTAAAAACAAAAAAGGGGGAGAAATTGAGGAAGTTCAAAGAACAACAGAAAGAAAAATAAGTATTACTTTGACAGAGGAACAAAAAACCTACTGAAACTTTGCACTGGTGACCAAGAAAGGCTAAAAGACAAAACAAACTGATGGACTTAGAAGGGATCTGTCCTTGGTGAAGTCCAGCCAAGATCACACACCATTCAGACAGATGAAGGTGCTGTTCTGCAAAGGAATTGTCGAGACCTTCAAATGGGACCAGCTATAGTAGATGAAAAGACAGATACTGTTGAACAACCTGAATACACATCTGAGAAGACAGCATCTGAGGAAACAACTCAAATTCAAGGACAATCAATCAGGAGATTCTCAAGACATGTGAGAGACTCATTGAGCAAATTTAATGACTCCTGTTATAGAATGAAGTAGTGCTATCTTATTCGATCTTCAAGTTTTAGTGTATGTAAATGTGAACACACAAAATAAGTTTAAAAATGTAAACAATGTTTATAATAATGAGAATGTAAGTTCTTGATGTTAAAGTTAAAATTGCAGTTATACAAATCAAACATGTTACTTAAATGTAAGCTACTTTTGTTTTAAGAAAGGGAGATGTAATGATAGTGATCATGTGTGCAAGGCCACTACCAAGGCCTTGATTATAGTTACTGTTTGATTAGACTTGGCTGCCAGCAGGGGGATGACACACATTATGTTATCTATAATGGAGGCTTTCAGCCTCATGGCATGCTTCATGTGCTGTCATGTGCTGTTTACAACTTTAAAGTAAAGAACCTTTTTCTTCACCCATGTGTTGTCTAAGAATTCACTCAAACGAATAGAAGATGACACAGATGTCATGATGCATTGAATGACGGTGGACCTGTCCCCATGATCTCATATTTGAACAAAATTAATCATGCCTAATTATAACATAATTAAGCTTTATCTACACCACAGTATGAGCCCTTCAGTCCCTGTTGCTGTTGTGCTGACCTATATAAATAACCCTTTATAAAGAACTGTGGGAAAGTGCTAGGAATAAATATCAATAGCGGAAAATTGTTAAACATTGTGGGAAAGTTGGTAGCTTTTTTCAATGGTCTTGATAAATTGTACGGTATAGTCCTGCCAACTTTCCCATGCTCTTTAAAAATTGTCTGCTTTTGATATTTATTGCCATTTATTTGCACTCTCTCTATCTCTCTCTCCTGCTGCAACTTTCCCATGGCAAAGTTTATACATTCATTTCAATCTCTTCTTCCTTTATGTTCCTGCACTCACACAAAAACTTGGGCATTTCATTCCTACAATGCAAATACCCGTTCTACACTTGTCTGATTGCAATGCCAGCATCTGCAGGCACCAAAGGGATTGTTCTAGGAATTGAGGTCATCAATCCCTGGCATGAGATGACATCATCTGATGCCGGCATTGAGCTGATTTTGCTTTCACACTTTAAAGGCCGATTAATTGTTAATTCCTGGGATCACTTGCAAGTGTGAAAGGGCCTTTTTCTCCTATGAATGCTGCAAGACCAGCTGAGTTTTTCCACCATTTTGGAGTGTTTCTACTGTGATGGATTATATCATATTTTATATTGTATATAGTTATGTTTTTGAAAGAGATAGATTGTGGGGGTGGTATAGGTCACAAACAAACACCAACACTTCACATAACAGATCTCATTTAAAATTTCCAGAGCTTTGCTCAAGCCAGATAGTCTAGGCTTCGAGTGCCTTTGCAAAAACTTTGAAGACTGCCTATAGAGAGTCCACAAGTAGGTTTTAGTGGGATATGCTGTGGAGTAATGGATTATTGTTTTGAAAGCAACAGATGAACAGACTTTGAAGATTGGGCCTGGTGCTGCAATTTGTCTGAATGCAGTTCACTGTTCTAAGAAGGTAATGTAAGAACAGTAAGAGAGAGGAGACCAAACAGGCTTTCTCTGAGAGTGAGAGAGAGAGAGAGAGAGAGAGAGAGAGAGAGAGTGAGAGAGAGAGAGAGAGAGAGAGAGAGAGAGAGAGAGAGAGAGAGAGAGAGAGAGAGAGAGAGAGAACTGGTTGAGAGAGAGAGAGAACTGGTTTCTTCAGTAATGGCAAGCTGGCAGCTTGTTTAAAACCCCATTTTGAAGACAAGTTGTGAGTTCTGAGTTCAGCCTGTTGAAACAACCCATATGGTCCATACAAGAGGAAATGGCTGGACAGAATGTTTCACCTGAAATAAGGAAAACAAAAAGGAACTCTGTGGTGACTTGCAGAAGAAGAGATTATCATTTAGAAAACCCTGATGGGGCAAGTTTCTTCAGTAAGACACTAAAGAGGCTGATTGAAGGGAAGCAGTTTGTGTCCAACAAACAACAAATCTCTCTCTGAAACCAACGAGAACCTTTCTGAGCAGCAAGTAATTACTTTTAAACACCAGAGCTTGGTGAAAATTCATAAATGTTAAATTCTGTGCACAATATAAGAATTGCCTGATACCGGTGAACATGGAGGAGTGAGAAGTGTGATTGGACTGTGAATCAAATAAGTTTTCTGAACACGCCCATTACATATACATGTGCATAGAATTGGAAAGGGGTTAAGTTAGGTTAGTTAAGTTAATAGTAATAAGTTAAAGTTTGATCCTGTTTTTATGTTTAAAGAAAATGAAAAACTACTTTTGTTTAAGTTACCATTTGTCTTGGTGAATTTCTATTGCAGCTGGGTTTTGGGGTCCTCTGGACTCGTAACAACACTATCTGTAAGGAGTTTGTATGTTCTTGCCGTGTCTGTGTGGGTTTTCTCCGGCTGCATTCTTTTCCTCCCACCCTTCAAAATGTATGTGAGTTGTGGGTTAATTAATTTGGGTATTTGAGCAGCGCAAGCTCATTGGCTGGAAGGGCCTGATCCCGTGCTGTATGTTTAAATTTAAATTTAAGGAGTTCTAAGAGAGATAGTTCTTGGATAGAAGAAGAAAGGGAAGGTATGAGGAGTTGGAAGTAGGAAGACAAAGAGATGAAGGAAAAGGGGTAAATGAAAATTGGAGAAAATTCTATTGATGCTGTCTCATTGGAACTGCCAAGATGTTCTTTCAATTTGCGGGTGGCAGACATGTAGAATGATCTGTGGGATTAAAGTGGTTGATCACTGGGAGTTTTTTGCTGTTGCAACAGAACAAAGGTGTTCAACAAAGCAATCTCCCAGTTACCTCATCCCGATGTAGAGGATGCTAACTATGTTGTTTATAGTACAAAAAAAAAAGAAGGAGCACTTTCTGCAATGCCTTTCATGTTGCCAAGATGCTTAGAAATAGCCAATTAACTGCTTGTGATGTGCAGTGATTATGTTAAAGGAAAGTACATCAACCACTTTCCAGCAGGGCCTCACAAACAAAAAAAAACATGAGTAATTAGTTGGTTGAAGGGTAGTCTTATAGGAGATCTCTCCTGCAGAGTAAAAAGTGGAAAAGCACACCAGGGACCTTGAATTTTAAACTCTGAAGTGTATGCTTGAATCTGAAGATGAAAGTTGGAATGAAGGAGGTCAGTTTCTGCAATTAGAAGTTGCCTTGAAATAAAGGTCACTCCTATAACAAATAAATCAATACTTGAGAACCTATGATTCCTTACAACATGTTTTTTTAACACTTCTGAAACAAAAATTAAGTGAAGCAAATTATATTTACTGCTGCTTCTCTAAATGCTCAAATCCTGTTTGAAAAATAGTCAGGCACATTGAGTCTGCCCATCACATGGAGGATTTGAGAAGCACTTCTGACTGTGCATGTGAATGGAATTTTATGTTGACTTAACATATGAGCTTCCAATTATAATTGCTTTATACTATGTCAGTATGAAGTTAAAATATTTTAGTGACCATATCAGCCTTTGCAAGGGAAAATCTAAGACAAATACAAAATTGCAATACACTCCATTATCATTGCTAAGAATTACACTGTAGGATTTTTATAATATAGTCTAGACCATTTTTTAATCTGGGATGCAACTGCCTGGAGATTGACCCTGTTCAAAGAAACCAATGAACATTCCTCCATACCTATCACATTTAGCCATTGCCCATCAAGAATATTTTCTTAATTAATTTGAGGTAATATGGATCCACATTCCCCTGAATGAAGTGTTTTTTTCCTTTACCTTATCCCAAATCAGGCCACTTCATGGCACAGCTGGGAACCTGGAGTAAACCATGGGTAAAACTAAGGAAAGATTTGTATCTCTCCAACAGACATTAATGAACTCAGTGGGTTTCAGAAAAGTCCAACCACTTCATGGTCAGCATTATTGAAAGTATCTCTTCAATTTCTAATTCATGTAATTTAATTAAGTGTTTAAATTCCCTAGCAGCTGCACTGGTGAACTCATTTTTTGATTGATAGTCTTGCCTCTTGATGCCAGACCCGAGATTTAACCATGATATTACTAGACTTCTATGTTACTCTCATTCCAGATAGAACACATCTATTTGTATAAATATACATTCATTTCCACTATTAATATCTGTCTCAGTCTTTTCAATTTCTGTTATAATTCATTTCATCTTCTGCTAAGACCTGACCAAATTTTACATTATCTGCATTTCTTTTTTCAGATTACTATTGAATTGAGTAAGAAGAAGGGAAGCCATAGAACAACCAACAAGTGACAGGACTCTTGAGAAGCATTCACATTTGAACCACTTTTTCCTTCCAGGCCTTTAATCATGCAGAGATTAATCTCATATCAACCCTGGCATCACTGCTTTGGATATCCCAGAGCCTTGAAAAATACTTGAATGAAGTATTTCAAACTTTTTCAATACTTTTTAAAGTTAATTTTAAGCCTAATCCTTGTTTGGTGTTGTTGGCGAGAGTGGCATAATTTTAACACCACCTGATTTGCATGTATTAGCTTTTACTTTTCTTATGACTAGGTGGGCAGTGGTCCTGAGATTCAAGGGCTTCACTCCACCTACTCAAGCTCAATGGCTATGTGATGTCATGTCATGTTTAAATTTAGAGAAAATCAAATCAGTGGCTCTCAACATTTTTTTTTCCACTCACAGAGCACTTTAAGTATTCCCGATTCCATAAGCACTCTGTGATTAGTAAGGGATTGCTTAAGGTAGTGGAAAGGGAAGGTTGAGAATCACTGTTCGAGACCCAATTGTTACTGAAATATTTTCCTTGAGAAAAATTGTCATTGGTCCATTTCCTTTGGAGTTATGAAACTGTGCACATAACGAGTCAATTAGGTACAATTAAAACAGTGGTTTTCAACCTTTTTCTTTCACTCACATAACACTTTAAGCAATCCTTTACTAATCACAAAGCAGCTATGGCATAGGGAATACTTAAAGTGAGTGGAAAGAAAAAGGTTGAGAACCACTGGATTAGATGCTCAATTTCCAATTTAAATTTAAATTTTGAAATACTGTGGGGAACATTTATGAATTATTTTCAGAATCTCTGATTTGATATGAATGCAGAATTGTAGGTCATTTATCACTGAGAGGGAATTCTTTTTTTTCCTCTCTTTGCCAAACAGCTTCTTTTTTTCGAAGTGGGTTTAGATTTTCAATTTTTTAAAAATAAAATAATAAAATATTACTATAATATAATTTGTTTGATTGAGAATTGGTATGATCTAAGTGTAATGTACTATTTTTTAACTTTTGATATGTAGTCTTATGTACTCTATATTTTTCAATATGGAACTTCAATTCCAGTTTCAATAAAAATATTGCGGGAAAAACTGACATCAGCAGATTTAATTTAACATAGAACAGTATTTTATAGATAGCTTCCTCTGACAATTTAATTAAGGAACATCCAGGGTATCTTCATGATCTATAACTCTAGAGACTTCTTCAAAAAGTTAAATCTCATTTGTCAAACCTGTGTTTTCTTTTATCCTGTTGGGTGAGCCCTTATTAAGCCTACATCTTCTAATTGATCAGTAAGAAGATTTTCTATTAATGTTCCCACTGATGAGAATAAATTCAGTCTAGAGTGATCCTGTTGTGACTTTAATCCTTTTTTCTAAATAAAGGCACTACATGTTCCTTCAACACTTCCTCAGTCTCAGCAGACCACTAAAATACTCAGTATGATAGAAGCAACTATTTCAGTTATTCCTTGAGTGTCGTGATGAATTAAATATACCACTGGTGATTCTTCTAACTGAACTCCTTTAATTTTGCTGGCATCATTTCCCCTGAGAAAAGAGGAAAAACTTATTTGATTGTAAATTAATTTGTAATAATCCAACATCCAACATGATTTAAAAAATGAATTAAAGTATCAATTCAATTCTGAAACACTGTCTAATCTTCCATTCAGAAATGAGCCTAAATGTTGTAAAAAAAAAGTAAAAATGCAATGCTGGAGAAATTCAGCAGGTCAAACAGTGCACATTATGTAGCAAAGATAAAGATACATCACCAACGTTTTGGGTGTGAGCCCTTCATCGAGCATAAATGTTGTTCCTTGTGTTTTGTTTCTTACGACCTTTACTTAATGTATTGATGCTCTACCATGATTTGAAAGACAGTTGTTATGACAAAATGTGCAAAACAAAATCTGACAATGGGATAGATGTAGCATCCACCAACACATGTTATAACTCATGTTCATTATCTGCTGTTTCTGAACCATATTAACTTCACCTAACTGAATTTTGGAAATAAAAAAAAACAATATGCAACAAAAATCAAACAATTTTGAACAAATGAAATTTCAACAAATTTTAGATTTGCACGAGTGCTGTCATAAACTGTGCTAAAAGTTGAGACTTACAGAAAGACAAGGATCAACACTCTACAAGGACTCCAGTGGTGAATCACAAACTCATTGGGATTCCCCAGCATCCTTTTCCATTCAATACTAGCCAAATGTGTCTAGGACTGCAGATCTCAATGGCTTCTGTGTGAAGTTCCACCATGTTTCCCAAACTCTCATCATTTAAAAATACCCTGCACTTTTAGTTTGTTCCTCTCCCCAAAAAGATAATTTTGGAGTTTTTATTTTGCACTGCTGCTTTATTGCCTCCCCATTTAGCATGTCTGCATTCCCTTGAATTCTCTTTGTATACGCATCAGTACTCACATTTCCCATGTCATTCTCCAACCAGAAAAATTGAATTTGGTTTCTTTGGTCAAATTATTGATATATATTTTGAAAAATTCAGGGATACAGCTATAATTCCTGGAGTCCTTCACTAGCCTGTCAACCTAGGTGCCGGCAGGGGAGAAGGAGGTTGCATAGACCCCTGTTCCAACCATCAGCAAAGTGAGCTCGAGATCAAATAGCCTTCAGCCCTCAGTGCCCTCTTGAATCCAAGTCCAGTAACTGGTTCCCATGAGTCAGTCTCCAGCAACCCGTACCTGTGTGGGTCCTTCAGCTGCTGAGGCCCCTCGCTGGTCTGCTGCCATGGTCCTGTAGGATTGTCTCCTATGCTTTTCCTTCTTTATGGGTGTGGTTGATAAGTTATTGATTTGTGTGTGTGTGTGTGTGTGTGTGTGTGTGTGTGTGTGTGTGTGTGTGTGTGTGTGTGTGTGTGTGTGTGTGTGTGTGTGTGTGTGTGTGTGTGTGTGTGTGTGTGTGTGTGTGTGTGTGTGTGTGTGTGTGTGTGAATCCTTCTAAGGAAAGGGGGACTATGTCATTTTTTAAACCACTGATGACTGTATATTTCATATAATGTTACAATACTCAAATATTTTTAGATTTGATCATATCACAATCCTTAAAGTTTAATTTTAAAAAAAATATTTTGGCCTTATCTTGTCACAACCATGAACTCTATATGTGTTCTATGTTTTATATCAGATACTTGCCAAACACAACAAATGCACAACATTTTTTGTTCAAGCCATGGAATTATGAAAATAATGCAGAAATGAGTTATGTTGTGTATAAAACTGTTAATAAGAGCTTCCAAGTAGTATTGTTTGAGATAAACAGTGGATGAGGATCTGTCAAAAAGTAATTGTTTCACTGATCTGTTACTGATGAATACTCAATGCATTTCTTGTCACAAAAAAAGCACAATAGAGTTGTGTCTCGAGAAGTTGAAAGAAGATACTGAAACATCAGGGATTGTAACACCCAATCTTATAAATCAACCTCTTCCTCTTCCGGTACAACAGAGAGTGCAGGCATCTGTGAAACTCAAACAGAAATGATGTCAAAGAAAGTAATGGTTGCAGAACAGATAGTTGAACAGAGACTCCCATCACCTTCGCATAGTACTTTATTGACTTTATTGATGTTTTTTGGCGAGGTGCATCAACCCAAAGTGATGTAAGAATA
The DNA here is from genome assembly GCF_036971445.1 of Narcine bancroftii. Taxonomy (NCBI): domain Eukaryota; kingdom Metazoa; phylum Chordata; class Chondrichthyes; order Torpediniformes; family Narcinidae; genus Narcine; species Narcine bancroftii. The sequence goes on along the minus strand of NC_091471.1, from coordinate 117,511,868 downwards.
AGTTTTTCAATGATGTAACTTGCAGCAATAGGGCTTCTTGTGCTTCATTTGTTGAAAACATATTGTTATAGAGCTGATAATAACAACGTGGTGAGCCTTTTTAAATCCCACTAAACCACCTGGTTTGATTTATTTTATTAAATAGCTTGGTGATATGGTTTATAGCAAAACCTGGATTAAATTCTCTACTTTTTTTGTACAGTTTTTCCTTTTCTGAAATGTCAACCAATTCCTTTTTATACTTGGAGAATTCCTGCTTTATATAATTTCTTTTAGGCTCCACAGACAAATGAAAACAAAATCTTTTTGTTTATTTATGTGTTACTTTGAACAATGTTGATGTCAGGGCTTAACACAAGAAGTGTAGCAATTCATTACACAGGGACGGCAATTGACAGCATATCATCTTTCTTAATATAATTGGCACTTTCTGTAAGAATATGGATCCATAGGAAAATCCTTTATTGTACTGTTTATGGCAGATCTACACAATTTCCGAGTGAGAAAGCACCAAAGAGATTAAAAATGATCTTTACTACCTGTACAGAATCATTGTCATTTATCCAGTGTAGATTCTGCCTGGCCATCATCTCACAATGGGGAATGGCTGTGCAACTGCTGAACAACCCAGGCTGAGAATATGACTGTTGGCCCTAACATTAGGAGAGAAGACATGTTTACATGAGGCCTATTGGTGCATCAGCCCTGATTGCATCCAGGTTAGGTGTGGAGTACTCAGTAAGTTGCACTAAACTGTAGACCAGTGGTTCTCAACCTTTTTCTTTCCACTCAGAAACCACTTGTCATAGGTGGTCTGTAATTAATAAGGGATTGCTAAGGTGGTATGTTGGTGGAAAGAAAAAGGTTGAAAACTACTGCTTTAATTGTACCTAATTGAATGCACAGTTTCATAACTCCAAAGGAAATGGGCCAGTGGCAATTTTTCTCAAGTAAAATATTTCAATAACAATTAGCAGTGATTCTGAACCTTCCCTTCCCACTTACATCCCACCTTAAGCAACCCCTTTCTAATCACAGACCAGCAGTGGCATAGGGATTACTTAAAGTGGTATGTGAATGGAAAGAAAAAGGATGAGAACCACTGCCATAGACAGTCTGCAGATGTTGCTGGAATCATGATTCAAATCTAATTCCTGACTCAAAAAGAGCAGCTGACCCCAGATGTATGTCTTATTCTCAATCTTGGCAGCTATCCAACCCAGGACAAAGCCAATTCCCGACCACAAGTGACATTTGATAGAAAAAAGCTCCTCCATCCCACAAGCTGTTCCTTTCATGATAGAAGTATGTCTTTGTGGTAAGTAAACTAGGGAGTATTCAGACAAATCTTTCTTTTTTCTTCTTTGGTTTGGCTTCGCGTACGAAGATTTATGGAGGGGGTAAATGTCCACGTCAGCTGCAGGCTCGATTGTGGCTGACAAGTCCGATGCGGGACAGGCAGACACGGTTGCAGCGGTTGCAGGGGAAAATTGGTTGGTTGGGGTTGGGTGTTGGGTTTTTCCTCCTTTGTCTTTTGTCAGTGAGGCGGGCTCTGCGGTCTTCTTCGAAGGAGGTTGCTGCCCGCCGAACTGTGAGGCGCCAAGATGCACAGTTTGAGGCGATATCAACCCACTGGCGGTGGTCAATGTGGCAGGCACCAAGAGATTTCTTTAGGCAGTCCTTGTACCTCTTCTTTGGTGCACCTCTGTCACGGTGGCCAGCGGAGAGCTCGCCATATAACACGATCTTGGGAAGGCGATGGTCCTCCATTCTGGAGACGTGAGCCACCCAGCGCAGCTGGATCAAAAACTACACATGAATGGTAACCCTGCATTCGCTGGTGACAGAACTGCAATTGGAGTCTGATTCATGACCCCAGAGTTACCTGTCCAATTAGGGTCAAATCTGTAAACTGGACTTATTGTGAGAATTCCAGACACATAAGAATATTTAAAAAGCAGGGACACCTCCTGGGCTACTTTATGGGAATTCTTGAAATTCTGGCACCCTATTTTCCCAAATCATTAAAGCTGGAAACTGACACATTGCTGCTGCCTTGGGGAATGGTTTGGCTGGTGTAAAATTTTAACTGTCCATTTCATGACATTGTCTCCTCAATCCACATGGTGTAGCAGGGAGGGAGTATGGGTAAAATTTTGCACCGCATCCTTTAACAATTTTGAGCTTTCGTGGCAGTGCAAATCCAATGTTCTACATTAAATTATTTTATCACACATATCAAAGCCCTCAACTTCATGGGGTAGGGAATGCAAGATCAAATATAACTGAGGAAATGATGATTTGCATGAAGAAACATTCTGAATGAAGTTGTACTCAATTAGATCTGTAGTTGTCATTTTAAGGAAAAATAAATAATCATTTGGAAACTGTTTGGTGTCTAAACATTTATCATGAAATTTAGTTGCAGATACAGAGACTGGTCATCATACCTTTTCAGTAGATTACTTTGAAGTCAATTAAAGCTATTTAATAGATGAATGTTGGATTTTTTTGATGTTTTATATATCCTTATTTACATATTCATTGGGTGATTGGGTGGTGTTGCTGTTGTTTGATAGGCAAAATCTGAATACTAGCTCTTGAATCTTTACTTCCCTTCCTCTGGATGACTGATCATCAAACTATTAGTTACTAGACTGCAAATTGACAGCTAAGCCAGTGTCCATACGCCATTGCCATTCTCTCATCTGGCCAAACTAGTGAAAAATGAGAAACTGAATGGCTTCTCTTTTGACTCTTTTTCTGAGATGTGTGGAATGCTCCTTGATCCAATTCTTCTCTAATTCTTCCCCCTGCTTTATTTCCTGTACATTGTGAATTGTGTTGAATAATATCCTCTCATATATTTTCTGACAGAATGTTAATTTCATATTTACTGAAATTTGTTGCACCTGCTGTGTATTTATCCATTTGCTTAACTTGTCCCTTTCATAATTGACAGTTTTGTATGTTCAGTTTTTTTTAAATCCATATCAATTATGTGCATTATGAAAACTGAGGGGAAATAACTCATTTGTTCCCCTCCCATCACTGATGCTTTTTAGCATCTAGAAATGTATTTACCTCCTTCAACATATTCAATAACTTGTCTCCACAACCATCTGTAGCACCTCCCTCTGTTTAAAATCTGCTCATCCTAAATCTCTTCCCTGGTATCCTGAGTTTGTGACCTGATTCTAGACTCAGTGCCAAAGAAGACATCTTCTCTCTGCCAGCATGTTGTACATGTCAAATAGACCCCTTCTTAATCTTTGAGGCTTCCCTCATAAAACCATTTATTGCTCCCTTCAATTTCCTGTCCAATGTATTTTAATTTTGCACAAGTTTTTTTTTTCTTGTGGGACTTTATTAAAGGAATTCTTAAAATTCAAATACAACACATATTTCCCATATCTTTCCTATCAGCTACATACTCAAAAATCTTAAGTAGGTTTGTTAAATTGATTTCCCTTTCATATATCCATATTGACTTTCACTAATCCTATTGATATATAATGTTCCTCTTACCATATCCTTTATAGTTAACTACAGCATTTTTCTTAATGCTGATGTTAGGTTAGTCCATCTGTCATTCCCTGTTTTATCTCTCCTCCTTTAAAATATGGATATTTATTTAACTATTCTTTTTTATATTCATAATCTATTTATTTGACTTTGCATTTTAAGTTAATTTAATTTATACTTTTGTAAATGGTGTATGTCACATAACTGTGTGGCTGCAGCAAGTAAAAAAATTGGTCCACCTGCACATCATATTCATGTAAATGTCAGTAAATTTTGAAACATAATTACATTCATCTATACAGAGTGGGGCTACTTGCCATCCTCCTATCTGCAGGAACCTTTCTATTACCCCTTACTTATGATGGGGTTCTATTCGGGACTAACATCATAAGATGAAATTATCCTAAATCGGGGTCTACATGTACTGGTAGCATTCTGCATTGTCCCTATTGGGAGGCTGACATCCTGTTACAGCTGGGAACTTGATGTCCCTTTTGCTGCTGGCCCAGGAGGCCGACGTCCCCGCTTCTGCCACCAGGAGGCCAACATCTCTGCTCCAGTCGGGAGCCTGAGGTGGCACTAGAGTAACTAGGGCAGTGGCGTAACCTCACAACCTACGTTGTGATTTGGATCACATCACAGATTGCCGTCGCTCTCTCTCCCTCTTCAATCTTTTTCTCTCCCCAGCAACGGCAATCTGCACAAGCATTCCAAATCCTTCTTTTTTAAAAAAACAGCATTGGGTGTGTCAGAGCACGATACAGGTAGACCCAACTTACCTTTATTCAAAATGGATTCTGATGATCATAACTTCAGAATATCGTAAATCGGAACATTGTAAGCCAGGATCTATCTTTATCTAAAGAATTTTGGAAGATGACAATCAATAAATCTTTGTTCATTGTGAACAATGAACTCTGGTACTCTGAGATGCATTAATGTGAACCTTAAGGATTTGTCAGCCATTGATTTCTTGCTTTTTTTTTGCTTAGGCTAATTTCCTTTCATTTGTTCTTTTCATTAATTTCTTGATTCCCAGAAGTTTATTTCTCTTCTCTTCCATGAAGATAGAACCAATCTATGAATTGCACCATCGTAATTTAAATTTCTTGCTTCTAGTGGTGAGTCTTATCTGCTTGTTGAGATCCCAGTGTGCATTTGATCATAAAATGTTTATTCATTTTGTCTTGGCTTTAGAAAGACCTTTGAGAAGGTCATCAGTGGTAAATGGGTTCAGAAAATTAGATTGTCTGACATCCAGGGTGAGCTCCAAATTGCATACAAATTTGGCTTGGCAGTGGGAGTCAAAGGGTGGTGGTAGATGGTCATTTATCATTCTCATGCCTGTGACAAGTGGTGTGCCACAGGGATTAGTGTTGGTACACTATTGTTCATCATTTATATTAATGATCTGGATGACAATGTTGATGGCATGGTTAGTAAGTTGGGTGAATGACATTAAAATTGATGGCACATAGGTAAAGAAAGAGACCATCTAAGATTACAATAGTATCTTGATCAACAGGGTCAGTGGCTGAAGTCTAATCCAGATAAGGGCATATACATTGGCTTGGTAAAGCAGAAATCCTGAAGTCGTCAGGAGAATAAGACAAAGGATCAAATTAGAGCATTTTAGGGAACATAAAAAAAAACAGACTACAAAAGCTTCCATTGGTATCTAAATAGAAAGAGACTAGTTAAAGAAAATGTAGGCCTCTTGCAGTCAGAATCAAGGAAATTCATAATGAAGAGTAAGGTGTGGCATGGTTCACATAGCGGTTAGTGCAACACCTTTACAGCGTCAGCAATAAAGACCAGAGTTCAAACCCCATACTGTCTGTAATGAGTTTGTACATTCTCCCCATGTCTGCATGGGTTTTTCCTGAGGGCTGTGGTTTCCTCCAATCATTTGAAACGTACCGGGGGTGTAGGTTAATTGGGTGCAAATTGGGCAGTGGGCCGAAATGGCCTGTGCTGCATGTTTAAATTTAAAATTTAGAAATGATAAATAAATTAAATAGATTCTGTGGTTATGTCTTAGAAACATAGAAACATAGATACATAGAAGATAGGAGCAGGAGTAGGTCATTCGACCCTTCGAGCCTGCTCCACCATTCAACGAGATCATGGCTGATCTTAAAGTTCAGTACCCCGTCCCCGCCTTCTCTCCGTAACCTCTAATACCCTTACACTGAAGAAATATATCTAATTCCCTCTTAAATATATTTAATGAACCTGCCTCTACTGCCCTCTGTGGCAATGAATTCCACAGATTCACCACCCTCTGGGTCAAGAAATTTCTCCTCATCTCGGTCCTAAATGGTTTACCTATTATCCTCAAACCATGGCCCCGGGTTCTGGATATTCCCATCATTGGAAACATCCCATCTGCATTCATTCTGTCCAGTCCTGCCAGAATTTTATATGTCTCTATGAGATCCCCTCTCAATCTTCTAAACTCCAGCGAGTACAATCCCAATTTGTGCAATCTTTCCTCATCAGTCATTCCTGCCATTCCAGGTATCAGCCTGGTGAATCGCCTCTGCACTCCCTCCATTGCAAGAACATCCTTCCTTAGATAAGGTGACCAAAACTGCACACAATATTCCAGGTGGGGTCTCACCAAGGCCCTGTACAGCTGCAGTGAGGTATCCTTGTTCCTATACTCAAACCCTCTTGATATGAAGGCCAACATACCATTTGCCTTTTTAACCGCATGCTGTACCTGCATGCTCGCCTTCAGAGACTGGTGTACAAGTACCCCTAGGTCTCTCTGCACTTCCCCATTTTTTAATCTTTTGCCATTCAAATAGTAATCTGCCCTCCAGTTTGTATTACCAAAGTGGATAACCTCACATTTATCCACATTGTAGTGCATTTGCCATGTCTTCATCAAGAAAGATACACATTCTGGGAATACTGGGAGTTTAAAGGATGAGTATGAAAGAGGAATTGTTGGAAATTGATGTCTGTCATGAAATTGATGGTGTTAAAAGTCAATACATTCTCAGGACCTGATAATCTCCCAAAGTGCTTAAAGAGGTGAATGCATTTTCTAGCATTCTCTATACTCTGGATCAGTTGCTTAACACATTTTCTTTATTGTTTTAAGGATGTAACCAATAGAGTGGATAATGGTGAACCAGTTAATGTGCTGCATTTGAAGTTTCAAAAGGCTTTTAGTAAAGCCTCGCAGAAAAGAATGTTGGACAACGTTTTTTTTTCATGGTAAAGAAGACTGGTTGACAGGCAGGAAGCAGAATGTGTCCTTTTCAGATTGGCAATCAGTGGAGAACCACAAGGTTCAGTGCTGGAACCCCAGCTATTTAAAATATATATTGACAATCTACACAAATAAATTGTATGCTATAATTCTAAATTTACTGATAACCCTCAGCTGGGTGGTAGTGTGAGCTGTGAGGAAGATTCCAAGAGGCCGTAAAGTAACTTGGACAGATCAGGATAGTGGACCAGCATATGGTGAATGCAGTATAATGTAGATAAATATAATTTTATCCACTTTGGTTGTAATAACAGGCAGGCAGATTATTATCTGATTGGTGAGAAATTAGGAAAAGGGAAGGTGCAAAAAGATTTGGATTTCACAGTGCATGAGTCATTGAACGTTGGAATGCAGACACAGCGGGCAATGAAAAACACATAGGCATATTGGCTTTTATTGCAAGAGGTTGTGAATATCGAGGTCTTACTGCATTTAGAAAGGCCTAGGTGAGACCACCACTGTGAGTATTGTGTGCAGTTTTGGTCTCCTAATCTGAGGGATAAGAACAGGATACCTGTAGTTGGGGACTCATTAGTCAGAGGGACAGATAGGTTTGTGGGACGAGATCGGGGATCCAAGTTGGTCTGTTGCCTCCCTGGTGCCAGGGTCAGGGATATCTCTGATTGAGTTCATAGCATTCTGCAAGGGGAAGGAGAACAGCCAGAAGTTGTGGTCCATGTGGGCACCAATGACTTAGTTAGAAGTGGGGATGAGGTCCTGAAACAGGATTATGTGCAATTAGGTAGGAAGTTAAAAAATAGGACCTCCAAGGTAGTAATCTCTGGATTGCTGCTGGTGCCACGCACTAATGAAGGTAGAAATAGGAGGATGTGGAGGATGAATGCGTGGCTAAAGAGATGGTGCAGGGGGCAAGGGATAAGATTTCTGGATCATTGGGATCTCTTCTGGGGAAGGTCGGACCTGTACAAAAGGGACGGACTCCACTTGAACTGGAGGGGGACCAATGTGGTGGCAAGCAGATTTGCTAGAGCTGTGGGGGAAGGTTTAAACTAGTTTGACAGGGGGGTGGGGAACAGAGTGTGAGTGCAGTGTCAAGGGAGCATGGCCACCTAGATAGGAATAATAACGATAACAAAGGTAGGATGAAGATTAGGGTAAAAGGTAGAAAAGAGAATATAGGTGAGGGTCATTCTCTGAAATGCATATATTTTAATGCAAGAAGCATAATGAACAAGGTAGATGAGCTTAGAGCATGGACAGATACTTGGGGTCATGATATTGTGGCAATTAGTGAGACCTGGCTACAGGAGGGGCAGGACTGGCAACTTAATATTCCAGGATACATTTGTTTTAGATGTGATAGAGCAGGGGGTAAAAAAGGGGGAGGAGTTGCTCTGCTTGTTAAGTAGGACATTACTGCCGTGAGGTGGCAGGATGGTCTGGAAGGATTGTCCAGTGAGGCTGTTTGGGTGGAATTGAGGGGTGAAGGAGGCATGAGGGTGCTAATAGGGGTGTATTACAGACCACCAAATGGGCCAAGAAAATTAGAGGAACAAATTTGTAGGGAGATAACGTATCTGTGTGAGAATCATAAGGTAGTGATCATGGGAGATTTTAACTTCCCTCACATTGATTGGGATACCCATACAGTTAGGGGGCTGGATGGGCTAGAGTTTGTTAAATGTGTTCAAGATTGCTTTCTAAATCAATCAGTAGAACAACCAACTCGGGACGGTGTAATACTAGATCTCCTGTTAGGGAATGAGCTAGGTCAGGTATCGGACATTAATGTTGGAGAACAAATTGGGTCTAGTGATCATAACTCTGTTAGTTTTCGGGTAGTTTTAGGGAAGAGCAAGGATGGGCCTAAAGTTGAGGTTCTTGATTGGAGAAGAGCAAATTTCGAAGGGATTTGGGGAGTATTGAGTGGGACAGGATATTTTCAGGTAAGGATGTAAATTAAAAATGGAGGATATTCAAAAAAGAAATTTTGAGGGTACAGAGTAGATATGTCCCAGTGAGGATCAAAGGAAAGGCTGGAAGTCATAGGGAGGCTTGGTTTTCGAGGAATATTGGAAATTTGGTTAGGAGAAAAAGAGAGGTTTACAAGAGGTATAAAGAGCAAGGAGCTGAGAGTTTGAAGGAGGACTACAAGGAGTGTAGAAGGAATCTTAAGAAAGAAATTAGAAAGGCCAAAAAAAGGCACAAAGAGGCTTTGGGAGACAGAGTAAAAATAAATCCAAAGGGTTTCTATAGGTACATTAAAAGTAAAAGATTAGTGAAGGATAAAATTGGACCCCTTGTAAATAGCGAAGGTAGGCTGAGTGAGAAGTCAGAGGAAATGGGGGAAATTTTGAATGATTTCTTTGCCTCGGTATTCACTCGGGAAAAAATATTGAACCAGTTGAAGTAAAGAAAAATAGTGGGGAGGTCATGAAGCATATAAGGATAACTGAGGAGGTAGTGATGGCTGTGTTGAAAAAGATAAAGATGGATAAATCTCCGGGACCGGACAAAATATTCCCAAGGACACTCAGGGAGGCTTGTGGACAGATGGTGGGGCAATTAATAGAGATATTTAGGATGTCACTGGTCACGGGGGTAGTGCCAAAGGATTGGAGGGTGGCGCATGTTGTTCCGCTGTTTAAGAAAGGGTCCAAATGTAAACCTGGGAATTATAGGCCCGTGATTCTGACGTCTGTGGTGGGTAGGTTGATGGAAAGTGTTCTGAGGGATGGTATTTACAAATATTTGGAGGTACAGGGATTGATAGGGAGTAATCAGCATGGTTTTGTCAGGGGTAGATCATGCTTGACAAACCTGATTGAGTTTTTCGAGGGGGTTACAAAAAAGGTTGATGAAGGGAAAACCTGTGGATGTTGTCTATTTAGACTTTAGTAAAGCTTTTGACAAAGTTCTCCACAGGAGGTTAGGAAAAAAGGTGGAGGCATTAGGTATAAATAAGGAGGTAGTGAAATGGTTGGATGGGAGGTGTCAGAGAGTAGTGGTAGAAAATTGTTTGTCCAATTGGAGGCCAGTGACTAGTGGAGTTCCACAGGAATCGGTCCTGGGTCCACTATTATTTGTTATATATATATTAATGATCTGGAAGTAGGGGTGGAGAATTGGATAAGCAAGTTTGCAGATGATACAAAGATTGGTGGTGTTGTGGACAGTGAGGAAGATTACCGTAGATTAAAAGGTGATTTAGGAAGGCTGGCGGTGTGGGCTGAGAAATGGCTGATGAAATTTAATACAGATAAGTGTGAGGTGTTACATTTTGGAAAGGCAAATCTAAATAGGTCATATGCATTAAATGGTAGGCTATTGAGATGTGCAGACCAACAAAGGGATTTAGGAGTGATGGTAAATAGTACCCTCAAGGCTGATACTCAGGTAGATGGTGTGGTGAAGAAGGCATTTGGAATGTTGGCCTTCATAACTCGGAGTATTGAATTCAAGAGTAGGGAGGTTATGATGAAATTGTACAAGGCATTGGTGAGGCCAAATTTGGAGTACTGCGTACAGTTTTGGTCACCAAGTTATAGGAAAGATATAAACAAAATAGAGAGAGTACTGAGAAGGTTCACAAGAATGTTGACAGGATTTCAAGGTTTGAGTTACAGGGAAAGGTTGTGCAGACTAGGGCTTTTTTCTCTGGAGCGTAGAAGATTGAGGGGGGATTTGATAGAGGTGTTTAAGATTTTAAAAGGGACAGACAAAGTAAATGTGGATAGGCTTTTTCAATTAAGAGTGGGGGAGATTCAAACTAGAGGGCATCGTTTAAGATTAAAGGGGGAAAATTATAAGGGGTACATGAGGGGAAATTTCTTTACGCAAAGGGTGGTAGGGATGTGGAATGAGCTTCCAGCAGACGTAGTTGAGGCGGGATCATTTATGGATAGACTGGATAGTTATATGGAGAGGAGAGGACTGGAGGGGTATGGACTGGGTGCTGGTCAGTGGGACTAGGAAGTTGGGAATTTGTTACGGCATGGACTAGTAGGGCCGAACTGGCCTGTTCTGTGCTGTAAGTGGTTATATGGTTATATCATTGAGGAGGTGCAGCAAAGATTCATTAGACTGATTCCTGGAAAAAAAGACCGGATAGCTTGGGGTTATACTCATTGGAATTTAGAAAAAGGAGGAGGGATCTCATTGAGACATACAGCTGGTCTCCATAAATACTGCTTATCCCACAGCACGATTCATGATGTTTTCCATTCGTCCCCATTTAATGCCTAGTTAGCTGTTAATAGTATCCCTATTTGAAATCTGTTATGATAGGCTGCTATTTATTTTAAGTCCAGAACTGTAATTGCATGGGGAATTGTACTGAGCTGTCATGGCTCATAAATCAGAATAGCAAACAAACATTCTATCATTTGTTGAAAGAAGAAAATAAAACACATATTGCTATTGAACTCACCAGATACTTTGATCCCTCTACAAGAATACAAAATAATGAGTATAAGTAATAATTATAATGTATAGTTAATAAGCAATATTAATCATGTCCTGGGGAGTCTGCTGTCAAACTGAAATTTCATTTGAACTATTTGCACTATTTTACCATCATTGATCTATGAAAGAAATCTACAGCTCATTTGTAACATATATTGAACAGAAAACAATTTTCACTGTATTTATAAAAATATGAAGTCCATCATTTGCAAGATTTTTTTTTTGGTTATTTTTTTTAATGGCACCAGAACAAATAACTCTCAAGACTTTAAGTTAAACAACAATTGACAAGAAGATCTTTCAGATAATAATATTGCTATAATACAGGAGAGGTTTCTTTGTAAACAATATGCTTAAATATAATGAAGAAAATAGTTGTGGTGGCTGCTCTAAATTATATTTTTATATGGGAAATTCATTATTTTATAAATTGGGGCTGTGAATATTTATTTTTACCCATAATCTAATATTCAAGATAAATTAGTGTTTAATGCATTAATTCATAACTTCTCAGTCAGAGAAAATTAATATCATTGAAGAGATGGATGAAAATGGCTAGAAATATTTTCTTCTTCCCTATGATTCAAAGGCTAAGGGTATTCGTATGAACAGAAGTAGATTACATGGACCTCACTGTGAATGCAGATATATAACATTAGATATCACTGATTTCCAAAAAAATTATTTTCTTCCTTCTCTCTTTGCTGAGGTAAATATTCATGTGGACTACAGCCTCCAATACCTAGCTGAAATACATGTCATTCACATTACATCCTTGACAGGAACAGCTGACAGATTATTTTTAGTGGAGTGAGAAGCAATTTCTTGGGTGTATTTTATTCCATATGCAATGCTGCTTAAAAATATGTAACATGGAATATATTCACAATAACCTTTTTATTATTCCAATCACAGAAAAAAAAAACATACATCACTGTTCATGTCCAGCATTTGCTTTAAGCCCAATTTTTAACTAACAATTAAGGAAAAGAAAGTTTATGTCATCTTTTTACCTGTCCTTTTCATCTGCACGATTCAAATTAATTAATTTATGTAGTCTGTGTCCATCCTGCCTGATCTGGGACAGCCACTCACAACTCAATTACAAATGTTCTATCATTACCTTGTGAAGTACAACTTTTTGAACAGGTGAACACAAATACTTTCATGTGTTAGCATTAAATTATACACTTTATTGGCACACATTTTAACTGCATAACATTTCATAATAAGGTTCTGCCATGGAACATTCCTATAACATTGGTGAGTGAGTGGGTTAGTTGATTCAGCTTTAATTAAACTTTTGTGATTATATACCTTCCTCTTGATTATAAGCTCACACAAATGGAAAATAAAACTTATGGAAATAACATATACTTTTGGATAGAACATTCTGTTTGTCAAGACTTAAATTTAACATTTAATTGGAGATGTTGTGGTGATAACATTTCTCACTAGATTTGCAGGATGAAATTTCAATCCCAACTATCCTATTAAAATACACATTGGAGCACTCATGGATATCTTTAATATAAGATGAAATTAGAAAAGAAAGCAATATTACATGTTCTTCACTTTTCATGGTGCTCTGAATAAGATAAACAAATCCATTACAATTGGTTTTAAATAAAAGCATGTCAGTTCACCATTGAATTAGTTATCCACATGAGTATGAGAATAAAATCTCAGATATAAAGCTTGTCAAAGTGTTTAATTTTACAGTTCTATATTCTGAAACAGCAATGTTGATGACAGGAGGCTACAAATTTGTTAAAGCATTGCACATTATCCATCATTTCATGTCACATCTTATGGGTGTCGCAAATAGTAAATTTCATGTTTCTGCCACATTTCCAGATGAAGAAAGCTGTCATAAAAAAAGAAAAAGTTTGATAAGCAAATTTAGAGAAAAGTAAAACTATACTGAAATATTTGTAAGCAAAAATGCACTTGATGAATAATTTAAATTAATACAAGGGCATTCTCCCACTGTGAGAAAGATCAGAGAAACAGAAAAGAATAGAAAAGAATGTGGGAGACTGAGAGCTCAGGGGTAAGATGGGGATAAAATGGACACCATGAGTGAAAGAGAAAAAGCTGAGAGAACGGAGCAGACATTAAAGGAAGTGTGTGTGTGTGTGTGTGTGTGTGTGTGTGTGTGTGTGTGTGTGTGTGTGTGTGTGTGTGTGTGTGTGTGTGTGTGTGTGTGTGTGTGTGTGTGTGTGTGTGTGTGTGTGTGATGAAAGATCAAAGAAAGAAAATGCACAGGAGCAGATGGTGAAGGTAAAAGAAGCAGTGTAAACTGCAAGTTGGAGGGCATAACTTTTTTTTTCAATCAAAGGTACTGATTAAAATAAGGAATATGAAATAAAATTATTAATGTTTTAAATACATGCCTTAATCTAATTAGTAAAAACTAATTTAAAGCAAGAAAATAAATTGCAGAAGGTAATAGGGCAGGGAATGTTTCATAATTCTAAAATGTATAATAATGTAGTTTACAAACAGGCTTTTGCAGAGCTACTTAGTTGTGAGTAAATTAGAGGTGGCCCAACCCAAAAACCTAAAAATTAAAAGTAAAACGCGAAAGTCTGCATAAAATGTGGTTGAAATAAAATCACAATGCTGGTAAAACTCAGCAAGTCAAACAATGTACTTTATAAAGCAAAGATAAAGATACATAACCAATGTTTTGAGCTTGAGCCCTTCATTAAAGTACCTTGATGAAAGGCTCAAGCCTGAAACGTCGGTTACATATCTTTATCTTTGCTATATAAAGTACACTGAGCTACTGAGGTTCTTCAACATTGTGTTTTAACCTACAAATCATAGTTGGTGATTTTAACCAGCCCTGTCTCAAGAAAACCTTGCCCTGTTTCCTTCAACATGTAACCTGCTGTACGAGAGCTGCCATCAAGAGAAGGAAGGCCTACCATTTTTCCTGAGACCACATTTTGGCAAGTGGCTGTGCTCCTTCTGCTCTCTTATAGACAGAGCCTAAAAAAGAGAGGTTCCCCAGGACAGCCAAAAGGTGGTCGCACAAGGCTGAAGAACAGTTACAGGCCTGCCTTGTGTCAATGGAATGGGTCATGTTCAGGAACCCATCTGAGGATCTGAATGATTAAACCAGGGCCATTATAGACTTTATAAGAATACCTGTGGATGAGTGTGTCCCCATCAAATCATTCAAGGTTTTCTCCAACCAGAAGCACTGGATGAATAATGAAATCTTGAATCTGCTAAGAGTCATATCACAGCCATTTAAGTCCAGAGATCCAGTACACTGCCAAAGGAGCAGGTATGACCAATGAAAAACTATCACCCAGGTGAATTGGCGATTCTGGCTGAGAATGGAAACAATGAAAGATATCTAACAGACGAGACAGGGCCTAAATTACATAACATGCTATAAAACCAAATCTGGTACAGTAGTAGACATCAAAGTTTCACTCTCAGATGAACTCAATGCTTTCACTAATTTGACAACTAGAACAAGGAAGAGCTACTGCACACCCTGATGTCCCTGATGATCTTCTACTCTCAGTAACCAAGGATACTGTGTGGGCTGCCTCCAGGAGAGTGAATCCAAGGAAAGCAACCAGTCCGGATGGAGTAGATGGGTGAGTACTCAAAGCCTGTGCTGACCAACTTGCCAATGGATATCTTCAACATCTCACTCTGACATTTCAAATAGACCTCAATCGTTCTGCCCAAGAAGAATGTGGAAACCTGTCTATAAGCATGGTATAGGAGGTATGGTATTAAAGTGGATAGAGAATTGGTTGATGGACAGGAAGCAAAGAGTAGATATAAATGGGTTCTTTTTGGAATGGCAGCCAGTGACTAGTAGGGTAGCGCAGGGCTCCGTGCTGGGGCCACAGTTGTTTACAATATATATTAACAACTTAAATATGAGAATTGATAACAATATCTCAAAATTTGCCGATGACACGAAGTTGGGTAGCAGGGCTAGCTGTGTAGAGGGTTCTAGGAAGGTGCAGAGTGATTTGGAAAAGTTAGGCGAGTGTGCCAAAAAGTGTCAGATACCATATAATGTGGATAAATGCAAGGTTATCAACTTTTGAGGTAAGAACAGGAAAGAGGACTATTATCTAAATGATACCTGTTTAGGAAAAGGGGAGATGCAGAGAGACTGTGCATCAGTCGTTGAAAGTGGGCATGCAGGTGCAGCAGACAGTGAGGAACGTGAATGGTATGTTGGTGTTCATAACAAGAAGATTTGAGTACAGGAGTAGGGAGATCCTGCTGCAGCTGTACAGGGCCTTGGTGAGAACACATCTGGAGTACTGCATGCAGTTTTGGTCTCCTTATCTGAGGAAAGGCATCCTCGCCATGGAGGGAGTGTAGAGAAGATTCACTAGACTGATACCAGGGATTGAAGGTCTTGCATATGAAGAAAGTTTGGATAGACTAGGCTTGTATTCTCTGGAATTTAGAAGATTGAGGGGGGATCTTATAGAAATATATAAAATTGTTAAGGGTTGAGACAGACTAGACGCAGGAAGGTTGTTTCCAATGCTGGAAAAAAACAGAACCAAGGGTCACAGTTTAAGGATAAGGGGGAAGTTTTTTAGGACAGAGATGAGGAAAATTTTCTTTTCTCAGAGGGTAGTGGATCTGTGGAATTCTTTGCCACAGGAAGTAGTTGACGTCGGTTCCTTGTTAATATTTAAGAGTAGGTTAGATTTGGCCCTTGCGGCTAAACAAATCAAGGGGTATGGGGAGAAGGCAGGAACTGGGTACTGATCAGCCATGATCACATTGAATGGCAGTGTAGGCTTGAAGGGCCAAATGGCCTTCTCCTGCACCTATTTTTCTATGTTTCTATGACCAGTGGCACTCACATCCACAGTGATGAAGTTTTTTGAGAGGCTGGTGCTCAACCATATCAGCTCCTGTCTGAACAACTACATAGATCCTTTCCAATTTGTGTACCAGAGCAACATATACCAACTATACCAGATGCCATCACACTGGGCCTACACAAAGTCCTGGAATACCTAGACATTAAAGACTTATACATGAGGATGCTCTTTATCAACAACAATTAGGTATTCAACACCATCTTCCACTCAACACTGTTCAGAAAACTCCAAGATCTGGGACTCAACACCCCTCTGTGTAATTGGACCCTGGATTTCCTCACCTCCAGACCGCAATCATTGAGGATTGGTAAGAAAATCTCCTCCACAAACACCATCAGGACCGGATCATCATATGTTGTGTATTTAGCCCCTGCTTGACTCACTTTATACCTATGACCCTGTGGCCTGATATGACAACAACACTATCTACAATTTTTTGAAAATACCTTGGTAGTGGATTGCATAAAAAGCAGCAAGGAGAGACTGAAAACTGGGTTAAATTATATACTAACAAAAAACAACCCCACAATGTCAGTAAAACCAAGGACTAATTTTAGACTTCAGGAAGGGACAACCAAGTTGGTGATCTTTGGGAAATAGGAAGTGGAGAGGATGAGCCAATTTAGATTCTTGGAGTGACTTTCTTGGAGGATCTTTCCTGGACCCTACGCACTAATGTTATTGAGAAGACAACACATCAGCACCTCAGGAAGTTATGGATGTTTCATGACATTGAAAACTTTGACAAAATTACACAGATTTGAGGTGGAAAGTGTGCTGACTCAGCTGTAACATGGCTCAGTATGGGGGAAACTATACCTCTGAGTAGAAATCCCTGCAAAAGGTCATGGGCATAGTCCAATACATCACAGGCAAAACTCTCCCCATCACTGAGAAAACCCACATGGAACAAGGCTTTCGGAGAGCATCAGCAATTATCAAGGATCCACAGCACCCAACACGTGCTCTGTTCTCACTGCTGCCATCAGGAAAAAGGCATAGGTGCCACAAGACTTTTAGAACCAGGTTCAAGAATAGTTGCTCCCCCTCCACCATCAGACTCCTCAACAACAAACTCAACCAGGGACTCATTTAAGGACTCTGACTTTGCACATTTTTTTAATTATGAAGTTTTTAAATTATTTTTTCTCTATTGCACACTCAGTTCATATACATTTCTTTGTTGACGTTTCACTCTTTTACATACACATCTTTTCTTGAGTAGAGTTTTATGCACTACCAATAAATAGAAATGCTGCCTGGTCTGCAAGAAAAAGAATACCAGGATTGTTTATGATGTCCTGTTTGTACTCTAACAGTAAATATGAACTTCGACTTTGACTTTAGTAAAGCCGAAAAGCAGATAATCTAAACCTAAATCTATACCAACTTTGCCTCAAAGTTGTGAACTATAAACCACACTGGAGAGAACATGATGCATTAGGGAGGGAGAAGAATTATATTGGCTGAGGAGGTTGTCATTACCCAAGTTAGGTAACATATATTTAGATGGTCATCAAGTAAAGCATGTGTGAAAATCCAGATGTAGTCATACTGAAGCCTTAACATTTATTCTTACCAACTTATTATGGTCATGGAGAATTGTTAATTTTTGCATGACATTTTTGTACGGGTGGTTATTCAAGTCGAGAGTGAAAAGAATGTGTTGTGGATTTAGGAGACAATATAGAAATATAATGTTCTCTAAACAAATTATACCAAACCATAGTTTAAAAAAATTACTTAATTGTATTTGAGAAATTTTGAGATACCTAACGACACATAAAAGGCCCTCTACAATAGCTGGGCTTTCTTCCTTTTTCAGATACAGTATTTGGCTTTGCAGCATTTTTATTAGAAAACCATTCCTGAATTGCTAGTAAGTAATAATTGCCCTTTCCTCAAAGTTAACAATTCCCTTCCATAAATAAATGACTTTGATATCTGATATCAGCAGCTCTTGCCAAAGAATATCGATGTTATTTGAGAACCCTTCACATTTTAAAATTGTAGCATGTGTCAGGCTTGTGTTCCTGTCTGCAGGATTTCAACTTGAATTTATGAAATGAAAAATTGATTTGGCTATCTGGACTTTAATCTGTCTCCCTTGGGCACATTACATATTTGCAGAAAACAATACATTTCAGAAATTTACCCCACAGCTAAATCTCTCCCAACAGTCAACATTTGCAATGTTCTCTTTGTATTGATGCCTTCTTAGGCACAGGCATGGCCTCCCTTCAGTGTTATTATTTAAAGATGTAATTTTTATCTATTCCCTTATTGAAACATAGAAATTGAATAAGCCCTAATTAAAAGCATTAAATTTTGATGGACACTTAAACCCATAATTCCCCAAGTCCCAGAAAATGAACATATGAAAGAAAATTCCTGTGCAAATTCTTGAATGCAGTCCACACTGTATTCCAGGTCAATGTCTTCCCAATCATTATGACTTCAATTTCTCCCATTTACCAGCACACTCGACTGAATTATTGCAATTCTTAGGGAAGATTTATTCACATTTAGTAAAGCATTGACTCATTAGGAATAGTCAACGTGGCTTTGTGCAGGGGAGGTTGGCGCACCTATTCACACAGATCAGGCTGACAATCATTTCTCCAACTGTCTGGAGAAGCTGGATCTTTGTCTAGGCATTGTGGTATTTCAGCCCGTAACCTCTTCTGTAGATAAAATTTCTATTTCAGAAATCCAATGATCTGCTTTTACCTTGCCGGTCTCACACAATACTCTCTTTCTCTGTCTACATTTGTGTGAAGAATCCCATTCACTCACCAATACCATTTTCTTCTTTCTATCTCAGTCATTGCAGAGAGTCCACTTGCACTACACTCATTTACCTCTCTGTACAGAAGCAACACTTCCCTTGACAGGAGAAGGGGAATGCCACACATAATGTGCTCACTCAGATATTGGTATAATAAAGATGGAATAAAAAGATTACAGTTGAGAATTTCAAATGAAACAAATACCTGGAAGTAACAGACAACAATTGACCAGAAGAAAGACAAACAAAAAACCCAATTTTCCTGGAAGAGTCAAATGAGAACATCAATTAGGGAAGCACACATAGAATGGCTGATGAACGTGCAGGTTGGAAGGCTTGTTGCATTTCAGGTAAGATCATCGAGACCACTACCAATCTCTCGCAGGGCATCTTGTGGAACCAGAAGCACTTTAAATGCAGTATACACGTCAGTCGAAATAGTTGTTCATATTCCCTGTTCCAGACACAAATGGAGGGGATTTGTGTTGCCTTCTGGGCTATCCAGTCTTTTTGTTTCAATTAGAGCACAGTTTTCTGTAGGCTAGAAGCAAATAGTTGTTGCAGAGAAGTCGTGAGCTAGCAACATGGAACATACTGCCCGCAGGAAGTGTTATTTTGCCACTATGAATGTTTGACTGTGGTGATGAGAGTTTATTGTCCATCATATAAATAAATGCAATGTATAAATGCACTGAAATTCTTATTGCTGCAGCCACAGGTATAAAAGATACACAAACCACCGTCATATAAATTAAGTAACCACAATATGACAAGGCAGAAAAAGAGATAAATATAAATGATAAGTAAATAAATATTCACAGTTGCCATTAATGCAATAATAAAAGTGACGTTAAATGGTGCAGACAGATCTTTTCAAGTTTTTTTATTATCATACAATTGGAAAGTACAGCTGGATAAAAGGATATTCTTTCTACCTCAGTGTACAAACATGCAAACACATATGAAAACATAGCACACATTTACAAGCAATTTAAATGTAGTACATTTATAAAAATAAATACAAATGTTAAATAATAGATTGTTGGAGGGATTGTATGAGCAGTTTATCAGTCATTCAGCAGTCTCACTGCCCGTGGGAAGAAACTGTTTCTCTGTCTGGTCTGGCTCTGATACTTCTGTATTTCATTCCTGATGAGAGTAATTGGAAGATGCTATGTGTGGCATGGTAGGGGTCCTTAATCATTTTGCGAGCCTTCTTCAGACAATGAATCATGTCGACGGTGGGGTGGGAGACCCAGGTGATCTCTGCCACTCTTTGGTCCTGTGGATTGATCTTTATTCCATTGTTCTACAGCAACATACTACACTGTGATGCAGCCAACCAGGTCGCTCTCAATTGAGTTCCAGTAGAAAGTAATTTCAGTTGTCCTGGAGGTACAAAGGTTGGAAAAAAATAACTGTCTTCAGTCTAGATATGCTCTACTTCAGGCTTTTATGCCTTCCATCTGAAGGTAGTAGCAAGAAAAGATTGTGACCAGGCTGATTTCTTGTGGCAGTACCTTGCATTGATATTTTCATTGGATGGATAGGTACCTGTGATGGATTGGCTAAGTTTTCCCCTTTTTGTAGCCTTCTGCATTCCTGTTAACTTGAATTTCCAAACTGGGCTGAAATGTAACCAGACAGTATACTTTGCATGGAATATTTTTTGAAGTTCAAGAGCGAATTTAACATGGTCAGCAAGGAGGAGATAATCTTACCAATCTGCACTGATTGGGGTCTGCCGTGGTACATTTAGTGTTTAAATATACTTTATGCTTCTGAGTGCTATTGTAGGTATATTGGTTTAAAGCTGTAGGAACAGCAAAATTAGACATACAGCATGACTGCTGTATGTCTAATTTCTACCTTTGGTTCATAACTTTGAATGTCTTCTGTTGTGTTTGTAAAATTATCAGGTTTGGAGGGTTCACAGAGAGACAAGTCATGACACAAGTGTTATAATTACAGGTAACTTTATTGAACACACAAGAGACAAACATGAGAGAATATCAAGCCACACTTAATTATTGAACTATTAAACAACCATATATACATTTCGGCCCAGGAGCCCGTGCAGTCCAATTGCACCCAATTAACCTGAAACCCCTGTTACATTTTGAACAGTGGGAGGAAACCGGAGCCCCCAGGGAAAACCCACACAGTCACTGGAAGAACGCACCAACTCCTTACTGACAGTGTAGAAATTGAATACTGGTCCTGAACGCTGGTGTTGTAAGATCATTGAGCTAACTGCTACACTAATCGTGCCACCTAACACTTGGGAGGCTTTTATAAAAGAGGAAGCAAGGGTGAACTTTGAAATCTGTTCACAATATTTTTCATTTGTACCTCTGACAATAAAATCTTTTATTTAAATTATTCCAAGATCAGCAATTGAATGAAAATGCAAATGGAGAGACTTGGAGCCTTTAAATAAAGACACTGCTTTCTCCAATATGAGTTGGAGTTGTAGATATATTGGTCTGATCTGTCATTCAGTGACATCATGTCTGATCTGATCATCAGCCTTATCTCTGATTCCTTGCCTGATCTCCTTAATGTTGATTCCCATTTAATCCAGGAACATACATAACTCAATTTAAAATTATGAATAATTCAACATCCACAATTTTCTTGGATAGAGAATTCCACAAATTCACAACCTTCTGAGAGGAAGAATTCTCCTTTAGACCTAGGGTAACTTATTTTCACAAGATTCACAAGACAAAGGAACAAAGGCAGGCCACTAGGCCCATCGAGTCTGTTCTGTAAATCTACACTAAGCTATTCTACACTACTTCCAATTTCCAGCTTTTTCCCTCTATCCCTTGATACTTATCTATTTCTTGTTTAAATACTCCCAATGATCTGGTTTCCACTGCTGTATGCAGCAGTAAGTTCATCCTAATGCCAGGCACCCCATTTCTGGATTTCCCCAGAAGGAGATATATTCTCACAAAAGCAAAACCACAGAACTTCCAAGCATCAATAATCAATGACCTCCTACTCTTCTAAATTTAGAGCATGTAGAAAATATTTTCAGCATTTACTTATGTGCCAGGTTGCAAAGACATTATTCTCAATATCATGGATTCTTATCTTGTGGCCTTAACTTTTTTTTTAACAGGATACCTTAGAGATAGCATTTTTGATGTTATGATCATGCTTCCGCAAATGATCTTTTCTTGTGAGATCAATTATTTATCCCATTTGTTATACATGGTCAATTCTAAAGTTGACTAACCATTGGAAGGATGGGATTGGACTGGAGAGAATGTTGAGGATATTGATCAGAATGTTGCCTGGATTGGAGCATTTCACTTGTGAGGAGAGAATAAATAGGCTGAGTGTATAGCCTGATAGAAGTATAAAATTATGATGGGCTCATGCCAGATAGATAGTAGGTATATTTTTACCACATTGGTGACACTAATAAAATTATAAGTATGAGCTGAGAGAAAGGCATAGAGGGGATCTGAGGGAAAATGTTTTCACACAGAGATTGGTTGAAATCCAGAATATATTGCTTTCAGAGTTGATAGAGGTAGGTTCTCCAACAAAGTTAAGGAAGCATCAAAACAAGTTCTTGAGTTACGAAGGTGTTATATGTGGATTGTGGAGAAAGATGTGGCCTCCCTGTCTATCTGGAATATTGTGGATTGTGAGTGATTAAGTGTCCTCCCTGTCTGAAATTTATTTTGAAATCACATCACCTGCCCATCAAGGTTGGACTCCAGCCACCCATTAGTGCACACCTTGTCGTTGGCTCATTTAAATTACTTAAGGTCATCATTAGCTAGACCCCCAGCTCAGAACCATATAAAACATTGAGGCATAACACATTTTTTTTCTCTCTACCTCATGGTCCAAGCCCTGGACATCGCTCCACACCAGGTTGCTACTGTGGACATCACTGGAAGATGTGCAGATAAGATGTGCACTACATTTAAGCTGAGCTGCAGTACTGCAATAGGTCAGTGCTTTAAGTGAGCCGCACCCACAATGGTACAGGGAACCAGGAGTATATTTGAAAGTCCCTGTCGGTAGAGCGTGTACGTGTGCATGAGTGTGTAGAAGATAAACAGCCACTGGTATCGGAGTCAAACCTTCGTCCACTGTTAATGTATATATGGATGTTTAATAGTAGAATAATTAAGTGTGGTTTGATATTCTCTCATGTTTGTCTCCTGTGTGTTCAATAAAGTTACACTTGTGTCATGACTTGTCTCTCTGTGAACCCACCAAACCTGATAATTTTACAAACACAACAGAAGGCATTCAGTTATGAACCAAAGATAGAAACAAATATAAGCCCTTTTTATACAGAGATCCCACAATATTGCTGTAAAGAAGACCCATCATTAAGATAGCTTTGCTTTTTTACACTGAATCAAACAACAATGGCATAATCTGATTTGGCATTATGGCTACCTCCACTGCCAGCTTAAAGGCAGGACTGCAATGTATTCACACCTTTTTGCACAGAACAGCATGGTGCAATAAAGACACAATATTCCCACCCTGAAGAGGCTGAGTAAAAGGGGCTATAGATAGGAAGAATTGTCAGCTTGCACATGGTGGACCAAAGGGCTATTTCTGTGCTGAATCATCATTCACAAGTGGGTTCATAATATATTATTCTAGAATATCATCTGAAAGAGTTCCATGAACTTGTCCTTGAATGTATGCCTGCAAATTTGATCTGCCAATTTAGATTTAGATAAAAATCCTCATTATTATTGCTATATTTTAAGCTCCCTTTATTTCTTGGTTGATGCTTTGTGCAACCATAATTTAAGACTTTATAAATTACTCTTACCAATGTTGTTTCCCAGCAAACTGAAACAAATTCCTATTATTATTTTTTAGCGATGTTCATATGCAATTCTGCCATGATGTCACCTGATAAAAGAAAGTAAAATAACATTAAATCTCAACAAGAATTTAAAAAAGAAGCCAATCTCAAATATGGTTCACCAGTTAATAATTTCCTGGTTAATCCGATTACAGCCTCAATAAAACTTCACATTTTGCTTCCATACCCCTTGACTCCCTTGTGAGTGATATTTCTACAAGGAGACTATCTGTACCTGAAGGATGTTTCATTATATCTTTGGCAGTAATTTGTTGCTAGCATGTTTTTCTCTGTAGCTGCACTATACATCTCTATGTCAAAAAAAAACTAAGCACACGATCCAAAGTTTTGGAAAATAATGATTTGCAAATGTATTGTTATCCCTCTACCTAGCTGCAAACTTACAACAGCTTGATTTTTGCACTGGAATTTGTTTACAGTTAGAAAGAAGAAACAACAAACTTTCAGGTGGTTGTAAAAATATATTTGTTTCAAAATGCTTTTCTATGATTTAACTACTCTCACCTTATGTATCTCCATTTATAACAAGAGGTTTGACTCTGAACTGCCCTTTAAAAAGTGTATTAAATCTCTTAAGAGGGCAATCTGAACTGGACAAAATGCCAGGTTTGTCAATTTCCTATCGAACCTATGAATGAATACAGAGTCTAGAAGATTGAGAGCTGATCCCATTGAGACAGATTAGCTTTTAAAGGGAATTGATTTGGTATGCATACTCTAGTTGGTTTTCAGACAGAGGTATCTTTAAGTCAAGTCAGCCAGAGTTTATTCTCATCTGATTGCACAAGTACAACCCAATGAAACAGCATTCACCGGACTTCAGCACAAAACATTTGCAAATGCACAGGCAAACATAACACACATACAGGCAAACAATACACATGCGGGACAGGTTTTTATATATGCAAATTAATAAATAAATTATCAAATATGAGAGTCCCGAATGGTAAATGTGAATAGTTTCTTTGGTCGTTCAACATTCTCACTGCCCGTGGGAAGAAACTGTTTCTCAGCCTGGTGGTGCTGTATCTCTTTCCAAATGGGAACAGCTGAAAGATTGGAGTGAAAGGGGTCCTCGATGATTTTGCGTGCCCTCTTCAGACAACAATCCTGGTAGATCGCATTGATGGGTGAGAGGGAGCCTCCTGTGATCCACTCTGCCACTCTTATGGTCCTGTGCATTGATCTCAGATCCATTTCTCTGCAGAAACCATACCACACTGTGATGCAGCTGGCCAGGACACTCTCGATAGAACTCCTATAGAAGGTTGATATGATGGTGGCTGGTTAGCCTTGCCAGCTTCTGTCTTTTCATGAAGTGCAGTGGCTTGGTGTCACTACTTAAGTGAACTCCAAGGAATTTGGTGTTCTCTACTTTCCCACTAGAGTGCTATTTATGTGTAGTGGAGGGTGGGTTTTTTCCCTAATTCTCCTGAAACTGATAATCACCACCTTCTTCTTGTCCATGTTAACACTCGAGATGTTACTCTTGCACCATATCCGGAGATTTTCCAACTCTTCTGTGTAGTGCGATTCATTGTGGTTGCTGATGAGATCAACTACTGCAAATTTGATGTCTGTTGGAGCTAGATCTGATGATGTAGTCATGGGTCAGCGCCATGAACAGAAGCAGGCTGAGTACACAGCACCAGTGCTCAGTGAGATGGCGCTCAAAATTCTGCTACCGACCCAGACAAACTGTTCATGCAGATTTAAAACTCTCCTCAGTGGCCAGTGGATGTCCAGTTGTTTCAAAGTTTTGATCTTCTGAATATTATACTTAGAGAAACAGAGGCAGTGGGTAACTTAGCTGGATTGAGTATTAGGATACAGCCATTAAACAGTGTTGGCTCAATGGATGACAGGCTTACTTATATTCCTGTTTCCATTCCAAATCCAAAATCCAACTCAGAATTTATTGTCATGAACAAGAAACATTTTTTTTAAATTTTGTGGTCGCATCAGAGTGCACATATACATATAAACCACCTTATAAAAATAGTGGACAAAAAGTGCAGTATCTTTGGTTCATTAATTATTCAGGAATCTGATGACAGTGGGGAAGAAGCTGTCCTTTTGCTGCTGAGTGCTCGTTTTTAGGCTCCTCCCCTTTTTCCCATGGTAGTGGAGTGATGAGGGCATAGCCTGGGTGGTGGAAGTCCTTGAGGATAGAGGCTGCTTTCTTAAGAGACTGTCTCTTGTTGATTTCCTCAATGGAGTGAAGTTTAGTGCCTGTGCTGTCACAGGCTGAATTAACAATCCTCTGGAGGTTTTACTTGTCCTGAGCATTGGCACCTCTGTACCAGACAGTGATCCAACCAGCTAAAATGTTCTTCATGGTATACTTGTAGAACTATTCGAGAGTTATTGGTGACATACCAAATCTCCTCAAACACCTCACTAAGTATAGCCACTAGTGAGCCTTCTTCATGATTGGACCAAAATGGAGGCTCCAGCACAGATTATTAGAGATGTTGACATTCAAAATTTTGAAGTTCTTGACCGTCTCCTCTGCTGACCCTTCAATGAGAACTGGTTCGTGTTCTCCTGACTTCTGCCTGAAGACCACAATCATCTCCTTAGTTTTGCTAATGTTGAGTGCAATGTTGTTGGTGTGACTATTCAATGAACTGATTTATTTCCCTCCTGTACGCTTCCTCATTGCCATTTGTGATTCTGCTGACAACAGTGGTGTCATCACCATAGTTGTAGATAGCATTGGAATTGTGTCTGGTATATAGTGAGTAGAGCAGAAGGCTAAGCATGCATCTTTGAAGTGTGCCTGTGTTGATCGTCAGTGAGATGTTGTTTGCAATTCATACTGACTGTGGTCTTCTGATGAGGAAGTCAACGATCCAGTTACAGAGGGTGATGCAGAGGCCAAGGGTTTGCAGCTATTGTCCAGCACTGAGGGAATAATGGTGTTGAAGGCTAGGCTGTAGTTGATGAAGAGCAGCCATTTGTACGATTTGCTGATTTCCAGGTGATCCAGAGCTGAGTGGAGAGCCAGTAATATTGCATATTGTGAAATTGAGTAGAGAGCCAGTGATATTGTGTCCTTATAGGAAAATGTTATTGACATTTAATGACAGAGCATGGGTTCTTGAGAGTGTGTCTATAGTTCTACCTTTCATACATATGTACCTGTTATCACTGCTGCAGAGAAAATGTTATGTTGGGATGACTTGTTTTTTCAGAGAGCCACTTGAACCATCTTGTCTGGCAGGGTTTGAGATGTAAAATGGTGGTCTAACAGATGAGAAAGTAATTATACAGCTAGCAAGTCTCATAGGCAGGACAGACAGGGGTCATCTGAGTAAAACTTAGAAATAGCAAAAGGGTGAACATTTTGATGGGATTTTGCCATCAGCTCCCAAAGAGTCATCAAGCATTAAAGAAGCAAATCTGTCAGGATATCACAGGTAAATGTGGGAATAATAAGGTTTTGGAAAAGGTGATTTTAATTTCCCAAATATTTACTAGGACTGCCTTTGTGTTAAGGGATTAGATGGGAATTTAAGTGTGCCAAGGAGAGTTTCATGAAGCAGTATGTAGATAGCCTTGCAATAGAAGGGGGAATGTTCAACCTCCACTTAAGAAATGAGACTGGGTACATGATTGATGTATCAATGGACGAGCACTTTGGGATTGGTCCCATAATTCTATTAGTTCTAGATAGTTATAGAAAATAGTAAGCTGTGCTCCTGCCAAAGTAAATAATAGATATTAAACTTTACTAGTGGCATTAAACTAAAAAAAACTCATCTGCAAAATTTGATTCAGACCTTCTTGGAAAATCAGAAAATAGTCATTCAAGGAAATGCCAGATTTGCAAATATCTTAAAAACTAAGGTTTGGCCATGTTAAATTTAGCTCAAATTATGCAAAGTATCCATCAAGGAAAAGATCCTTAAAACTTTGAAAACCCTCTCTACACCATTTCTGAAAAATAGCATCATGTAAAGAAGGTTGAAAAAGATAATTAGATACAATAGGGCTTGAAAGAGAAAAAAAATTGAAATCCGAAACATTTTCTAAACTGTGCCTAAATTCTCACACAATGTTTAACAATGGGTTTGTCCATTAAATTAGGTTAAAATGGAAATTAACAACCGAGAAGTGTTACATTAGAAAACTTTTTGGGGGGGGGGGTGAATTCTTCTGGATTGATACCCACAATACCCAGAATGATTGTGACCATGAACAAAAGATAAAAATGTAAGACACCGTATATTGACTGCCCAATAATAAAATCTAAAAGTTAGACAGCACCATACCACCATCTCTCTTAGATCTCTGTGGAAGAACTTTATTTAGGAGAGAGTGCTTACCTTTCCATATATGAGACGATATAGCCAAATCAAGTAAGTAAAAAAAAAGATTTAGGACCAAAGATTGGAATAGATTGAAAGAGATATAAAAATTTTGGTAGGATATTCATTTTAATAGAATTTATGTGGCCGAAAACAAAGGTTGTAGACAAAGGTGACCATTGAGTTAGGGAATGCTACACTTGCTTGAATGTAGCAAGATAATTCTCCTTAAAACCATGTTTATAATTCTATGTAATTATAATACCAAGATAGATGAATTGATTTTTAATTATCTTAAAAGGAAAACCATCATACATTAATGCAAGAGCATTCAATGGACAAAGTTCACTTTTATGCAAATTCAATTTACATCCTGAAAATTTACTGAATTGTGAAAGTAATAAAATCATTTAGGGGAAAGAGTCAACTGAATCCAAAATCAAAAATAGGAGATCATCTGCATGAAGGGAAACTTCATCTTCAATCCCTTTCCTCTATATTCCCAAAATATCCTTGCATTCACAAAATGCAATTACTAATGGTTCAATAACCAGATCAAATGATAAAGGACTTAATGGGAATCCTCGATGAGTACCATATTGTAGTTTGAAAGGCTGAAATTGTTGTAAATTAGTAAAAATTGTGGCAGATGGATGTGAATACAATAATTTAACCATGTAATACTTTCCCCGGGGGAAAGTACATATTCATTCAGCAACATATATTAAAATAGGAATATTTATTTTTTTAATAAACCCCATCTGATCTTCAGAAATAACTGATGGTAAAATGTTTTCTATCCTATTGACTAAAATTTTAACCAAAATTTTAGCATCAAAATTCAGTAAAGGAATTATTCTGTGGGAGGAATATTTGGTTATGTCTTTACCTTTCTTCGCAATTAAAGAAATGCATGCCTCACTAAATGAATCTTGAAGTTTACCCTGTTTAAAAGAATCTGCAATCATCACACTCAAGTAAGGTGTGAGCAATTGGAAAAAATAATTTGAAAAATTCCACAGAAACTCATTGGGACCACGGGCTTTTCAAGATTGTAATTAAGAAATAGTAACCATTATTCCCACTTTCCTTCATCCAGTCTAATTTAACTGTTTGAAGAATTATTGGGGATATTCAATTGATCTAGAAAACTATTTTTTTTAATAGTTTACTTAAAATGTTTGACCAAACTTGCAGTCAATTACAAAATCAAGAACTACAAGTACAAATGTAAATCTAGTATGTACTCCATGGTGATTATGCCCCAACACCCCAATCCCCAGCCACCTTATAACAAAAGCCCAAAGAAATAAGTAGATATAAAGAAAAAGCATGTAAAGGAGAAAAATAAAAGAAAATGAAGGAAAAGAAAGCAGAATGGATTGCTGAAAGAGCTGCCCACTCCATGGATCATAAATTGATGTTTTATTTAATTTTCTTTAGAGAAGATCAATGCAGGAATCAAGCGATAGGCAGAACACAATTGAAGAAATACATCTGAAAATTGTAAATTTGGATGTCAAGCTTGTAAAAATATGTCATATTTATTTCTTAAGTTATAGGTAATTTTCTCCAGGGCAATACACTTATAGGTGACTAAATTTTTATCTGGAATTCCGAAACGGTAACTTCTAAAAACCAGCACATCTTTGGTAGATGACATTACACTTAAGTAATA
Organism: Narcine bancroftii; assembly: GCF_036971445.1. Taxonomy (NCBI): domain Eukaryota; kingdom Metazoa; phylum Chordata; class Chondrichthyes; order Torpediniformes; family Narcinidae; genus Narcine; species Narcine bancroftii. The sequence goes on along the minus strand of NC_091471.1, from coordinate 117,482,091 downwards.
TTAATTTCCTGTAATAAATGCTCAATTTTCAGAGAGAGACTATTTTCCCCCAGTCCCCATCATCCCCATTCTCGCCCTTTGAGTGCCTGGTGGAAAGTTGACTCTCAATCCCAGCAGCCGGTGGCAAAGAAGCAGATGGGGGCTGGTTCAATGCAGAATCAATGGTTGTATTCCTTACTCATAATCCCCCATGCAATTGGAACTACCCTGGCACTGCTAGAGTGGTTCCAGCTCCGTAGTGGATTATGGGTAACAAGGACAGCCATTGCTCCTGCCTTGAGCCATTGCCGCGATGTGATGCAGCATTCCTTAAACTCCAGAGCTGGCAGCATCGGGAGTTAGATGGTGGCAGGTGACAGACAATGCTGAACTGCTGGAGCATGGTCAAGGACCATCCTGATGATTTGGTGGAACGCTGAAAGCTGCTGACACTCGGCACCACCGCGCTGATGTCCCACTCCTCCTGCAGCTCTGCACCTTGTGCACGGCCTTCTGCCCTGCTTGGCCATTGGCTCTGAGCAGCCAATGCTGACCATCTTTTTGGCTGAGCTTCCAGTCCATCCCATCACTTCCAACCTCCACCTGACCAGCACACTGGTCGAGAGCCTCCTGTACAGTGCACATTGAACTCTGTACTCAGCCTGGGCGAGGGTGCAAAATAGTCTGACACCGGCTCTGGAGGTTGGGGGGTTGACAGAAGGACAGCTGGGAGAGTCGATGGATGGCTGGAGGGGTGGGTTGGGGGCGACGGATGGCTGGGGGCAATGGACAGTGGGGGCTAGGTGCAAGCCATTTGTTTAAAGGGTCTAAAATCAAAATGATTCTGAAATCTGGAAGATTCCAAACAACCGCAAGTGTCTGGTCCTGACAATTCAGATAAAAGGTTAGGCACCTGTTTGTATTTCTGCATTCCAACATGCAATACCTAGATGTGAATCAGTTGTCCATGCAACTGTTATACATTTTCTAGCCTCTGCTAATGCAATTTTAACTAATTCTATTTGATATTTAGATTATCCAAAATGGCATTTTGGACTCCATAATCAATGACATGAGTGCGAGAATGCAGTCTCACTGAAGCTGCAAACGTTTTGGACCTCACAGCCACTAGTCTGATTCAAACAGGCTGAGGCCCAGTTTCTGGTCAGACTCCAGAATATATTACTACATGGTATTTTTGCTCGTCTAGGAGACTGCTGGATAAATCATTAACCCTCCAAGTTAGTTTTTTTTCCCAATTTTTCTAACTCTTTTGTTTATTCTTTTTTAATCTTAGACTTAACTTATAATTTATTCTCTTTCAGAGCATCCCATATAATAAATTTATCAGTAGTTGAGTTGTAGTTGGTCTCACAGAATAAAATCATGAAAATCTGACCTTCACAGCAATGACGAGTTAAAATGCCATCTATAGACCAATTTTTCTTTATCTGGCATCATAAAAGTCAGTATCAAAAGTGAGTGATCTGATAAAAACTTTTGCTTTATATTCACTTTCTATAATCCTACCTTGTAATTGAACTGATATTAAAAATAAATCTATCCTGGAATAGGAATTAAATCTATTTGAAATTTTTTTAAAAAATTCTCTTGGATTAATTTTTCTCCAGGTTTCCACTAAATTTAGCTCTCTCGTCAATATCAAAGTGGCTTTGTCCTCATTCATTTATTGTTCTTTTATCTAAAATTGGATGCAGACAAAAATTGAAATTTCTGCCCACTAACATATTTTCATAAGCATTTGTTAAATTAAGAAATGTTTCTTGAATAAATTTCTCATCATCAATATTTGGCACATAAACATTCATAAGGGTCTAAGATTCTAAGTATATTTGACAGTGCACCATGACATACCTATCTGCAGGATCTATCCCCACATCTTATACTCTAGCTGGAAGATTCTTGTGCATTAAAATTGCCACTCCTCTTGCTTTTGAATTAAATGAAGAAGCAAATACCTGCCCCACCCAATCTCTTTTTGATTTTTGATGTTTTTTTTTCCACCGTTAAATTAATTTCCTGTAGGAAGGTCAAATTCACTCCCATTTTTTAAATATATGACAATGCTCTCTTTGTCTTCACTACTTATGTATTTCACTTATTCATTTCTATAGAGGTATTTCACAACATCCAGAAATTCCCCTTTCTCTGCTCCCTGAGCGTCTCCTCCAATAAGTTGCTTAATATTTATCCTCCATGATGTTGGACACACCTTCCAAAAGTCCAAGCAAAGAAAGTAAAAGAATATATTTAAAGCGTATCTCATATAGCATGCATAACATACATCAAAATTAACAACCCCACCCCAACATTGTTAGTATAGTATTGTACATGTTGTGGCAATCACTATAAAAGTACACATTGTATGATGAAAATCAGTTGCTCATTATCCTCCACCCCTCCAGGATATTCATCATATTGTAATTAATCATTCTTTGATACAAGAGTTGTATCTGAATATAAAAAGAATTAAAAAAAACACACAGCATTATCTTTAATTAATCATCCTTGTGGCAATGATTCCACAAATTGTTCTGCATGCTTATGTTCTGAAAACAAAATGATCTCGTTATTTCGCCAAATAGTTTATAAAGTTGCCATATGATGCCACATGAATCTATACCAATTCTGCCAGAGGGAGCTTTTAACCGGATAAAATTTTCTTCTTCATTTCAATAATATTGCACTTACATCCAAATGAAACAATACTCTTCTTCCTCCTAACTCAAATGGACCACTTATTTCTTTTATTCCTTCCACTATATCACGATGTCTTAAAAAAACAATTGATCAATATAGAACATGGCATTTGGCCTGATGCTGGTCGCAGTATAAGAGCTCTATGTGGCCTTTCAACTTCAATATTCTGTCCAAATTTATCCTCTTCCAGAACTTTAGGAAAAAAAATTCTTGGAAAAAAAATTAATAGGATCTTGACCTTAAGTGCCTTCCTTGAGTCCAACAATTTTAATGTTGTTTCTTCAGCTAAAATTTTCCAGTGCAACCATCTTTTCCCACATTTTATTTTTCTCATCAGCCCACACATCTGCCTCCATCTCTCCTTTTGCCACTCATATCTTCTACTTCTTCTGCTCTGCTACAGTCTTAATTCTTCCATTCATTTTACTCATAAAAAATAGCATTTTTTACAGCAGAATTTTTTTTTTCATTTGTTTATTTGTGTTCTTTAATCTTTTTCATTAGATCAAGTGTACACTTCCCCTTTTTTGATTCTATTGACTTTTTTTTTTACCTTCAGTGTCATCACTATCACTGTCTGTTTCTGTTTTGGCTTGTTCTTCCTCCTTCTCCGAGTTGTGTTGCAGCAGCTGGTATCTCCCAGTGCTGATAAAAGAACCAGTTATACCAGCTGCCTTTGAAGATTCTCCTGTATCAACTCCAGCACCCCTGGCTGCCCCAATGGGGGAACCATTCACGCAGGGGGCAGATTAAACTTCATCCTCAGGTTTTTGTTGTGCAAGAGGCCTCTGTTTCTGATCATCTTCTTTGGCTCACTGGACTCCAGAGGTACTGGCAACTTTTTTTAAATCTTTCTTTGGTGATATTTTTAAAATATTTAAGTATTATTTTTCTTCAAATTAGACTTTTAAAACTTAGTTTAAATTACTTCTTTTAAAATTAAATTCCAAAGTGATTGAGTTCTTGCTTCTGTCTCTACCGCATTCCTGATCTAGAAAATTCTTCATCAAATTACAGTAATTCGTACATTCAGAGGAATATATTCTTTTAAATGTATCAGTTATCTCGGAATGATCTGAAGTCATAATACCATTATATTTACAAATCTTGTGTAATATGCCACTTAGCACCAAATCCTCTCATTTGGTTAGCCAAAACTTACCAGATTTATCACCATGAATGTAAAATTGACATTTAGACTTCAAAAGTTGGCATTCAACTGGATAGAAGATCAAATTTAGTTTTAAGTTCAATCCATTCTTTGTATACTTCTGAATTTTTAGTTTGAGTGTATTGTTTTTTTTTAATTTTTTATTTTTCACACCATAAATCGCATTAACCATGATACACACTTTTTCCTTTTCACACATATACAGTGCCATTTTCTCCCCCCCTTCCCTCCTCCCATCCCACCCTCCCTACCTCCCCCCTTCCATCCATTTAAGGTATAAAATCTAGGATACATTAAACCAGTCAGACAATGTTGTCATTCAATAAAAATACACCAGAAATTCCACTGAGTCCATTCTTTTCATTTCCTTTTCCTTCCGTTAACTTATGTAGTGATTGTCCCCGGTAGGTTTTCGCTATTGTGTTTAATGTAAGGCTCCCATATTTGTTCGAATATTTCAATATTATTTCTTAAACTATATGTTATTTTTTCTAATGGAATACATTTATTCATTTCTATATACCATTGTTGTATTTTCAAATTATCTTCCAATTTCCAGGTTGATATAATACATTTTTTTGCTACGGCTAGAGCTATCTTAACAAATCTTTTTTGTGCATCCTCCAAATCAATTCCAAATTCTTTGTTTTTTATGTTACTTAGGAGGAAGATCTCTGGATTCTTTGGTATATTGTTTTCTGTTATTTTATTTAATATCTGATTTAGATCTTCCCAAAATTTTTCTACTTTCTCACATGTCCAGATTGCATGAATTGTTGTTCCCATTTCTTTTTTACATTGAAAACATCTATCAGATACTGTTGGGTCCCATTTATTTAACTTTTGAGGTGTAATGTATAGCCTGTGTATCCAGTTATATTGTATCATACGTAACCTCGTATTTATTGTATTTCTCATCGTTCCAGAGCATAACTTCTCCCATGTTTCCTTTTTTATCTTTATATTTAAATCTTGTTCCCATTTTTGTTTAGTTTTGCCATTTATTTCCTCATTCTCCTTTTCTTGCAGTTTAATATACATATTTGTTATAAATCTTTTGATTATCATTGTATCTGTAATCACATATTCAAAGTTACTTCCCTCTGGCAAACTCAAACTGCTTCCTAATTTATCCTTCAAGTAGGATCTCAACTGGTAATATGCCAGCGCTGTATCTTGAGTTATATTGTATTTATCTTTCATTTGTTCAAAGGATAAGAATCTATTTCCTGAAAAACAATTTTCTATTCTTTTAATCCCTTTTTTCTCCCATTCTCTAAAGGAAAGGTTATCTATTGTAAAAGGGAGTAACTTGTTTTGCGTCAATATTAGTTTTGGCAATTGATAATTTGTTTTATTTCTTTCTACATGAATCTTCTTCCAAATATTGAGTAGATGATGTAATACTGGAGAACTTCTATGTTGTACCAATTTTTCATCCCATTTATATAATATGTGTTCAGGTATCTTTTCCCCTATTTTATCTAATTCTAACCTAGTCCAATCTGGCTTTTCCCTTGTTTGATAAAAATCTGATAGGTATCTTAATTGTGCGGCTCTGTAATAATTTTTAAAGTTTGGCAGTTGTAAGCCTCCTTGTTTATACCATTCTGTTAATTTATCTAGTGCTATCCTCGGTTTCCCCCCTTTCCATAAAAATTTCCTTATTATTTTCTTTAACTCCTTGAAGAATTTCTCTGTCAGTTGTATTGGCAATGCCTGAAATAGGTATAATATCCTTGGAAAAATGTTCATTTTAATACAGTTTATCCTTCCTATTAGTGTTAGTGGTAAATCTTTCCAATGCTCTAAATCGTCCTGTATTTTTTTCATTAGTGGATAATAATTGAGTTTATATAGTTGGCTGAGATTTTTGTTTATTTGTACACCTAGGTATCTTATTGCTTGCATTTGCCATCTAAATGGTGATTCCTTCTTAAATTTTGAGAAATCCGCATTATTCATAGGCATTCCTTCACTTTTATTTACGTTGATCTTGTAACCCGACACTTCTCCATATTCCTTCAATTTCTTATATAATTCTTTTATTGATAGTTCTGGTTCTGTTAAGTGTACTATAACATCATCCGCAAATAAGCTGATTTTATATTCCTTGTCTTTTATTTTTATCCCTTTTATATTATTTTATGTTCTTATCAATTCTGCTAGTGGTTCTATAGCTAACGCAAACAATAAAGGTGATAGTGGGCATCCCTGCCGTGTTAACCTGCTTAAGTTAAATTGCTTTGATACATGTCCATTTACTGTCACTTTCGCTAATGGTCCCTTATATAATGCTTTAATCCAATTAATATACTTCTCTGGTAAACTGAATTTTTGCAATACTTTGAACAAATAATTCCATTCTACTCTGTCAAAGGCCTTCTCTGCATCTAAAGCAACTGCTACTGTTGGTGCTTTATTCCCTTCTACTGCATGAATTAAGTTAATAAATTTACAAATATTGTCTGTTGTGCGTCTTTTTTTGATAAATCCAGTTTGGTCTAGATTTACCATTTTCGGTACATACTCTGCTAATCGGTTTGCTAATAGTTTAGCTATTATCTTATAATCTGTGTTAAGTAAAGATATTGGTCTATATGACGCTGGTGTGAGTGGATCTTTCCCTTGCTTTAGTATTACTGTAATTATTGCTCTTTTACATGAATCTGGTAAGCCTTGTGTTTTGTCAATCTGGTTGATTACTTCCAGGAGGGGCGGAATTAATAAGTCTTTAAAAGTTTTATAAAATTCTATTGGGAATCCATCCACTCCTGGTGTCTTATTATTTGGTAATTTTTTTATTATCTCTTGTATTTCTACTATTCCAAATGGCTCTGTTAATTTATTTTGTTTCTCTATTTGTAGTTTTGGTAGTTCAATTTTAGTTAGAAATTCATCTATTTTCCCTTCTTTCCCTTCGTTTTCAGTTCGGTATAATTGTTCATAGAATTCTCTAAAGTTTTCCTTAATTTCTTTTGGATTATATGTAATTTGTTTGTCTTTTTTCCTTGATGCCAATACCATTTTCTTAGCTTGTTCTGTCTTAAGCTGCCATGCTAGGATTTTGTGCGTTTTTTCACCTCGTTCATAATATTTCTGTTTTGTCTTCATTATATTCTTCTCCACCTTATATGTTTGTAGTGTTTCATATTTTATTTTTTTATCCGCCAATTCTCTTCTTTTAGTTGTATCTTCCTTCATTGCTAATTCTTTTTCTATATTTACTATTTCCCTTTCCAACTGCTCTGTTTCCTGATTATAGTCCTTCTTCATCTTGGTTACAGAACTTATTATTGGCCCTCTAATGAATGCTTTCATTGCATCCCATAGTATAAACTTATCTTTCACTGATTTCGTATTTATTTCAAAATACATTTTAATTTGTTTTTCAATAAATTCTCTAAAATCCTGCCTTTTAAGTAACATGGGGTTTAATCTCCATCTATACATTCTTGGAGGGATGTCCTCTAACTTTACTGTCAATATTAAGGGTGAATGGTCCGATAGTATTCTAGCTTTATATTCTGTTTTTTTTACTCTATCTTGCATACGAGCTGATAACAAAAATAGGTCTATTCTTGAGTATGTTTTATGTCTAACCGAGTAATATGAATACTCCTTTTCCTTTGGGTGTTGTTTCCTCCATATATCCAAAAGTTGCATTTCTTCCATCGATTTAATTATAAATTTGGTTACTTTGTTCTTTCTGTTAATTTTTTTTCCCAGTTTTGTCCATATTTGAATCCAAATTCAGGTTGAAATCCCCTCCTATTAATATGTTCCCTTGCGTATCTGCTATCTTCAAAAAGATATCTTGCATAAACTTTTGATCTTCTTCGTTAGGTGAATATACATTGAGTAGATTCCAAAACTCCGAATATATCTGACATTTTATCATTACATATCTCCCTACTGGATCTATTATTTCCTCTTCTATTTTAAATGGCACATTTTTACTAATTAATATAGCTACTCCTCTTGCTTTTGAATTATACAATGCTGCTGTTACGTGTCCTACCCAATCTTTCTTTAATTTCTTGTGCTCCAATTCAGTTAAATGTGTTTCTTGCACAAATGCTATATCAATTTTTTTCTTTTTTCAGTAAATTTAGCAGTTTCTTCCTTTTAATTTGGTTATGTATTCCATTAATATTTAAAGTCATATAGTTCAACGTAGCCATTTTATAGTTTGTTTATCTTCCCTTTCCGTTTCTTGATCATTACCTTTCCTTCTTATCCATTTCTGTTTTCTTGTTTTGAACCCTTTATAAGACAACATTCCTAAAACATCAAACATTTTCCTTATTCTCCTATTTAAAACTTCTTTAGCCCCAATCCCCCCTTCCCCTCCTGAGTTGTCCTTTATCCCTTGTTGGACAACCACATCTCCCCTCTCCATTTGGATTTGCGAATTCACTCGCAAGCGTCAGCTGATTTTGCAGTGACCGTAACTCCTCCCCACCCAGCCCCCCCCCAGAAAAGATTTCACTTTTCATATGTAACAAAGGTCACTCTTTTAATTCCCTCCTTATTCCCTCTATTCCATTTCCTTCCCTTATTAATTCTTGTCTATACTATCTATATTTTCCTCTAAATACAGATACATTCATGTATGCACATTATACATATACACACATATACCTCTTTACCCACATACATATAAATCGTGGTCATTTTTACTCTTATTACATATCTTCATCTCTCTGTTTGTTTTGTAGTTGTTCTGGAAATTTCCTTGCTTCCTCTGGATCCGAGAATGTTTTTTTTTCCATAAGATCGTTTTCGATGTATTGAACTCCTTCCTCTTCTTCAGGAGTTCAAAACTTATGTGTCTTTTTAGTTCGCAGTCTTTTGTACTCTCGTTACACGTCTTCATCTCTCAGTCTATTTTGTAATTGTTCTGCAAATTTTCGTGCTTCCTCTAGATCCGAGAATAGTCTGTTTTGCTGTCCTGGAATAAATATTTTCAATACCGCTGGATGCTTTAGTATAAATTTATACCCTTTCTTCCATAAAATCACCTTTGCTGTATTGAACTCCTTTCTCTTCTTCAGGAGTTCAAAACTTATATCTGGATAAATGAAGATTTTTTGCCCTTTGTACTCCAGTGGCTTGTTGCCCTCTCTTACTTTTTCCATTGTTTTCTCCAGTACCTTTTCTCTTGTAGTATATCTTAGGAATTTTACTAAAATAGATCTTGGCTTTTGTTGTGGTTGTGGTTTAAAGGCCAATGCTCTATGTGCCCTTTCTATTTCCATTTCTTGCTGTAGTTCTGGACATCCTAGGATCCTAGGGATCCAATCTTTTATAAACTCTCTCATATTCTTGCCTTCTTCATCTTCCTTAAGGCCCACTATCTTTATGTTATTTCTTCTGTTATAATTTTCCATTATATCTATTTTCTGAGCTAACAGTTCTTGTGTCTCTTTAACTTTTTTTATTAGATTCCTCTAATTTCTTTTTTAAGTCTTCTACCTCCATTTCTACTGCTGCTTCTCGTTCTTCCACCTTGTCCATTTTTTTCCCATTTCTGATAAGGTCATATCTATTTTATTCATTTTCTCTTCTGTAATTGTTTATTCTTCTTCTTAAATCATTAAATTCTTGCGCTTGCCATTCTTTAAATGACTCCATGTATTCTTTAATAAGAGAAAGTATATCCTTTGTCTTGCCTTTCCCTTCTTCTTCTATTTCACTGTACTCTTCCTCTTCCTCTTCTTCCTCCTCTGGGTTGGCCATCTGTTGTTTCTTTGTTGTCCTTTTCTTCTCTTCTTTCTTGTTTTCGTGGTCTTCTATATTCTCCTCTTGCTGCAGCTGTTCTGCAGCTGTCATTGCCGGCTGTGGAGATCGACTCTCCAGCTGGTCACCCCTCCTGTCGGTGTGTTTTTTTGCATGCGCGGTTGCGCACTTTTACTCGGCTCAGCGAGCCATTTTTGTAGTCCACTTTCTACCGATCTGAGGGAGCGGGTTCCTCTCTCCACCACGGGCCTCTTCGAACAGGTAAGGCCTTCTCCTTCTTCTTCTGTTATCTTCTCTTCCTCTCTTCTTACCGTTGGTTTTGATTTTTCTTTTTTCGTCACCATCTTCTTTCCACCTTTATACTCACTTTACTTTAATTTTTATTTTTGTGTCTTTGTGTTTTCCTTTGTTTTTTCCGACTTTTCTGGAGAGGGCTGGAGTTCACCGTCCGGCCACTACTCCATCACGTGACTCCTCCTTTGAGTGTATTGTTGATCTAAATGTTTAATTTGTTTAATTAACTCAGATCTTTCTTTATTGGTCTTCCCTTTTTTATTAACAGTATATGAAATGATTTGGCCCCTAAGAAATGTCTTCAAAGTATCCAATATAACTAAAATAGAAGTCTCCAAAGAGACATTAGAATTTAAAAAATCTATCTGTTCTTCCATAATTTAACAAAGTCCTTATCTGATGATAATACTGAATTAAAGTGCCATTGTCTTTTAACTTGTGGAAAATTAGGAAGAGTCAATGATAATGAAACAGGAGTGTGATCAGTTATTACAATACTGTGGTATTCATAGAATGAGTTCATGGAATTAATTGATTATCAATTAAAAAAAGTAAGCAAGAATGATGAGGTTTAGAAAAGAAAGAATACACTGTATTAGTTGGATTTTTAAAAATGGCAGACGTCTGAAATGCCATAATCTGATAGAAAATAATGTATTGATAAGGCACATTTGTTTAATGTGGCAGGGTTAGAAGATGAATGATCTAAGATAAGGTCCGACCATCAGTTGAAATCCTCATTTGAATAAGTGAATATAAATTTAAATCCAGCAAAGAAGTAATTAAAATAAGAAGAATAAACATTTGTGACAAACACCATTTTATCATGTAAATTTCCATGAAACAAAATCAGAATGATTGTTAGAATCCAAAACAGCATTATGCCTGCTAAAGCGAATATTTTGATTAATAAGAATCAATGCCCTCTAGATTTAGCTTGAAAGGAGGAATGATAGTGCTACCCCTTCCACCACATCCTCAGGTGCAAAATATCACTGCCATGAACATGTGTCTCCTGTAAAAAAATATAACTGCTGTATTATGTTGTTTTAAATGTGAAGCTAGTTTCCTTTATTTTACTGGATGGTTTAGGCCTTTTACATTCCAACTGAGGAAATTAATAGAATTAACCATAAAAACTCAGTAATGAAAAATAAATACTGACTGTAAAATACATTTCAAAAATTCCAGTGTGCAGGTTCAGAGCCAAGTTCATGAAACATACATGGAGATGGCCCTGTTATACCAGACAGTACAACTCCAAAAGCTGGAACAAAAAAGGTAACAATGAAGCACCATTGCAACACAAAACAGAAACATTCATGAACCCATCCCCAGTTTCCTCCATCCTACCTCACTAAGGCTGCCAAATAGACCAACAGCATATTAGTTAATAAATCTAGAAACCCACTATCTTCTAGTGGAGATTAGATGTTTGCGCTGAAAAGCAAAATAATAAACATTACTCCTGCAGCTGTTTATTCCAGACCAAAAGAAATCATGCTTAGGCTAAATCAAAATATACATAAAAAAAGATTGAAGGCCTCTCATAAGTTACAAAAAGTTTATTACTGGAAAAAAAATGCCTTCCTTGATAGAAAAGACTTAACCATAAATAAAATAAAAGGGAGATGATTTCTTTTCCTTCAACCACTCCAAATTAGACTCCCACTAATAATGTTTTTCCCATGAAAGTCTTAAAAACAAATGAATGAACCTCTAACATATTAAAGTTCAACCACTGGTCCAAAACAACCATTCAACAGAAAAAAAGAAAGAGAAAAAGGTCATTCAAGACAGAATGGAGGTTTGCGAGAATACACCCAAGCTTAATCCACTGTACAATATTATTTCTTGTCCTGTTGGGAAGAGAAATGGGAAAATGAGCTGGAAACCATAATGAAAGCTTACACCCATGCTTGAATAGCTCCGACGTAACTTCCCTGTTAATGGACCGTTGCTTCATAACTTTGGAAGAGTAATCTTCTATGATTCTAAATTGTTTCCTGAGATACTGCAGTGTGCCTGGACTATGGGTGACACAGATCAGCAGTTCCTTCATTTGATAGCAGGATAGCCGTATAACCACTAAATGTGCTTTTTTGCCCTGATTTAGGCTTAAGTAATAGTGAACAATGCACTCTATCAAACTCTAGGGCTATCAGGAAAATCTCTTTCTGAAATATCATTACCAGCAAGTCAGAAAAAAATTAGTAAGCGTTCCAGTTTCAGTACCTTCAGCCAAACCCATGACGTGCTGATTCTGCTGTTGACTTCGACTTTGCAAATCAATAATTCTTGCTGTTAATCTCTCATTATTATCTTCCAGGTGACAAACCCAGTTGCTCAAATCCTTTAAAGAAGAATCTGCCAAGGTGAAACGCTCACCTTATTCATCAGTAAATTGACAGACCTGTGCAAGTCAATTTTCCAATGCCAAAAACTTAGCATTTAGAACTTTAACTTCTTCAACGATCAATGCTTTGACCTGCTCAAGTGCTTCAAAGAAGCCCTCAGTAGTGGGGTTTGTCAGAGTTTCATGTTTCTTTCCATTTTTCCTGGTTTTTTTTTCTGATCTTTCCACTCCTTGTATCCATTTCAACTTAGATAAAAACACAAAATCTGAAATTCAACAACTCTGAAAGTTTTGAAAAAGGTCAACTGAGGGAAAAAGAATAAGGAAAGTACAGAGCTGTGATAGAGATGACTACTCCATATCACACCCAACCAGCAGTCCACTGAAAGGACAGTTATGATTGGACAGTCAACTTACAGAAATTCAGATAAGTAGCATAATAATAAATAGACTAACATTTTGAAATGTCTGATGATTGTGAATTTTAGTGGTCCAAAAATTTAAATATGGAAGGAAATGTGTTATAAGGAGGAATTTGCACACAATGTCAAGTTTTAATACATCTGCTTATCTAAAACTCCTTCACCTCATCAGACCAATTTTTGTTTTGAGGTAAAGTCTGCATTTATGACTTCTGACTCTAAATTGCAATGAAAGGATGTTTTGTGAAATTAGTTGGATCAATGACTCTGCTTCATTTTAGCTCTGGGAATCTTTAACTACCATCTGTATATATTGAGGAAATTACAGACATGCTGTTCCTGAATTTCCATTTATTAAAAAGAATTGAGAGAAAATCATGTCATAATCTTCAAAGTGCTGACAATATTCACCATCAATGCAGCCTCAGAAAATTGCTCCTGGATTTTCTACATTATTTTCTTTAAAGAAGAACCTTGACTGGCTTCACACCTTAAATATATTTTCAACTCTGTATGTAAAGCATTCAACTTATTACATTCTATTAAGATATGAATTTAATAGTCTATATCAGGGGTGTGCAACCTACAGCCCATGGGCCAGATCCGGTGCTGAGGTCCCCCCCCCCCACTTTGTGTGCAGCTTTTCCCCATCTGTGCGTGGTTCCCACCTTCGATGCGCAGGTCTGCCCTCCATGCAAGTTCCACTTCAATGCGTAGCCCCCCTGCTCTCTGCATTGGAGACTCTCACTCTCTGTACACAGCTCCCCCACTCTCAACATTGGCCATCACCCCTGCCCTCTGCAGGAGACACCCTCATATACTCTACACGAGTCTTTCCCTTCCTTCAGCATAAGACTCCCCCACTCTCTGTGTGAGACTCTCCCTTCCTTCTGAAGACTCCCCCTGCCCTCTGTGTGAGCCTCCCCTGCCCTCTGGGTCAGACTCCTTTGCCCTCTGTGTGAGACTCCCCATCTTCTGCGTGAAACTCCCCCACCCTCTGAGCAAGACTCCCCCGCCCTCTGTGCAAGACTCCCTCTGCCCTCTGTGATAGACCCATCTCTTCTGTGAGAGACCCATGTCTGTGAGAATCCAACTCTCTCTACAGTGCCACTTTCTTCTGTTATGCTCTTTCAACATATCTCTGTGGTGCTCTCTCTCTCTCTCTCTCTCTCTCTCATTTCCTGTTTCTGTATGTGAGACTTTTTCTGTGTGGAAATATGACGCGTGTGACTCATCCTCTCTCAGCATGAGAGCCCTCTCTCTGTGTGCGACAGTCCCCCCCTCTCCACTGTAACATTGGTCCTCTCTCACTGTTGTCTGTTTTGGAGTTAATTATTTTGTTTTCATTGTGACTATTTTGTTCTCATTTTTTACTTTTATATTATTATTTTTTAATTGTGCCATTTTAATGAATAACTACTGATTTTTGGTGCATTTCCCGGTTTGAAGATACCTTCCCTGACCTGAGATGCATCATTGTATTTATTCAATTTATTTGTTCCATCTATTTGTTTGTTTATTTCATTTATGGTAGCATCAGTGTGGCCCACCATTCAAACACTGACACACCATATGGCCCATGCATGGTAAAAGGTGGCCCGTCCCTCATCTATAACTAAGTGAATTTCCATCAATCTCTCCAAGGCAGAAAAAAATCTTTCTTTGAATGTTAAGTAACTTTATTCTTAAATGAATTGATTAGGTCATTTTTTGTACCTGAAAAAGTCAATCATGAAAATGATAATATTTCTGTAAGGAGATAATCTTCATTATATTTCCATTATGCCTCCAGGCATTGTATCACTCTAATAAATTATTACAATGGTGTTTATCTCTTAAGGTGCAGTTTGCATCTTTAGATCAACTAACTAAATCAACACACGATCCAAAGCTTTGTAAAATAATTTGCAAATGCATTATTATCCCTTGGCCTGCAGTCAAAAAAAATCTCTTTTCCCCAATGTTTGCAATGGTAGGTGGTTTCTGTAAAAAAAGGGAAAGAGCAAACTTTCATTATTCAATTTTTTTATGAATTTAAAATATCACATCATGTAAACCAATTGATACAATGCTTCATGAAATAAAGAACTGTGAAAAATAATGTTTAGTGGTTAAATCTTACACTATTTTAAAATTCCAAAAGTAACTAATTATTCTGTTTTACTTAATCAATTTACAATATTGTGACTTGTTCCTTTAGAAAAAGAATGCAGTGGAGCTACGATGAATTGAAAGCTTTTGTTTTCAATAGTCTCCTCAAACTTGTTAGCAGTCCACCAGTAAATTCAAAGCATTATAAAAACATTGAAGTCATAAAGTAATAAATGATTCTTCATTGTCCTTATCATTTTTGGTTTGAAAAGAAATTCTACTTCACTGATCAAGTAATAGTCTCTTATTCTGCTAAGAGCAATAATAAATTAATGGGATTAGTCACTGAAAAAATAATTCAGATGCTTGCTATGGCCAAGCAAGACAATTAAGACAATGAAATTGCTTTCATTGGTATCTCTTTTTGTCCATGGTTACTAATTGGAAAAGCAGATGGTTTAAAAATTACTTTAGTCACCAAGATCTGTTTATTTCACACTATAGCATAAAATGTTAAAAAGTAATTATGCACTTAATTAGGGATGTCCAAAGCAGAATGGCAATTCATTTCGAAGGTGCATCATGAGTTTTTAAAAAAATGCCATTTAAGGATTTGCTGTGTAACTATGAAACAATTAATTATTGTGATAAAAGGCTAGTGATTAACTAAAATTGCAAGGTGGACTGTAAGAAAAAATGATGAGAGGAAACTGCTTGGTTTTTTAAATGAAATTATCTCTGTTTATAGAGTGAAGTGGAGTGACCAGAAAGGAGGATGTATCTATATTACTCAAAAATTGATTTCCTTGAACATTGCCACCGTTCAGGACTTGGACTGTAGTCATCTAATTTCTTGTTCTAAAAGTCCTTGTGCATTGTCCTTTAACATTGGATTAGGATGCCATACTCCAGTGTCTTTCCATGTGGGGGAATGTATATCCTCACTATATGTTGATTGATGCTCGTCTTTTCTCTCCCCTCATCTCACTTCTCTAAGCCTTCTCCAAAATGCCATTGTTAAGCACCTTTGCTACTGACCTACTTGTAGGTAAAGAAAACATAGAACGTAGAACAATGCAGAACAGTACAGGCCCTTCAGCCCTTAAAGAGTGACCCAGATACTCCTTCCTATAATTTCAAAATTTTTTATGATGTAGCGGCGACTACACTGCTCCTACACGCAACCAGACAGGTTGAGCTAAGTGAGCAGACTAGTTTATTGCAGGCTGCTGGGCTGCATTTATACTCCCAGCATGGACCTGGCTGAGAACCGCTCTGGAGGGCACTGATGTCACATGGGCATCACATGGTCCCCAAGCGCGGGTTTCTGAGCCCCAAGCTGGAAGGAAAGGAAACACTCAAAGGCGCCATTTTGGCCAGCTGCCCCGCCGCGTGGCTTACAAGCGGGACCAGTTCGCCTGCCTTGTGGTGAGCCGCCACATGGCCCACCCCAGAACTGGCGCCAATGTCCTTTTTTGCCGGGTGGCCTAGCTTCTTGGGCTGGGTAATGATCATGGGCTCGGTGGGATCGAGGTGCACTGGCCATGGTAAACAGCTCATGCCTGCCACCCAAGTCCAGTGTGAACATCGAGCCGGAATGCTGTATAACCCTGTACGGCCCCTCGTACGGTCGCTACAGAGGTGCCGCGGTTGGGCCCCGCCAATAACCAGCTCACCAGGAACATGAGACGGGTGGGTGCCATGCCTGGGCGGTGGTAGGAGTTCGAAGGAGTCCAAGCGTGCCCTAAGGAAGTAGTTAGTGCAGCGACCACTGGGGACTGTGAGGTGGGTTGACAAACTCACCAGGGAGTGCCAGCAGTGCACCATAGACCGGCTCAGCTGATGATGCCTGCAGATCTTCCTTGGGAGTGAAGCGGATGCGCAGGAGCACCCAAGAGAGTTCATCCATCCAGTCAGGACCGGTGGGCAGGCATGAGCGCTTAAGGTCAGATATTTGATCAGTCAATTGGCCTGGTGGTAGGCCGTGGTGCAGTGTAGATGTATCCCCAACATGTTGGCGAGCTGTGCCCAGAGCGCAGATGTGAACTGGGTGCACTGATCGCTGGTAAGGTGAGCTGGGACGCTGAACCGGGCAACCCAACCATGCAACAGGGCTCTGGAGCAGGAGTCGGTAAAGGTGTCTGGCATTGGGATTGCCTCGGCCAATGAGTGGTGCAGTCCAGCAATGTAAACAGGTAACAGTTGCCCCAGGAAATGGGTAAGGGTCCGAGGATGTCCACGTGAATGTGGCTGAACAGTTCCCGGATGTGCTTGAACTCCTGTATGGGCACCCTGACGTCTGGCAATAGGTGCATGTTCTGGCTCAGCTTGTGATCTGCTTCCGCAGCCTATGCCATATGAACCGTTCTGCCACCATCTGAACCGTGGACTGATGGACGGATGTGAAAGGTCGTGGATGTGATGGAAGACCTGCCTGCACCACTGCCTCGGAACCACTGGCTGCAGGGTGCCCAAGGAGATATCGCACAGGATGGTGCCTTTGCCACTCAGAGTTAGGAGGTCTTGGAACCACAGGCCGGTGATGGCGGTCTTGAAGGCCCTTGTCTCCTCTTCAGCTTCCTGGTCCTGGGTGAGCTGGTCGAAGTCAAGGTGGGGCATCAACGTGCAGATGGCCAGTCGGGAAACTGCATCAGCAACCACATTGTCCTTCCCAGCCTTGTGCCAAATGTCAGTGGTAAACTCCGACATGAAGGAGAGGAGATGCTGCTGGCAGGCTGACCAGGGATCCTTTGCCATCACAAGCGCCTGGGTGAGGGGTTTGTGGTCAGTGAAGATGGTAAAGGTCCTCCCCTCCAAAAAATAGCGGAAATGCCGCACCGCCAGCTAGATGCCCAGTAACTTGCTGTCGAAGGCACTATACTTGTGTTCCGGTGGGCGGAGCAGGCGGCTGAAGAATGCCAGCAGCTTCCAATGCCCATTCACCTGCTGCTCCAGAACGGAACCAACGGCTGTGGCAGAGGCATCAACAGAGAGTGCCATATGTAGGTCGGTCTGCAGGTGGGCGAGCATGGTGGCCTTCACGAGGGCATCTTTGGTGACCTCGAATGTGGTGCAGGCTTCTGGGTTCCAAGGGAGCATCTTGTGCTTGGCTGTGATGAGGGCAAACATCGGCTGCATGATGAGCGCAGCTTCCTGGATGAAGCGGTTGTAAAGGTTGACCATACCCGTGAACTCCTGTAGCCCCTTGAGGCTGATCAGGCGTGGGAACTCCCTGATAGCGGCGACCTTCGCAGTGGCGGGTGTGGCTCCTTCATCCGTGATGGTATGGCCCAGGAACTTGATGGACTCTTTCCTGAACTGGCACTTGGCCGGGTTGATGATAAGGCTGAAGTTGGCCAGCTGGGAGAAAAGGGCATGTAGGTGGTCCTTGTGTTGCGCCCGGTCCTTGCTGGTGTCTTGGGTAAACTTATACCTCTCATTTTGTTCGTTTTAGATTGGTCACAGTGTTTGAGCTACCGAAAGAAAATAGACACACACACACTGAGAGCAGTTCAGTTTATAGAAGTCTTTATTACTAAATAGCTAGCTGAATTCACATTACAATATGCAAGCCCTTCCCAATTATCCTTATCAGTGCCTGGACTGATCCCAACTGCCAAACCGAGGTGATGACTGCACACTTGTAGTAGATTGTCTGGGCGCCGGTAGCAGCTTCTCCACCTCCCCAGACCGGGATGTTGGTTGGAATCTTGAAGTTCTTCTTCTTGCTGAGAGATGTTGCCACTTCTCAAAGTTCAGCAGTGGGACCATGACTTATATTACCCAAAAGTTGTTTACTTCAGATCTTATATGTTTGAACAAATGATTTAATTATCATCAAGGTCTCCTGACAGTCTGCAACCAACAAAAGACAACTGCATCTCTGGGCCTCATGGTGGAAGTTGGATAATGTCTACTGATTCATATGCATCCCTGGGCCCCATAGTGTAAATTTAGATAATGTCTTCCTATTCAACTGCATCCTGGGCCCCATGGTGGAATTTAGATGTGTTTACTAAATATGCATCCCTGGGCCCCATAGTGGAATTTAGATTATGTCTTCTGTTGCAACTGCATCCCTTCTTGCATAAGTTGGTCTAAATCCTCCATTACAGCTGGCAATGAGGATGTCATCCAAATAAATAAAGACAAAATCCAAGTCCCTGCCCACAGAGTCCATGAGGCGTTGGATGGTCTGAGCAGCATTCTTGAGCCCAAATGGCATGCATGGAATTCAAACAGGCCAAAGGGGTTGATGATGGCCGTCTTGGGTATGTCTTCAGGGTGCACCAGGATCTGGTGATATCCGCGCACCAGGTCAACCTTGAAGAAGTCCCTCTCATCGTGCATGTTGGCCGTAAAGTCCTGGATGTGAGGGGATGGGGTAGCAGTCAGGAACGGTTGCCTCATTGAGCCATCGATAGTCTCCACAGGGACGCCAGCTGCCTGAGGCTTTTGGAACCAGGTGGAGCGGTGAGATCCACAGGCTGTCGGACCGCTGAATGATCCCCAGCTCCAACAGGTGCAAAAACTCCTCCTTCGCTACCTGGAGCTTATCAGGTGGGAGCCAGCATGCCTTGGCGTTAACCGGCAGGCCCTGGGTGGGGATGTGGTGGAACACCCCGTGGCGCGGCGAGGTAACGGAGAACTGTGGCTTGAAGAGTGTCAGAAACTCGTCCAGGATCTGCTGGAACTCATCTCTGGGCGTGGTGATTATGGCCATCTGTGGTTGCTCTGAGCAGGAGGCATTGATGCGAACGGCCTGGAAGGTACCTACCTCGAATGTCCACCAGAAGCCCATGTGCGATGAGGAAGTCTGCAGCCAGTATGGCAGTCGGGAGGAATGAGACGGTGAATCTCCACGCGAATTTCCATTGGGTGATCTGGAATTCGACTGTCTTGTCTCCATACATCCAGATTGTCGTTGCATTGGTTGCACGGAGGGGAGGTCCATGAGGTCGGTTCCTTGATTGGATGGCCGTGGCCGGGATGACGCTAATCTGGGCTCCAGTGTCAACAAGAAACTACCGGCCACTGACTGAGTCCCGTAGGTAGAGAAGGCTGTGTCCTTGGCCAGCCTGGTCATTTCCCTGGAACAATCAGGGCTGATGACACTTCAAGCCGTGGCTCCCCAGCCCTGGCGGTAGAAGCAGAGGCCTGAACTGGATACTGTGGCCTTGGCTATGCTCTTGGGGGCCCCTGTAGGGGCCTGGTGCTCTAACGCAGTGCTAGGGGCAGGCTTGGTATGGTCGTGCCCATGCCCGTGCCTCGTGACCTGCTGGACCACTGAGCCTTCCGAAAATCGGGTGAGCCATAGCTCTTGGGCCTTCTGGACAACCGTCCTCAGGTCAGTGAAGCTCTACTGAACCAGCAGCTGACAGATGTCCCCTGGCATATTTTCGAGGAAGAAGTGCTCGAAAAATGGGCAGTTGGTGTCCTCACCCATGAGCGCGAGCATCTCGTCCATTAGTTCCATCGGGGACCTGTCCCCCAGGGCATTGAGGTGCAGCACCCGAGCGGCACACTGGTGTCTGGATAGTCCGAGGGACCCGATAAGCACTTGCTTGATGGTCTCATACTTATCCTTGGCTGGTGGGTGCTGAACAAGGTGCAGCACGCGTCTGGCGGTTGCCTGGTCCAGGGAAGTGACCACGTGGTAGAATTTGGTTGTGTCGGACAAAATCTGGCGAAGATGAAACTGAGCCTCCGAATAGACGAACCAAGTTTCCAGCTCCTGAACCCAGAATTCAGGCAGTTTCACGGCTATAGTGTTAATCCCAGGCTCACTCTTGATGGGTTCAAAGATGTTTGAACCAGTCGGGATCACCAATTGTAGCGGCGGCTACACTGCTCCTGCAATAACACACGCAACCAGATGGGTTGAGCTCAGTGAGCAGACTAGTTTATTGCAGGCTGATGGGCTGCAGTTATACTCCCACCCCGGACCTGGCTGAGAACCACGCTGGAGGGCATTGATGTCACCAGGGCGTCATGTGGTCCACAAGCACGGATTTCTGAGCCCCGAGCTGGAAGTAGAGAAACCACCCAACGGTGCCATTTTGGCCGGCTGCCCCGCTACGTGGCTTACAAGCGGGGCCGGTTCACCTGCCTTATGGTGAGCCGCCACAGTGATATCTTTGTTTATGAATGTTTTAAATCAGGCATTGCTAACCCATAATCTTGCTGAATAATTTTCAACAGTAATAATCACCATGATACCCTAAAAAGATAGAGATCCATTAAAGCCATCATCTTCTAGACTCATATCTTTATTAAATTCAGATTATAAGATAATTGCTAAGGTTTTTGCGAATAGATTGACATAATATTTAAATAAATGGATAAATATAGATCAAATGTTTTTTTTTAAAGAGAGAGTCATCAGATAATATAACTAGATTATTGAATATAATTTGTTTAGCACAAAAATGAGGTGATCTAAGTGTAGTAGTAGCACTAGATGCAGAAAAGGTATTTGATAGGTCAGATTTTTTTAAATTTCTTTGTAAACTGGATAAGAGCTTTATATAATGAACCCAAAGCCAAGGTGGGTTTTGATTCATTTTGATTAAGAAGTTCTAGTAGACAAGGATATCCATTGTCAGCAGTACTAATTGTTTTAGCTGTAGAGCCTTTAGCAGAAGTAATTCGTAGTGATGGAGATATTAAGGATTCTAAAATTAATCAAGAGGAACATAAGATTAGCTTATTTGCTGACTATGTACTGATATATCTGACATAACCAGCATATTCATTGCAAAAGCTATATTTAATGTTAGAAGAATATGGTAGTTTCAGGTTATAAAATGAATTAGAATAAAAGTAGGAGGTGAACATACTACTTGCTAAAAAGACACTCTGTTTAAATGGCCACAAATGGGCTAAAATATTTAGAAATCCATGCAGATAATAAATTACAATATTTATATAAATTGAATTTTTTGCCATTATTTTAAAAAGTTGAAAAGGATTTAAATAGATGGACAATATTGCCTATAATATTAGTAGGAAGAGTTAATTATGTAAAAATGAACATATCTCCCAGAATACAGTATCTTTTTCAACCATTGCCTATATTAATAACTCAAAAATTCTTTCATGTACTAAATAAATACATTAGAATTTTTTTGTGTGTCCAGTGTCTCTATAGAAAAATTAACATGGAATTATGTATTGCGAGGTTTATAGCTCCCTCACTTAAAAAAAATACAATAGAGCAACCCAATGAAATGGAACCTCTTTTTTTGAAGAGGAGGAAATATCTGCTTGGGTAAAAATAGAATTAGATAAAATAGGAGAGAGAAAAGCAAAAGATTTTATATATAAATGGGATGGAAAATTAATGACTGCTGAAGGAGAAATTTCTTTATTGAAACATTTGATTAAAATTTGGCACAATACAAATACAAAATTTGGAATACAGTGTAATTCATCTCTTAGAATTCCTTTGACTTATAACAGACTCATGCCTTGTATATTAGATAATCATTTTTTTTAACTGGTCATGTAAAGGGATCAGATATATTGAAGACTGTTATGAGCAAGGGCAATCGATGCTATTTGAACAACTTAAGAACAATATGGTATTCTTCTTCTTTGGCTTGGCTTCGCGGACGAAGATTTATGGAGGGGTAATGTCCACGTCAGCTGCAGGCTTGTTTGTGGCTGACAAGTCCGATGCGGGACATGCAGACAAGGTTGCAGCGGTTGCAGGGGAAAATTGGTTGGTTGGGGTTGGGTGTTGGGTTTTTCCTTCTTTGTCTTTTGTCAGTGAGGTGGGCTCTGCGGTCTTCTTCAAAGGAGGTATTTTACTATTTCAAATCAGGGCATATTTAAGTGATAAGCTAGGTCCAACAATGTATTTATCAAAATATAGTTATATGGAGACTCTAATAAGAAAGGGAAATACAAATAAATCTATTTTGGCAATTTATCATTTACTTCAAGTGGCGACCCCCTAAACCGAGGATTGATAAATCTAGATGAAAATTACATGTGATAATAGATGAGAAGAAATGAGAAGAAATGGGCTGATTTATGTCAAGACTGTATGACTAATACAATAAATGTAAGATATAGACTGGAACAATGTACAATGTAACTTTTTACACCAGTTATAACTCACGCAACACCTTGATGAAGGGTTCAACCCCGAAACATTGGTGATATATTTTCACCTTTGCTACATAAAGGCACTGTTTGACCTACTGAGTTTCTCCAGCATTTGTGTGTGTGTTTTCCCATAGTTCATCTGGCACACCGTATACTGATAGCAATGAAGGACAGTGTTAAGGCCGAGCTGGACAGGATGCAACACCTGGGCATGATTACCCCAGCCTCCGAGCCCACAGAGTGGGTGTCCTCCATGTGGCTGCTAAGAAAAAATACGGACAGAAGATCCAGATCTGTATCAATCTGAGAACTCTCAATACAGCTTTAAAATGACCACACCATCCAATGGGTACTATGGAGAAAGTTACCGTGCAGATAGCCAGCATGACCTCTTTTCAGTCCTGGATGCAAATAATTCCTTCTGGCAAATCAAACTTGATTACAAATCATTACTGCTGACCACATTCACCATGAGTTTTGGCCAAAGCAGATTTCTGAAAATGCCATTTGGAATCAATTCAGCCAGCAAGGTATTTCAAAGGTCAATGGAACAAATCTTTGCTGGGCATTCCCTGTGCCATCATTGTTGATGACATACACATAGGTGAAAAGGACTTGGAAGAATTATACAAATTTTTAAAAGATACCCGACAGAGCCAGGAAGGTAAACCTTAGGCTCAACCCCTGAAAATGTAGATTCTGGCTGAACCAGGTCAGTTGTGTAGACCATGTCTTCACAGAAGAAGGCCAGAAGGTGGACCCTTCAAAGACCAAGCCAATCAGTGAAAGCCGATACTGACAGATGTGACAATGCTGCAATGTTTCCTGGGCATGGTCAACTACCTAGGCAAGTTCATCCCAAACTCCAGTGATCTTACCACTATATTGAGGCAGCTGACGTGCAGTGGACATGGCACAAGCAGCAACAAAAGGCATTTGATGCATTAATAAGGCATATGTTGTGCCCACCTGTTCCATTGTACTACAATGCAGTATTACATATTACCTGTTATGCTAACCTATGATGCCTCAAGGTACAGACGGGGTGCAGCGTGCCTGCAAGATGGAAAATCCATGGCCTATCCATCCAGGTCACTCACTGAAATGGAGGCCAGGTACACCCAAATAGAGAAGGGGTTGTTGTCAGTAGTTTTTGCCTGTTAAAACTTCATTGGCTAAGTCTATGGTCAACCAGTGACCCTAGAGAATGACCACTTACATCTGGTCACAATTCTGAAGAAGCCAATTCATGCAGCCCCTGCAAAATCACAGAGAATGACGCTCGAGCTTCAGAAGTACCACCTGACTTTAGTTTACAAGTGCGGAAAAGAAATGCACTTAGCTGACGCGGTATCCTGAGCTCCCAAAAAATGCACGATACAGCAAGTTGAGGAAGAGGACACTTTTGATATAATGACAGTAATGCATATCTCCACCTCCCAGTTGAAGGAACTGAGACAACACACGGCCAACGATGCAACTTTTATCAAGGGTGCTTGGCCAGACAAGCAGTGAAGCCTACCACCAGAAATCCAACTCTACTTCCCATTCTGGATGAGCTACTCATCGATGATGGAATCATAATAATGGGCCTGAGAGCAGTAGTCCCGAGTTCACTGCAAAACTTTTATGTCAGGATCCTGCACAGAGGACACCCGGGGGCAGAAGAAACCAAATGCAGGGCTTGAGACATAGTTATTTTTTGACCAAACATGACCAAAATCATAGACCAGGAGGTACAAGCTTGCTTGGTGTGCAACTATACCAGGCTACATCTGCAGAGAGAGCCTTTGCAGCTCTACCTAGTGCTAGACCACCCCTGATCAATCGTAGCAACAGACGTCTTTGAATGGCATAGACAGCAGTATTTGATACTTATCGATTTATACTCTTAATGGTTTGAAATAGACCTTCTATGTGACGCCATGTCCTTGGCAGTCACAACCAAGCTGAAAGAAATTTTTCGGTGCATGGAGGACCCCACACTCTGTCATCAGACAATGGCACAAAGTTTACCAATGAGAAATTTGGACACTTTGCAAAAACATGGGATTTCAACCACATCACTAGCATCACTTGACTGACCTAGTTGGATGAGTCAAACAAGTTGGATGAAAGAGCCATGAGGAGTGTGAAGCAGCTCATGGATAAGTCTCACAGGGAGAAGATGGATGTGCTTCTCAACCTGCTAAACCTAAGGAACATCCCTTGTGTTGCTACGTTGGGCTCTCCGGCTCAAACACAGATGTTCAGACAGACGCGGACAACCCTGCCAGTGACAAGGAGGGTCTTGGAGCCATCAGTTAAAGAATCCACAAGAAATAATGGTCCAAATGCTGAACAAGAGGCTAATGCAGAAAAAAGTATTATGTCAGGAACAACTGACTACTCAAACCATTAGCAGAAGGGCAAGTCATAAGGATGCAGACTTCACAGGGTGACTGCATGGGCATAGTCGAAAGGAGCTACCAGGTGCCCAGGTCATACGTGGTAAAATCAGAAGGAAGGGTGTACCAGCAGATCCCATGAGGGAGCCACCCCTATCCCAAACCATTCCTGATGAGACTATATACCTGGATCTGGAACATGAACCCAGAGTAGGTGGAGCTCCCTCAATAATAACCCATGAAACAAGAGGCTGCACCCCTGAGACCATGGAAGACAGATCCTCTCAGGCTGAAGCACCCCAAGCATCCACTTCCACCAATGACTACTACGTAACATGCACTGAGTGCATTTGTCAGCCCAATCCAAAATATCTGGACTAAACTGGACTGGCTGTTCATTGCTGAACTGTAACTATTGTGACATACAGCACCAAAATAGATTGTGGTATGTGGAGGAATAACTCAAGAAGGGGGATGTAGATAGCCACTCTGCACCCGCAGCAATTGCGTTGCAGCCACTGTACTTTCCACAATGTTACTGCTCATGCGTAAGTCCCCACGAGGCACGACATTTGAAATGGAGCTTGGCTGGTAGCAGACACCATTATAAGAAGCTCCCATTGTACATAGTGTTTGTTAAAATATTTTATTTAGAAATTTTAAATCACAATTTCAGTTATTAATAATAAATTGTATAAAACAATACTTGTGGTATCTATATCCCTAATCCCTCCCTCCTCACTCCCCTACTACTCCTAACCCCTAAAACAAAAAGAACAAAAAGGAGATTGTCAAAAATACATACAAAACTTCAAATCAACAATTGTGGAGCTGAAAGATTTCACCACTGGAATAATTTATTGAGTGTTCTAAATCTTCAAACAAATATATTTTAAATATGGGCTCCATATTTTCAAAATAAAATGATATTTATTACGTACACTATTTTATTTTTTTCAACTGGAATACAAGATTGTAACTCAGTATGCCAGTTTTGAATTCCTAAATCCATATCCAATTTCAAAGTAATGACTACATATTTCCTAGAAATAGCTGAAACTAATGGTAAAAATTCAATACATAGTGTCGTTTGAGTTTAACAGTAAAGTGTTTGACAAAGGTTACACTTCTGTTCTCGGGTTATTCAGTGCAATAACAAACACTTGAGAACCTTACATATAATTTAACGAAAAAACATGATTTTTTTCACAAATTTGGCACCCTTATCTACAAAAAAAAGGATATTTTTTTGATTTCTTAATGTTCTTCTTAGCCTCTATGACCTGCGTGGAACCTTATAAATGATGAAATAGTTAAGAATTTTAGACCAGATGGATTTTAACACATTCAGCAAGTCCATTCTCATTCTTATTTTTATTCCTTTCTTCTTTCTTTCTTTTCTTCTATTCTAACACTTAACTATGTACTTTCTTTTTGTTCTTTTCTTGGGACTGTAAGGGGTTGGGGGAGGGGGAGTTGGGTATTATCATCATATATTTGATACTCAATATATTATTGCATCTCTATTTTGCAATATATTTGAATGCATGTACCATTAAAATTTTAAAATAAAATATTCAAAAAAGAGGTACTAAACCCACCTTACAACATAACCTTCTATTTTCTTTTCATCCATGTGTCTGTCTAAGAGTCTTTTAAATACCCCAATGTTTTAGCTTATACTCAACAAGGTATTCCAAGCTCCTACTTCTTTTCTTTGGCTTGGCTTCGCGGACAAAGATTTATGGAGGGGTATGTCCACGTCTGCTGCAGGCTCGTTGATGACTGATAAGTCCGATGCGGGACAGGCAGGCACGGTTGCAGCGGTTGCAAGGAAAAATTGGTGGGTTGGGGTTGGGTGTTGGGTTTTTCCTCCTTTGTCTTTTGTCAGTGAGGTGGGCTCTGCGGTCTTCTTCAAAGGAGGTTGCTGCTCGCCAAACTGTGAGGCGCCAAGATGCATGGTTGGAGGCGATATCGGCCCACTGGCGGTGGTCAATGTGGCAGGCACCAAGAGATTTCTTTAATCAGTCTTTGTACCTCTTCTTTGGTGCACCTCTGTCTCGGTGGCCAGTGGAGAGCTCGCCATAGAACACTATCTTGGGAAGGCGATGGTCCTCCATTATGGAGACGTGACCCACCCAGCGCAGTTGGGTCTTCAGCAGCATGGATTCGATGCTTGCGGACTCGGCCAGCTCGAGTACTTCGATGTTGGTGATGAAGTCATTCCAATGAATGTTGAGGATGGAGCGGAGACAGCGCTGATGGAAGTGTTCTAGGAGCCATAGGTGATGCCGGTAGAGGACCCATGATTCGGAGCTGAACAGGAGCGTGGGTATGACAATGACTCTGTACATGCTGCTCTCTGTAAAAAAAAAACCTCTGATATCTTCCCAAAAGTTCCCTCCCTTAACTTTGTACATATATCCTCTGGTGTTTGCTGATCCTGCCCTAGTTGTCTACCCTATCTATACCTCTCATAACCTTGTAGATCTCTATCAAGTCTCCTCTCAACCTTCAACACTCCAGCATAAAATATCCTAGCTCTGGCCAGTAAGTCTAAATTTTTCATAATTTTATACAACTCAATTAAAAATGGCGTTGTTTTAAAGGAAGGAAAGTCAGAGTTAAACTTTGCTCATAACTGTAATTACCACACCTGGTAAAGTGCATCTCTCTTGTCTTCTCACAGCTTTTCTGCTTTGATCACTAATCTCACTTTTATTATTAAATAACTTCTAAGTATATTTTGTGCTAAATTCATTGCCTTGTCTTTCCTGGTATCTTCAGGGATCCATGAATGTGCACTTCAAAATTCTTTGTTTCTTCTATATTTTGCGGCATCTTTGAATAAGTTCCTTTGCTTCTCCTAATTTCAAACTCCCTGGATTGAATTACATTTGCCATCTTCATGCCCAGACAAGCACTCAACAGAAAACTTGTCTGTTATGTTCTTCCTTATTTCAAACAAAACTATAGATTCTCAAAATATTCACAACTCCTTGGAATCTTAAATCCAAAAATGAAATCCAAATTTTTGGTATAAATTACAACAACAACAAAAAGTGCTGAGTCATACAGAATAACATTGGTGAAAGCCCTGATGACGTTTTTTTTAACTATTGAGCTTTTTTTTTTCAGTTCAACTTGATAGCTCTCCAAACATGAGAAGGTTTCATTTCATTGTTGGGGTTTAAAGGTGCAGTATTGAATTTATGACATATTGTAGATAAGAGTCAGGCATGCATGTGCAGATAATAGTCTAAATTTGTGATGGTCTCAGTTACAACCTGGCAATGATTGCCAAAATGATGTTCAGGGTAACAACATTTTTTTCCTTTTCTCCTGGCTGTTCATTCCTACAACCGAGAACAAATTGATCCAATTTATAATCTCCTGCTCTCGACAGCATTCTGTAGCTTCAATGCTTATTTACTAATGATTTATACTTAAAACTGAGCTGTGTTTACACCTTCAATGGTTCTCCTACATTCAGATTTTCATTGGGTTTCTTACTAGATTTCAGGTTTTTAATTTTGACATGCAACGTGATAACAGGCCCTTCGAGCACGTGCACCGCAAATACCATTTAACGCATCCCTTTTTGGTGGGTTGAAGACACCAGACCATCTGG
Organism: Narcine bancroftii; assembly: GCF_036971445.1. Lineage (NCBI taxonomy): Eukaryota > Metazoa > Chordata > Chondrichthyes > Torpediniformes > Narcinidae > Narcine > Narcine bancroftii. Next base: position 117,453,185 of record NC_091471.1, on the reverse strand, counting down.
AGGAAATTCATGCAGATATGGGGACTGTATACAAACTCTGTATAGACTGCATTGGATTCGAAACCAGGTCACTGGCACTTTAATTGTCCTGTGCTAACCACTACGTTAATCGTGCTGCTCTACATGGATAACATAGAAATGTGGCAGAAATATAGCCAAAAAAAGACCTCAGCCATCTGTGACCTTCTGTAATGACAAATGCCATCTCCCACACCTTTAGAAAGTGCTATTTTTTTGTCAGCCAGTATCTGTCTTGACTTTCCAATCTTGTGTATGTTACATAGTAGAAGAGATCACTGGGATCTCCTATTCCTCTATTGATGACATTCACCAGGAATTTTGCTAACTTAGGACTCAAAGAATTATTCAGTATCTCTACCATCCATTACAAAGAGTTTTTAATCTACTGCCATCAGAGGGAGGTACAGAAGGATCAAAATCAGGCTACCAAACTGGGAAATGTCTTCTTCCCACAGGTTGCGAGATTGATGAATGGTATCCTGTAACTTTTGATTTTTTGTAAATGAAAATTGTAAAACTTCTGAAATATGTATGCATTTATTTTGTATTATATTTTTTATTTTATAGGATTATTATATACTGTGTATTCTGTGGGCATCTTGATCTGATAAAATGGTGTTTTGTCTGGTTGTTTATATGCAGTCAGAAAATAAACTTGAACTTGATCTCTGCCTTGCCTCACAGGTTGATGATCACTACAGCCATAGAGTTACCCAAGCTCCATGCCTATTCCTTGGGATGCAAGAAAAGGACATGGGGTAGACACTGAAGGCATCCCAAATGCCGATATTCTTGAGCAGATATGATGTAGCTCTCCTCAGCAACCTTCTCGAAGCCAGGTTTGGCCATGTCTCTGAAAGGATTCTGTCGCTATGAACAAGCAGAACATCTTACTATGGATTAAATGTCTCTCTAATTTTCCAAATATTTTTCTGTGAATTTGGACCATCTTGTCTCTGTTCTCTTAGGACTGCTTTCAGTACCATTCAATACATGTTGTTGCAATCTGTGTATGAAATTTTTAATATTTGACTCCTGAGTTTGCAGTTCCATAGCTAAGATCCAACAGTTGCGTAACACTGAAACACAATGGCTTTCCGCACACTGAAGGCTAAAGCACCTGCTGCCTCACCAAGAGACTACCCTGCAATGCAGTGAAAGGAGCAGGAAGAGGGGGGAGGGGGGGGGATAAAAGTTATAAAATGACATATTCAAATTCTTTTGATTTCAATGAATATTGAGTTAATAAAGAAAGGGGAAAGAGAAAATTAAACTGGAGAGAGACAAAAGTAAGGTGTAAGCGCTACTATTGATCTGATTTTAAAAAATTGGTGAGGGCAAATGTGGTCCTTTATAGGAATTTAAATGGGCAATAAGAAATAAGAAAATGGCAGAGTTGTAACAGGTGAGGAGGAATCATTGTTGGGGTGAATTCAGAAGACATTCAGTCAGATCCTAAACTGTATTTGCTGAATAAAGTGCAAGTGGAATTGGGAGTATTGCAATAGTGTGACTTGGGATTTGCTTGATAGATGTGCTACAAAGTGTGAGAATCAATTACATTTAAATAGGCTATGATCAACGTGGTGTTTGGTGCAGGGGCTCCAACTTTTCACAATCTACATGTACAATTTGGAGTAAAGGATCAACTATAATGTTTTCATATTTAGTCATTGCATTAAAATAAACTGGAATTATCACAAGTGATGAAAATGCCAATATGACTCCAAAGCCATCGAGTCAAGTTAAATGAATGGATACTGATATACAGATAGATTATAACATGAGAGGAAAGGGAAATCATTCACTTCAACAGATTTTTTAAAAATCTGAGTTTTTTTTAACATGAGAGACTGGAAAATGTTAATCTTCAAATGCACCTAAGTATCCTTGTGCATGTGTAGCTGCAAACTAATATAGTTGCAGCAAATAATTAGAATGGCAGATACTTTGGTCTTACGTTACTACAAATGTATAGGGGTGTGATAATAACACACATAGATCTTTGAATATACTTGTGATCTGCTTATTAAAAAAAAAAAGATTTCATTGCAATGGAGGGAACATGTCAAAGATTCATTAGACTGAATCCTGAATAATAGGGGGAACAATTGTACTCTCCTATTAAGTTTCAAAGACTGAAATAATACCTGAAATTTACAGAACACAAAAGGAGGAGGGGAGATGCAGAATTTATGGTTCTTCTGGCAGAATAGATATGAACTCTTGCACATGGTCTCAAGGTCAGCCATTTAGGGAGGGGAGGAGGAAAAATGTCTTCACTCAAAAGGGTGATAAATGTTTATAATCTTGTGTTTCATAGGGTTGTGTAAATGAATTGTATTCAATGGAATAGGTAATACCAGGATGACCAGGAAGGTGAGGTTATTTGGTTCATTAGACTAAATGGAAGCAGTTTGGGGGAGAGGATGGACAAAAGAACATAGACAAATGAATGTAGGAGTCATGAAATGAAGAGCTGGATCTCATGCCCATCAGGTCAGTTAGGGTTTGTCTTTCACTCCCAACCTCACGCACAGATGACTGATGTTGATGGAAGATATAGAATCTGGAAGGCTGCAACATGGCTAGATGGAAAATGAGATGGTGTTTCTTGACCTTGTCCTTTGACTCATTTGCGACAGAACAGGATTCCTCAGACTGGCAGCTCAGATACAGAGTTGGATGGAGAATTCAAATGGGAAACAATGTAAAGACAGTGGTCACCCGTGAGAACTAAACAAGGGTGCTCCTTCACTCATCCTATATCTAGAGGAGACAACTGAAGATACAGAATGTAGTACATTTGAAGTTAACATCTGACTCGTTGGAGTGTAGCCTATCATATCATTCCATTTTTCAGTCATCCATCTGTGAAGGTGGCTTAGCTTGTTTGTTTGTTTTTGCTTTCTTTCTTTCTGAGTTTTCCTCTTCTGCATGTTGGAAAGTTGCTTGTGACTATCTCCACTCATAAACATGCTGACCAAACAATCTGCTTACAATTTGTCCTCACACTCACCCAGGTTTTGCCCGAGCAGGTTCCCCTTCCTCACATTCCCTGCATCTACGAACTTCTTTTGTTTCCTTCCCAATTTTGACAAAGTGTTTAGTCTAAAACATTAACTGTTTTTCTGCCCACAAATACAGCCTGACTTGCTGGATATTTACAGCATCTCTGATTTCTTTGTTATTGTGTAAAGTTCCAATAATGGCAGCAAGTTTTTCACTAATCTTTCCATTTGGCTGTTTCCCTTTCCAAAAACCAATGCTGGTATTATTTCCTTTCGTGACAAGATTGCTAAATTCTTTTTGAATAAAAACAATTGAGTACATTTCATGTTCTTCACCTACTGTATGATTTAATATCCCTCAGATACTTCAAATTCCCCATTATTATTGTTTTATTTTGTGTGCTTCTTACAAGTTTGCTTATGCATTTGCTCCTCTGTCTTGCCCTGTCAGTTTTTGGGGGTGGGTTGGAGAGGGGTTGGGAAAGGTGTCTGCAATACAATCCCAACAGCAAGACTATTCTTTTCTCCTTTTGAATTAATTCTGATTTTGTTAGTCTATTATTTCTCCTTGAAGATGTAATTTCCTTTACCAATGTCAACACTCCCCCCCCATCCTTTTGTTCCCACATCTCCCTCCCTGCAACTCCACTTCTTGTGAAAACCCTATTCTAGCTGCCATTCCTGTCCATTTTCAAGATGTACCTTGTACCCATTTCACATTTGTCTGATTGCAACCGCCAGCACCTGCAGGTGCTGGCGATTGTACTAGGGGTCGAGGCAGTCAATCCCTGGTGTGATATAACATCGTTTGATGCCGGCATTGAGCTGATTTTGCTTTCACACTTAGCACTTTAAAGGCCGATTGGTGGTTAATTCCTGGGATTACTTGTAAGTGTGAAAGGGGCTTTGGTTATGGCCACAATAACACATGCCCATGTGTTGTGCACATATCTGTGATGTGCTATCGGGCATAAAACATGAAGTCTGTTCAACAGGCTTTATTCCACATAAACTTCCACAGAGCTGGCTGTGAGTGTAGCTATGCTGGCTCGAGATTGACCTTGAGGGACCAGATCTAGCTTATATCCCGGAGGATGATTAGCAGCTGACCGGGTGTTGTCTTGTCCTCCAGTGCTCTTCTGCAGGTACACAGGTTGGCCCCTGCAGTAGGCTAGAGGTGTATCACCACAATGTCCTAGAGCCCTTGCATTTGAGCATAAACAATTAAGCCCCCACAAATTATGTTGCTGCATTTTCTTCCAGCCTTTGCTTCCCTGTCTCTTCCAAAATGTTTTCTTATATTGCTTGGCTCCTAAGACAAATTTGTAGATTCTGCATCCAATTTTGCCACTCTCACTCCCTTCTCGTTAATTTCATCCACCCTTCCCCATTTGCTGGCAATCAGAGCATCGATATTGATGCAAAATTTAGAAATAGAAGAATTATGTATATCCATACTGTTAAATGACTGTGATTCAGATACTTGGCATTATATTTCCATGGTCATTTAACAGTTAGTCCTTTCGCATTCTTTAGTCTGGTATCTTGTTGATTTGCAAACTGATTTGACATCTGCATCTTGTTGAATGGTGTTTAGTAATCTTGAGTCAAAACCAGACCTAAATATTCCAATTGGCACATAATTAGTTGAGAAAGCTCGAGTCTGTCACCCCATTAATGACTTGGGTGGTTTCTGTACAAATGATTAACTCTGCAGCATTGAATGTCAATGAATATAATTTGTATTTTATTTGAGTCCTGCTCAACATTGAGCATTTTATCTAGGAAACTAATGACCTTGGCTTCACTGCTGCAATTTTTTTTATATTTTAACTGAGCTTAATTAAATTGATTAAATAAAAACTAGACTCCATGCTCAGCAGTCAGTGAAAGCATTGTAGGGCTTTCTCAGAAGGTTCCATTCCTACGATCTTTAACTGTTTGTGATTTCTGCCATCTGCAGAGCTAATCGTATTTCTTGAAAGTAAAACTCAAATGACCTGTTATAAGAGCGGTAAGTGCTTAATGAATGCATGTGGTGAGTTAGTTTAGATACAGGTTAGTTTATAACATATCTTACAATAAACAGGAGGAGATTGATGGAAGTTCAAGCCTTACTTTTCATGTATTCATAACTAAAGTATTCAGTGAATCAAGTTCATCTGTATTATCTAGTGAACATTTTGAGCATAGTGAAAAATTGATAGTATAAGGTTTTATTTTGCAGTGCTGTGATAGTATGTGGTTTGGAAATAGTCAGAGCATGGAAATGGACTCTTTATACACAACTTGTCCATGTCAACTAAAATAGATCCATTAACCTGTGCACAAACCATATCCCTCTAAAACTCTCTGATCTAAGTACATGACTAAATTTCTCTTAAAGATAATAATTGTCACTTTGTCTACCACTTCCAGTGTCAGCTCATTCCACACCTTCTGTGTGAAGAAGGTGCCCCTCGGATCCCTTTTCAACTTTCTCTGCCACCTTGCATTTATGCCCTCTAGTCCTGAATTGAAGGTAATAAATTATAGGATCTAATAATTTCTAATTTGTGGGTGGTGGTTTTCTTTTTGGGAGAAGTCAATAACATTTAACATCAATCCCAATTATGTGAGAAAGAAAGTTTACAAAGCAAGTCATGAAAAATGTTCATCAAAATGATAGGAGGAAATCATAAAAATAGCAGGAATAAGCTATTCAACCTTTCAAGTCTGTTGCACCATTTAATAGTTGTGGCTCATTAACCATCTCCGTAACAAATTCCTGCTTTCTCCCGATGTCCTTTGATTTCTTCTGCATCTAGAAAGTGATCTTGTCCTTAAAATATTCAGTGACTTAGCCTTTTCAGATTTCTGTTCTAGTGAATTACATGAAAAAGTACAAAAGAGAAAAGCATAAAGGTGCATGAAGAAAAAATATTTTAAAATGCATGTGTGAAAATACTGTGAGGTACTCTGTATGTTATTCTGTAAGAGATATTGTTTCCCTGAGTTTCCCTGAGAATCATTAATTACCCATTTGTTGGAAATGATTGTATCAGTATTGAATATTAGAATCATGTAAATTCTGGTTGGTTTAAAGTAGCTTTTAAAGAATCCAGGTAATGTTGTTTTGATATTTAAATAGTCAAACTGTTTGTCATGAATGGAGGGGACTACCTATCTTGGTGACAGTATCACTAAAACTAGAACCTTCTCCAAGACCTTCTTGGAGCAGCACTGGTTAGCGTAGCGGTTAGTGCAGTGCCAGTGATCAGGACTGTGGTTCCAATCCCACACTGTCTGTACATTCTCCCCATGTCTGCTTGGGTTTCGTCCGGGTGCTATAGATTCCTCCCACCCTTCAAAACCTACTGGGAGGTTGTAGGTTAATTGGATATAATTGGTTGAAGTGGCCTGTTTCCGTACTGTATGTCTATGTTTAATGTCTAAGTACTTTGCTGTGTGTGGAGGTAGTGAGCAGAAATAGGGTTCGCAGAGCAGCTATATTTATTGTAGTTTTAACATGTAGGCCGTGAGCTTGGGGAGGAGAGAAGGCTGACTGCGTAGGTGTGAGTGACATCAGCAAGGTTCAGGTGCCAGATTTGAAAAAAGGTAAGTTCCTTTCCACTTTATTTATTTGCTGTGGGTAGAGACCGTAATAGATTAGTTGATTAGGTGTGAGTTCAATTGAGACAATTAATTAGGGTTGGAAAGCAATAAGTTAACAGGTTAGAGAGTAATAAAAGGAAGGGCAGCTATTGGTGTGGCCATTGATAGAGTGGTGCATTGATGTTGGAGCTTTGTTCCTCAGTGACTTTCTCCTCATAAGGTAAGGCTCAAAGAGTACATAGCAAAAGTAACATGAGAGCTCTGAGGGATTTATATTTTTGAAATTGTGGGTTGCCAAGGGCAGTTCCTGTCACTTCAGACCTGTTTCATAATCTATTTAAGGCCAATAACTGTAAATGTTGAATTGTTTACAGTTTCATGCACTAAGATATTATGTGAATTTTTGTTTTGTGTAGTATTTAAGCAAATTGACCTGTATGTAGCACAACAGGTAATGCAATAATAAATTGTAAGTGCAAGATCTTGTGTTCCACCAAATCAGAGTGCAGAGTATAATGTTAGAAAGGTCTAGTGATGGGTGTAGAGGAAAGTGCAGTTAAATCAGTTTAAAAACCATCTTTTACCATCCATTTAAGTGTAACAGCAGGAACGAAGATGTCTGAATCTGGAGGGTTATGTTTATAGCTGGTCCATTGCTTGAAGCTCTGAATAATATTTGTTAGTTTGCATAACCAGTGTTGGATATTACCCAATTTAATTCAGAAAAGTTTTTCTCTCCATCAAACTCCTATAACTTTCACTTGGGGAGAGGTGGTGGTGAAGAGCATGACTGCTGTGAGATGGGTCCTTTAATGTGTTGGCAGCTACCCTGAAGTAGTGGAAGCTATAGACAGTTAATGGAGCTACTTGCATGGTGGCCTGAGCTGCTTTTGCAACTCTGCACTTTCTTGCAGTATTGGATAGAACAGGAGCTGTAACACACTGTGATCCATCTGGACAAGGTACTTTTTTATGGTGCATAGATAAAAGTTAATAAGAGACCTCGTGGGAGGGGGGACATGGTGAATTTCTTTAGGCTTCTGTGAAAGTTGCATTGTTGTGTTTTCTTGATCAGAGCAAATGTAATTACAATATAAAATTATTTCGAACAATTACAAAATTGTATTTTTAAAAAACCTGATAACAAAAACACTTGATTATAAAATGAAATAAATAAAAACTGAGCTTGGCTACCTTTTTAATGAAGGTTGACCCTAACTCAATGGAAGCAGATTCTCCAAAGAAACCAGGTAAGGATGGCATCAATCTTGAGGACCATAAGAAAAGGAATACAGTAAACAAGGTCTCTGTCTACCACTAGCCATCCATTTCCATTAATAAGATTTTTTTTTTGGTCACCATTGACTCCTCTATCTGTCTATGCCAATTTATAGTGGCCAGTTAATCTATCATCCTAGTCATCCTTGGGATGGGTGGAGGAAACCAAAGTTCCCAAAGGAAACCAATTTATTCACAGTCACTACATGCAAGTTCCATGCAGGCAATGCTTAATATCAGTAGCTTGTGGAAGAGGTTATTTTTAGAGGAAGGGAGTAAGATCATGGGATTGGTTACCCGAGAGAGACCATCTACAAAGATTGGAGTGGAGACTGGAGGTACCCTGGTGAGGATGAGAAAGGCCACAGAATGACTATTCCAAAGCTGTTGTCTCATTTGTTTGTTCCCCATGTTTATCTTTGAGTTTAGAAGAATGAGAGATCTCATCAAAATGTACAACATCCTCAAGAGCCTGACCGGCTTGAGGCAGAGAAGAGGTTTCCCCTGGCAAATAAGTCTGGTCTAGAGAACATGGCATTTTGCGTGTGAAATGAGAGGCAAGTTCATAAAAAAACAGGGCAAGGAATCTTTTAAATTGCCTGCTATTGATATTAAGGGAATTTAGATTCACAGAGATAATACTGGTAAATGGAGCTGTGGTGGAAATTTGGCCTAGATTTTAAGAATGACTGAACAAGTTGGAGTCATTAGGTAGTGTATCCCTGCTCCAATTCTTGGGTTCTTTGGTTTGTAAGATTTCAGATTGTCAGAGTTTATTTTCCTGCAGAAGAGACAGCATTACCACTTATTAGTAGTTCAAAAAAAATGTACACAATATACATGTGTAAAAAAAAAAATAAACAAATGTGAACAAACTCTGCAATACAGAGTGAATAAAACATGAGTCCTTAAATGAGTCCCTGATTGAGTTTGTTGTTGGAGTCTGATGGTGAAGGGGTAGCAGCTGTTTCTGAATCTGCTGATGTGTGCCTTTTGACACAATGAGAGCAGAGCATGTGTTGGGTGGTGTGGTTGTTGACTGCTGCTGCTCTCCGAAAGCAGCATTCCCTGTAGATGCTCTTGATGGTGAGGAGGGTTTTGCCTGTCGTGTCCTGGGCTGTGTCCACTACAGTTTTCAGGGCACTGCACTTGGGGATATTGGTGACCCACACCAGACTGTGATGTAGCTAGATAGAACATTTCCACCACACAAATGTAGAAATTTGACCAGGCTTCTAATGTCATACCAAACCTCTGCAAACTCCTGAGGAAGCTGAGATACTGACGTGCTTTCTTCACAACACCATTGATGTGTTAGGTCCAAGAAAGATACTTGGAGATGGTGACTTCCAAGAACTTCAATTTTCTCACCCTCACCACCTTTCCCTCAATGATCATTGGATTGTACATCCCTCTGGTTTTCCCTTCCTGAAGTCAACAATCAGCTCCTCAGTTTTGGTGACATTGAGTGCAAGGTTGTTGTTGGTGCACCATTCAGCCAAGTTTTCAATCTCCCTCCTGTAGGCTGACACTGCCATTTATTTTTAATACAACCCTGGTATCATCAGATTTGTAGATGGTGGTTTTGTACTGAGCCATGCAGTTATAAGTGTAAAGTGAATGGAGCAGGGGGCTAAGAACACAATCCTGTGGTGCTCTGGTACTGATGGAGATTTGAATTTAAATCCTGCCCCAAAGTCTACTGCCAGAGACTGACTTAGATTGCGTAACTTTAATGTAAATTTCTCAGTAAAGATTTCGGGACCTCCATAGGGAATATCACGGGAATAGATACAAATATTTATTTACATTTTCCCCATTGACGAGGGAAACTAGGATAAACCTATGGAAAATTCCAAGCCAGCATGGTGCCATAAATTGGTAAACTCTTGAAATGGAACGGAGGCTGATAACTTTACATATTAAAATCTTGCAGCAGAAAATGACTTATCATTGAATCGTTTTAAGCTGCGCTCTGAGGTATTGCAAATGAAATAATAGTTTTGCAGTATAATATGATTTGAGTGGTGCAAGAAGGGAAAAATGTTACTGGAGTAAATTGGATAATATCCAACACTAGATATGCAAACTAACAAATGTTATTCAGAGCTGCAAGCAATGGACCAGCTATAAATCTGCTGTTGGCATAAAAATCTTGAAAATTAATTCATTTACATTTTTGTCAATTGAATCCCTTCCAATTTTCAATTGAGAAAGGTTTATAAAAATGTATCAATGTACCAGAGATGCTTGGAGATGAGAACACATTGTAAAATTATGAGGAAAGGTTGAAACATGAGCAGGAGAACATTGTGTGAACATTTTGCTATGGTGTTAGAAATTAAACTTGCATTAGGTAAGGTAAGAAAATCTAAATACTTCAATAAATGCACACTTAATATTATTAAATTATTATTTGGGTTCTGTAATTAGTAGAATCAATGTTAGTCCTGCAGGTGTAAATTAGTTAACATCTAGCAAGAGATTACAGCAAAAGGGATAATATTTCCTGCTCATAAACAGTGAGTCTTCTGTCATGGCTTTAAAATTAATAGTTTTTTTTTTAAATTTACAGCATGGTAGAAGTTTATTCTGGCCTTTTAAATCCATGCCATACAATTACACCCAAATATGACCCTGGACATATTGGAGGGTGGGAAGAAGCCAGAGCATCTGGGTAAAATCAATAACAGATGCAGGGAGAAGATGCAAACTCCTTACAGCAGCTCCAGATTCATACCCAGGTCATTGTTGCTGTAAAAGCATCATGCTACCTGAGGTGCCTGGATGGTCATAGTCACAGAACCATTTTGTATGCTGCGAGAAATTCTGAATATGGACTCCTTGCACATGAGCCTCCTAAGTGCCCCAAAATAATTCTGCATAGCTGATCCAATGCAGCTGGGCATTCTTGGAAAAGTTGATATGCTTTATGATCTTCATTTGCTAACATTGTCAGCAAGGAGGCAATTATGATCCTCGCTGGCGGAGGGCTGACTTGCAACAGGGATCCAGTGTTTCTCTGTGCAGGCTGATAAAACCAAAAACTGCAGAGAGCACATTGCTGCATTTGGCTGTCTGAAGAAACTCCAATGTAACGATCCTTTATGACAATAGTCAAGTCTAATCTTGAGTCATGTGTTGATTTCTTTGGCGAAATCTTGAAGAGACAACTATCTCTGGATTATCAAGAGTAACATGCATCTGAAGTGGTAAGATTTTTACAGATTGGGATGGAAATTGATGAGATGTATTGGTAATCATTTTATAAAGTGGGCACACAATATGCAGTATATAATCATGCATACATAAACATGTAAAAGAAATATTTCAGAATAATTACATTATTTCATTTATAAGAGACCCAAGATTACAGATTACCATTAAGTAATCTCTCTCATCTGGCAGGAGGTTGGCAGTGGTGGATCGAAGGGATCTTTGATAATTTTCAGGCTTGATTCCTTTACTGAGAATCTCCAAAATGTATTACTCCTCCAGGTCAACCGTCAAATCTCCTCTTAGTCTGTACTCTGAAAGCTTTTTTTTGGTACTTATGCTCAACTTTAAGTGAATTCAGTTTAGTTGTGTGCTGAAGAAAATGTCTGTTGATGTTAACAATTGCAACATGACATCCTTTGAACATTATTGCTGTTTGCATATTAAATTTAACCTTCTGGAGGCATTTGGGGAAATTCCCAGATCTTCATCCTGATGGCAGTTGGGTATTATAAAAGATCCTTCTGATTTTTTTTTCACCTTGTCTTACTCTTAAGAATATAAAGTAATGAATTATATTTGACCACCTCCACCCATTAAACCTTCTTTGCTTATTTTTAAATGCACATTTCTATTGGAATGTAGTATTGAGCACATTGTGGAACGGGCAGTCTTTTCAGAGCAAGAATTGAAAGTTCTGCCATTTTATTATACCTTAGAAAAGGAAAGCTACACACTTTACATTTTTAGATGTGGTGAACATGATTTTTTTTTTGCAAAAGCAAAGTAATAGGAATTAAACAAAGTCTGCAGAGGCTGGGGTTGAGTGCAATATACAAAAAATTTGGAGAAACTCAGCAGGTCATGATGCATCTACAGAAAGTCAAGCCCTAAACATCGGTTATACTTCTATAGATGCTTCATCTACTGAATTTCTCAGAACTTTTGTGAAGTGCAAGATAATGGAAATGCTGGAAAATTAGAAAATGATGATATTTGCAGCAGTACAATGGAGAGTGAACTTTAGACTCTGTTGTTTGAACAAAGTGAATATAGTGTCTATGCTGGTATGTTTTGAGATGATCCTATAAGTCCTGTGGGCTCCTAACCCAGTCTGGTTGTGGTGATATGTTTCCTCCATTGAATATTGTTATTATTGACATCAGTGGCCTGCCCACTGATGACCCATACCCTATGACTCCTCCCCCATGGTCTTGGGCCAGAAAGGTCGAGCTAACACTCCCTTCCTTCCATTCCTATACCTGGATCCAGGCCAGCAAGGTTCTTCTGCATATTAAAGCCTATTGTTCCCTTAGCCTAGTCTTTGTGGTTACTGGTAGTGCCCTACAATTTAATATACAGAATTAATCTCTCCAGTAATGGAGAAGCTGCTGCGCCTCAATTAGTTAGAAGTGGACGCCCAATCTCCAGGAATGTCTGAACAGTATGAGCAATGGATCAGCTGCTTCAGCAACTTCCTCAAGGCTGCTACTGAACTGGTTGACACTGATGAAAAGAAGCTCAAAGTTCTGCAAGCAAGACTCTGCCAGAGAGCCTTCCAAGCCATCATGAGCAGAGCTTCTTGTGCCGAGGTGATCTTTGTGCTTTGGGCCCTCTACAAACTGAAGGTCAATAATGTGTACACATGTTATCTCCTGGTGTCCCAAAAACAACATCCTGGTGAGTTGGCTGAAGAGTTCATTCATGCCCTGCTTGTGCTGGGGAGAGACTGTAGGGGTCGTTGCACAGATCCTGTTCCGATGGCCCAGTGCTTCGAAGACCTGGTCCCAGATGCCTGTGTGATGGGGTTGAGGTCCGACTACATAAGGCAGTGCCTGCTCGAAGAAGATCAGTAGCCACTGAAATGGGCCACACAGCTGGTAAGGACTCTAGACTTGGCCCAGCACCACGTGGAATTGATCACGGCCAAAGGTGGGCCCTCTATATGAGTGCCAAAAATGCTGCCATCTTGGGAGATGCCCTTGGGTACAGCCGACCTGACCATGGCATCCTTTGGCGATTGAACATCCAAAGTCCTATTTCTACAGGCAGACAAAACACCTGCAATGACTCTGCCTCACAAGTGGTGTTAGCTGCTCAGGCTGCAGAAAGAAGGGAGATTATCTGTGGGTATGCAAGGCCAGAACCTCCCCAAGAAACAGCGCGGCATGTACAACTGGCAAGCAAACTTTGTCTACACTTCCAGTGCTGACCACATGCATGGTGAGTGGAGCACCATCTAACCTGCAGGCGCCCTCATCCTCTGCATGGACTGTGCAGTCACAACTTGCTTTGCTGATGTCACTTCCATCTCCTTCCTCAACCTTGGCAGGCATGACCATGTGGTCAACATGGAAGCCGCCATCTTGTGCATTAGGCTTCCCCGCCAATGACAAAGATGACAATCTGATCCTGGCATCAATTACATTGAACAAGACCAGCCCTCATCCGATTGCCCACTCCAAGATGCATATCGAGGTGAATGGACATAAGATGAACTGTCTCTTTGATAGTGGCATTATGGAGAGCTTCATTCATCCTGACATGGTCCACAGACTCTCGCTTCCAGTCTGGCCAATGAACAGCTCCATTTTTTTTTTTTAGCACCTAAGACCATCAAATGGACATTAGTGGGTACTCTGTGGTGTCTTTGATGGGGGAGGAATGTTACAATATCTTTTCTTTACTGGACATGCTCCAGCTCTGCACATTGATCCTCCTGTGCCTTGACTTCTAGAGTCAGTTTAAGAGTGTGACTATGGTGTTTGGAGGCCCTCAACCACCCCTCACAGTAAGCAACCCACAACTTGCAGATCCCTCCCCCCACACCCAGGCCCCAGCTCCAGCCTGCAGTCTCACCAACCTTCGGGTGTCCCCTCCATCACTATTTGCAAACCTGCCCCTGGAGTGCTGCTCCATACCTACGAAGAGCGGGATCTACAGTGCCGAAGACATGGTGTGATCATCGCCCCTAGTCCTAGTCCCTGGAGATCCCAGGTCATGGTGGTTAGGGGTGGGAGCAAGTCCTGGATGGTAATTAAGTATAGTCAAACAATTAACCGCTTCACCCAGATGATTGGATACTCCTTCCCCGGATAGCCGACATGGTCAATGAGGTCATTCAATACTGGGTATTCTCAACCATTGACCTCAAGTCAGCCTATCACCAGCTTCCCCTCCACCCAAGTGACTGTATCTACAGAGGCTTCAAGGCCAATGGCAAACTTAACTTCCTTGGGTCCCCTTTGGTGTCACCAGTGGCATCTCCATGTTCCAGAGGGTGATGGATTGGATGTTGGAAGAGCATACCCTACCAGCGATGTTTCCCTATTTAAATAATGTCACCCTCTGCGGCCATGATCAGCAGGTCCATGATGCTAACCTTGCTAAATTTCTGAGGGTTGCAAAGTCCTTTAATCTCACATACAATAAAGACAAGTGTGTCTTTAATACCAATCGCCTGACACTCCTTGGATGTGTCGTGGCACATGGTCTCATTCCCCCAGACCGCATGCGACACCTTATGGAGCTACCAGTCCTGAACACTCTGAAAGCACTGAAGAGGTGCTTGGGACTGTTCTCCTACTCTGCACAATGGGTGCTCAACTATGCTGATATGGCCCACCCCCTCATTAGGTCCACAACTTTCCCATTATTGGCGAAGGCCCAGGCTGCTTTCCATCTCATCCAAGGACACTTCACGAAGGCCAAAATGCATGCTGTGGATGAATCCATCCTCTTCCTGGTGGAAAGCGATGCTTCCAACTTCGCGCTGGCTGCCACACTCAACCAGGCAGGCCAGTAGCATTTTTCTTATGTACCCTTCACGGCCCTGAGACATGACACTCCTCTGAGAAGGAGGCACAGGCAGTTGTTGAGGCGATGAGCCATTGGCATCACTACCTGGCTGGAAAAAGATTTACCCTCCTGACGGACCAGCTTGTTGTCACCTTTATGTTCAATATGAAGCAGTGGGGTAAAATTAAAAGTGACAAGATAATCAGGTGGAGAATCGAGCTCTCCACCTACAACTATGATATCTTTTACCAGCCTGATAAACTTAATGATCTGCCTGATGCCTTTTCCTGGGGATGTGCACCAGCATGCACCTTGACAGTCTCCAAGCACTACACAATGCCCTTTGACATCCCGGAGTTACAAGACTGTACCACTTCATCAAGACGCCGAACCTTCCGTAATCTGAGGATGTCAGGTCCATGACCAGACACTGTCGGGTCTGCACTGAATGCAAGCCGCAGTTCTACAGCCACTCGCTCGTTTGAACATTAGATTTCAAGGGCCCCTTCCCTTATCCAACATGAAGATTTATTTCCTGAATGTAATCAACAAGAACTTCCAGATCCCTGTCCAGGTATGACCTCTGCCACTGTGATAAAGGCACTACACAGTATCTTCACTCTGTTTGAGTACCCCAATTACATCCACCATCATTGGGGGACCTCATTCATGAGTGAGGAGCTGCAGCAGTACTTTCTGACCAGAGGCATAGCCACCAGTAGGACACCAGCTATAACCCCTGGGGTAATGGCCAGGTGGAAAGGGAGAACACCACCATTTGGAAGGCAGTGCTCCTGGCCCTGAAGTCCAGGGACCTGCCAGAGTCTTGCTGGTAGCACATCATGCCAGAGGCATTATATGCCATCCGATCCCTCCTGTGCACTGCTACAAACACCACCCCACACTGCTACAAACATTACCCCGCATGATTACATGTTTGCTTTCCCAAGGAATTCGGCGAATGGGCCTTCGGTGCCCACCTAGTTGGCGACACCAGGCCTGGTCCTGCTCCAGAGACACACAAGGGGCCATAAGACTGTCCCATTGGTTGAAGAGGTGCACCTCATCCATGCTAACCCTTAGTATGCTTTTGTGAGGTTCCCCGACAGCCATGAGGACACAGTACCTGTCCGGGATCTGGCGTATGCCAGAGAGCCCAGAACCACTCCATACACCCCTGACCATCCTGAGTTTATCACCACCCTACAATGGAACTTACTGTTAGTGGCAGACTCGCCTGGAATACCACCTCCTGCGGACCTCACTCCAATGGCGCTGATTCCCCTCAGAGCACTGTTTTTTACCCCCTCCCTCCCATATGGTTTCCAACATCACCCCATCATGGACAGCACCCTCTCTATGTAGTCAGAGAGTGACCCCATCTCTTGACACCTGGGCAGCGGAGCAGCACACCACCTCCACCCCTGGTCCCTGCAGGTCCTGTAGACAGAGGAGGTCACCGGTGTGACTGAATCTTTAGTCTTGACAGTTTTTTTTGTTGTTCAAAGACTGAGAGGGGGGTGTGTTCTATTTTAAAATGAGGGGTGAATGTGGTGATATGTTTTCTCCATTGTATATAGTTATTGTTGACTACTGTATACATGGAGCTGGCCTGCCCACTGATGACTCGTTCCCTATGACTCCTGGGCCATAAAGGTTGTCCTGGGCCATAAAGGTTGTCCTGGGCCATAAAGGTTGTCCTGGGCCATAAAGGTTGTCCTGGGCCATAAAGGTTGTCCTGGGCCATAAAGGTTGTCCTGGGCCATAAAGGTTGTCCTGGGCCATAAAGGTTGTCCTGGGCCATAAAGGTTGTCCTGGGCCATAAAGGTTGTCCTGGGCCATAAAGGTTGTCCTGGGCCATAAAGGTTGTCCTGGGCCATAAAGGTTGTCCTGGGCCATAAAGGTTGTCCTGGGCCATAAAGGTTGTCCTGGGCCATAAAGGTTGTCCTGGGCCATAAAGGTTGTCCTGGGCCATAAAGGTTGTCCTGGGCCATAAAGGTTGTCCTGGGCCATAAAGGTTGTCCTGGGCCATAAAGGTTGTCCTGGGCCATAAAGGTTGTCCTGGGCCATAAAGGTTGTCCTGGGCCATAAAGGTTGTCCTGGGCCATAAAGGTTGTCCTGGGCCATAAAGGTTGTCCTGGGCCATAAAGGTTGTCCTGGGCCATAAAGGTTGTCCTGGGCCATAAAGGTTGTCCTGGGCCATAAAGGTTGTCCTGGGCCATAAAGGTTGTCCTGGGCCATAAAGGTTGTCCTGGGCCATAAAGGTTGTCCTGGGCCATAAAGGTTGTCCTGGGCCATAAAGGTTGTCCTGGGCCATAAAGGT
Organism: Narcine bancroftii; assembly: GCF_036971445.1. Lineage (NCBI taxonomy): Eukaryota > Metazoa > Chordata > Chondrichthyes > Torpediniformes > Narcinidae > Narcine > Narcine bancroftii. The sequence continues at coordinate 117,435,944 of NC_091471.1, read as the reverse complement.
TGTCCTGGGCCATAAAGGTTGTCCTGGGCCATAAAGGTTGTCCTGGGCCATAAAGGTTGTCCTGGGCCATAAAGGTTGTCCTGGGCCATAAAGGTTGTCCTGGGCCATAAAAGTTGAGCCAGATTTCCCTTCCCGCCATTCTAATACCTGGATCTGGGCCAGCAAGGTTCTTCTGTATATAGCTCGTGCACGGGGTGGCTTTCCACCTCGTGCACGGGGTGGCTTTCCAGTTAATGCGATTTCAGATACAATTTTGGAATGATTTGTTGATTTAAATCTGTGAAGAGAATTAAAGTAATTTTCTTGATGTCCACATGTTAATAACATCAGTGACCATTCACATCTAATGGCATTAATGTTAATGGATCATCTTGCAAATCATCATAATCTAGTAAATAAAACAATTAACATGTTGTTTAATTCCCCCACATTTTCATGACCATCTCTACTTCTGTTCTGTGCCTCTGTTTCTCAGGATAGAATATTCATCTCCCTTGCACTTGCACAATGAGATGTGCACGTTGTTTTGTTCAATAGTATAAGCAAAATTTAAATTGTATTTCATGCATTCCACAATTGTTTTAAAATTGAAGTGTTTGTAATGTGAATAGAACCAAAAAAGAGTGAACTGGATTTCCACTCATTTTGGAATGATGTATGGCTGTTTCCACAGCTACCCTTTAACCAAAATGTTCTCAGAAAGGCAGGCAATATTTAATATGTGCAATTTGATGCTATACAAATTGAGATTTGTTTGACTTTTGGAGTAGATAGGTTGCCCATGTCTGTTTTGTTGTTTGTTCATGTTTTTCAGTTATGACCTCTCTAACATACAAAAAAATGCCTAAAACTTGAGCCCAGTTCAGTTTGATTGCATTGGTCATTTTGAAATAATGACCAATTTTCATCTTGTTGATTTACATGGGTATAAAATGAAGTTTGTGCATTTGGGTCTTTTTTTTCTCTGTGCAATCTACTCTATTCTGCATGACTCCATCGGTGTTGCATAAATTAATGCTTTGAATTCTTGAATGGACACTCAAGCAGTTTCTATTTCTCTCCATAAAAATGAGAGACCGGCATGAACGTGCACATTTCTCTGTATCACCAGTTATTTGTCAACTTCTTTTTGTGAAGAGTGGTATCCGAGACTGCTCGTGGAAGATGTCAAACATGCCCTGTGTTGAATGCTTTAGTTTCTAACTTTGCCTCAGTGTATTACTAATAAAAATATTGTTTGTTGTGAGACATTTACTCAAAACATAATGAAGAATTATGATTTGACATTGGCTAAAATATGCCTGTATTTCAAGGCATGTGATTTTTATTGAGTCAGACTTCTCAGCTGGCAGACAACCAGTTCAATTAATTTAGTGTTGTGCTGACATCAAATTTGCTTGTTAAAGCAAGCCTTTTCAAATGCCATCAGAATTTTTCTGAAGCAATGCAGTGAAAATGAACCTGCAGTAATTACTGATGTGTCAAGCATCATACTCTTTTTGCTATCAGCACCAGTGTTTAATTACTGAATCACCAATTAATTCACCAGGCAAGCTCATTGATAGAGCAAATTGTAAGAAATTCTAAATGAGAGGTGGACTACCTTGGTTTCATTCTTATTTATTTATTCAGTTATCTATCTAACTATTTATTCATTTATTATTTATTACACAATTTATTAGCTGATGTGACATTTGTACTCTGGGGGAGGGGAGAATTCTGATTGTGCACCCTTCAGTGCCTCAACATTTTGCAAATAGTCTGGAATCACTTTAACTTACACAACCAAAAAAAATTGATGCAAGTTTTTCCAATCTCTCCCCATAACTGATCTGCAACATCCTGGTGAATCTCTTGCATATTCTTTTCATAAAACTGAGTCAGTTTGTCCATGAATGGAAATATTTTCCTTTGCAAGAAAACAGTTGGCTTCACAATTTGCTATTTACTTTTGCAGATGGGTCTGCCAATTGATTCTGTTTTCTAGAGGAAAAGTTTGTTCCATATGCTTTCATCAGATTAAGTAGTTGAAAGATGTCCAAAATGTACTCATCAACACAACTAAACTTACCAGGAGCAGAAACTATTACATTAAAAAACAACAGGAATGAATTTGTGGTTCATTGACATTGCTATTTACACATTTTGAAAAACCAAAATAGTTGTTTATATTTCTTAGTTGAATTACATTCCTGTAATCTGGTGTGTCATCACCTTTTTAAAAAAGATTTTATGTAAATATAACTGATGATACTATAATCAAAAGTATTTGTTGTTGTGCATGCTCGTACAGTTCAATGTTTGGAATACATTTCAACCCTGGTTTAAAAATGGTACCTTTATCTGTTGTAGGTTACACTGTGAAACCATGTTTATTCTAATTTCTTGATTTGCTCTGGCCCTGTCTAATTATAATTTATTTAAATATCACCACTTTGGGTGAAAAACACACACAGTTGAATACGAGTTTAATGTTGATCTATGCAAAGTGTTCTGAAATGAGTACATTGTCAGCTAATTATTGTTTATGCCCACTGACAATTTAAATAGTCATTAGAATTGGAAGTTATTCCATGAAGGAGATTGCACTCATCAAAAGTATCCTGTTATGCAATGTTGTTCAGTAAACCTCGGGTCCGGCAGTACTGTGGAGACACAAAAATAGATGTTGGTGAGTCTGCCATTGGAACTAATTTATCCCTTGCCCTGTAGGGTGTAGATTTAGTTGAAGGCACAAGAGGTTTACAGAGATCTAAAGAAGAATGTTTGGCCAAAGGACAACTGAAACCTGTAACACCACCTTAGTGAGTGTTCAAGAACTATTAAGATGAGCACTTAAATCACCAAGACCTAGAGAGCTGTGAACATTAGTGTAGAAAGGTATAATAATCAGCATGAACATAGAAGGCCAAAGGACCTACTCTGTACCATATAACTCATTCTCTGGTTAAGAATATTATTTATAGACTGACTACACCAAGATGTCCTTGTAAATAAAACAGTCACTGTACAGAAAAACATTTGGAAGTTGAAAGGAAAATTGATCTTTTTTTAATTCAACAGAATTATATGTTGCTGTTGAGACCTGCTAGAATATTGCAGTAAGTTGGATCCCTTATCTGGGGTGGAATATACTTGTAGAGGAGGTAATTCGGAAAAGATTAATCAGGTTGATTCCTGGGATGAAGAGGTTGGCTTGTGAAAGGCTGTTATCAGACTCATGAAAGATCATCACAATTCTAATGTTGATTTTTACTTTGTACTACCTCATCTTTCTTTCTTGTAATCTGCACTCTCTCTCTTGGGATGTCTAGCTGGACTCTTGAAAAATCAAAGCGTTTTCACTGCACATCAGCATATGAGACAATAGGCTTGAAATGCCTTGTGCATATTGAGTTTTAAAGAATGGGATAAATTTATTGAAGTGGATAAAATTCTGAAACAACATGATAGTTCAATGTTTCAGAAGTTGGTCAATCACTGAAGGTGGTAATATATTAGAATTTATTCTTTCAGGCATTTGTGGATATTTGCAATTTGAACTCTAGAGGTCTGCATGGAGGTAGTATTGTTGAGTACTGTTACAAGCCAAGAAGACCCCAAAACCCAGCAGCAATAGATATTCACCAAGACAAATGGTTACGTGAACAAAAGTTGTTTTTAATTATCTTTAAACGTGAAAACAGGATAACATTTTAACTTGTCTATTAACTTAACCTAACTTAAACCCCCCCCCCTTTTAATTCTAAGTGCAATGTGCGTGTAAGTTTAGAAAAGTTTATTGATTCACAGCCCAGTCTCACTTCTCATTCCTCCAAGTTTACTGGTTTCAGACAATTCTTGTACTATGCACAGAATTTAACATTTATGAATTTCCCCAGGCTTCGGTGCTTGGTTACCACTCAAGAAGGTTCTTGTCAATTTTCAGAGAGAGATATGTTGTTCTTGGACACAAACTGATCCCTTTTTAAATTAGCCAGTGTCTTGCTGAAGAAACTTGCCCCATCAGGGTTTTCCAGATGTTATCCTCTTTCTTTCATGTCACCACAGAGTTCCTTTTTGTTTCTTATTTTAAGTGAAACATTAGGCAACCGGTCCTCTCCACTTGCATGATCCACAAGGGCTTTGACCAGGCTGAACTAAGCACTCAGCCCACCTTCCAAATGGTGTTTTCCACAAGCTTGCCAGCTTGTCTTGTTCCATTCCCAGCTGCTGCTGCTGCCTGTAGCACTGCAGAACTGATCACTTTTGCTTTCCCTCTCAGAAAAAGCTGTTCAACTCTCTCTGTTTGCAAAAAAAACAGATGATCCTTTGAGAACAGCAAGCCACACTCTGATTCAGTTTGCGGCTCCGAACTACTCCTTTGATCTCTTTCATCTGTTGCATTTCAAAACCACAATCCATTAGTAAGTCTCTTGGGCACTCCTCAAAGTGTTTGCAAAGGCCCCCAGGAGCTGCCCTGTCTGGCTTGAGCAGAGCTCCAGTATTTTAAATGAGATCTGTTTTGAAGTGTTTGTATGTGACTTGCACTAAAAAAACTGCCCCAATTTCTCTCCCAAAAACTTATCTACTATATGCAATACAAAAACAACATTATCTGTCACAATACCTTCAAGTTTGAGATAGAAGTCTGTTCTACAAGGAAAACAAATGCAATGGGGAACAAAAAGGAATATGAAGTTGAGATCATCTATATTGAATTTTCGTGTTGGTCAGTGGTTCTCAACCTTTTTTCTTTCCACTCACTTTAAGTATTCCTTATGCCATAGGTGCTCTGTTCTTAGTTAGGGATTGCTTAAGGTGGTCTGTGAGCGGAAATAAAGTTTGAAAACCACTTATTGTACCTAATTGACCCATTATGTGCACTGTTTTGTAATTCCAAAGGAAATGGGCCAATGAATTTCTCTCAAGCAATATATTCCAGTAACAATTGGGTCTAGAACTGATTTTCAACCTTCTCTTCCCACTCACAGACCACCTTAAACAATCTGTAACTAATTAGGAATACTTAAAATGGCATGTGAGTAGAAAGGAAAAAGATTGAGTACCATTAGTGTAGTCTCAAAGGGGTGATGTTCAAATGAAATTTGATGGTCATTAGTTTTGCAAGTGATGCTTAAATGGAAGATTGAGTCTCTCAACATTCAAGTATTTAGAGTATTTGAACCAACAATGTATAGAAGGATGCAGGAAAATGGGTTATTGTACTTGATGACATGTTTCTGGGAGGTTTAAATATTTCTGATGTATAACCACATGAATGGGTCAACATATTTTTGGTTCCTTTTTTAAATCTCATGTGCTGCAGATGGTTGTTCTGGCACCAACTAACCTTTCCTCAATCTTAGTTTCCACATAGGAAAAAAAATATATCCTGATTGTGCACTGTATGGAAGAAAGGTTGAGGGACCACATACCCATCTTCTTTGCAAGATGGCAAGGGTTAGCACCTTCAAGTTTGCATGTCCATATTTAAATGGACCTCTCTCTGCGGTCAGCACATTAAGACAAGCATTTCAAAAGCATGCCCATCACTGGCCCTAATCTCTCTGGCAAAGACATCTTTGTGAGATGGCACTTCAAGAAGGCAGCCAATGTTGTCCAAATTCCTATCACATGGGTGATGCTCTTAATACTGCTACTTTCAGGCAGAAGGGCTCATGAGAACTATATGGTGGCCAGGAATTTGCTTAAGAAAGGACATGAGAAAGCTCGAAGTGGGGTATGAAAAGAGCTTGGCATGTAGGATTAAGGAGCACCCCAAGACATTCTATGCATATATGAAGAACAGAAGGATGATGAGAAGGAAGGTGGAGCTGCTAAAGGATGAAGGAGGCAATGTATGTCTGGAGGCAGAGGAGGTTGGGGAGGTCCTAAATGAATATTTTGCATCAGTATTCACAAGAAAAAAGGACCTTGATCACAATGAGGTTGAAATTGAACAGGCCTGTGTGCTGGACAGTGTGGAGATTTTCAAAGTGGAATTATTGGATCTTCTTAAAAACCTCAAGATTGATAAGGACCGGGGCTGGACACAATATACCCCAGGCTGCTGTGAGAAGAGATAGCTGGGGCAGTAGCTATGATCTTGGAATCTTCTGGCTGTAGGGAAGATGCTGGAGGATTGGAGAATGGCAAATGTAGTCCCCTTTTTAAAAAAAATAAAAATAAAAGGTAAAGGGGAGAATATAGACCAATGAACCTTGCATCAGTTGTGTGCAAATTAATGGAGAGAATTCTTAAGGATAGGATGTATGAACATTTGGATAAGTATAGTCTACTTGAGGATAGTCAGCATGGCTTTGAGAAGGGAAGATTGTGCCTCAAGTGTGAGATTTTTGAAGAGGTAACAAAAGAAATTGATGAGGGTAGGGTGGTAGATGTGGTCTTCATGGATTTTTAGAAAGGCATTTTACAGGGTTCCTCCACAAGAGGCTTATCCACAAAGTCATGAGACATGGGAGCAGTGGAAAATTAGTTGTTTGGATTTTTTTTTAATGGCTTATAGGAGATAGGATGCAAAGTTGGGCAGAAAAGTGGCAGATGGAATTCAATCTGGACAAGTATGAGGTGATGCATTTTGGAAGAACAAGCCAGTAGCCTGAGTACAGGGTTAATAGTTGGTTACTTAAGAATGTGGATCAGAGGGACCTTGGGGTGCAAATTGACACATCCCTTAAGGACGACGCACCAGTTGATATGATATTTAAGGCCTATGGGATGCTGGGATTGAATTCAGGAGTAGAATTGTGTTACAACTCTATAAATCTTTGTTATGACCAGACTTAAAGATTGTCACCTCATTGGAAGGATGTGGAAGCTATGGAGAGGGTGCAGAGGAGATTTACCAGGATGGTGTCTGGATTAGGAAACAAGATGTGTGAGGAAAGGTTAGCAGAGCTGGGACTTTTGTGGTAAGCTCCATCAATTCTTCCTCTGCTATAATGATGACTACATCAGGGCTGCCTCATGTGCCTGTGATGAGCTCATCAATTTTGCTGCCAACTTCAACACCAATCTCAAATTCACCTGGTCTATCTTCAACAACACTCTCCCCCTTTCCTGACCTTTGTTTCCATCTCAGGAGATGAGCTTCCCACCAACATATTTTACAAACCTAACTCCCACAACTAACTCAATTACACTCCTCATACTCTATCTCCTGCAAGGATTCTATTCCTTCTCATAATTTCTCTCTGCTGTATCTTTTCCCAAGAGGAGGCCTTCCAGTCCAGATCATCTGAAATATCCACTTTCTTCCACAAAGGTGGCTTCCCATCCCCACCATCAAATCAGCCCTCACCTCCTCCAGACACAACACAGGATTTTCCCTTGTCCTTATCTACCACCCTACCAGACTCACATTCAATATATCCTCTAATTTCTTCCACCTACAACCTGATTCCACCACTAGACACCTCTTCTCCCCTCTCTGCCCTCCATAGGGATTGTTCCTTCTGTGACCCCCTTATGCTCTCATTCCTCCCCACCAATCACCCTCTGGCACCTTATGGCTGCAGGAAGTGCCTCACTTGTTCCCACACCACCTCCTTCACCCCAATTCAGGGAACCAAAACAGTCTTTTCAAATGTAGCAACAAGTGTATCTGTGGGAGTGACCTATTGCATCCAGTTCATCCTCTGTGGCCGTCTCTACATTGGAGAGACTGGGTGCAGACTGGGAGATCATTTTGCTGAGCACATTTGCTCTGCCTGCATCAATGACAGGGACCTCCCAGTGGCTAACCCCTTCATTTTTTCATTCCACTCTGATATGCACATGACTGTTCATGGCCTCTCATGTAAATTGGAGGAACATTTGATTTTTCCATATGGGTGCTCTCTGACCGGATGGCATTAACGTTGACTTCTGTTTTTTGCTAACCTACTCTCCATTCTCCATCCCTTCCCTTTCTCCATGCCTTCTTTCTCTTAGTTCTCCACCCCTTTCCCTCTCTATTCACAGAGCCATCCCTCCTCCCTGTTTGCTGCTGTGTCCTCCCTCCCTTATTCACTTATTACCTTCTGCCTTTGGGACTGTGCTTTCCCCCCCCCCCCCCCCTCCCCACACACTTTGGATGCCTGCCAACAATTTTCCCATACCTTGATGACACGTTCAAAGCTGAAACATTGGTTATGTATCTTTACTATATGAAGTGTATTGTTTGACCTGCTGAGTTTCTCCAGTATTTTTTGACTTCATCCACAGTATCTGCAAACTTTTATGCTTTACTTCAATTCAGCTGCCACATCACTGTTCTTCATTATTAATATCACACACTTCCTATGAAACAAGACGTTTTTAGACTTTTGAAATATCTATAAAATTTGTTGCTGTTTAAACATTTCTGTCTGGTTTCATCTCTAATCTTATTTACTCTAACCAGTCATTATTTCTTCAGCTTTTTAAAAATTCTGTTCAAACCTCTGATCTAATTTTCTATTTTTTTTTGGTATTAATTTAGATTAACTAAAAATGTGAACAATAGTTCATTTGATCTCCTGCAGTGGTAACCTCTTGCTATTAAGGTCATCCTACCATTTCCCTTGTTCAGTACTTGTTGAAACTGATGATGTTTGGCAGTCGTTGAATAAGATCATCCACAGTTATCTAAACCTCAGCAATTTTCTATTTCTCAATTTTGACAATTTGTTCATACCATATTTTAACCACATTATATTCTGTTTTCAATTCTCTATGCTCATTCACTTAGCCTGCATATAATTTCCTAATATAAAACAATCTGCTTGAAAATCCATATTCTGATCCACCTGTACATCATTAGTAAGGTGATCACCTCACCCAAATCATTATATAGACAGTGAACAGCTGAGGCTTGTGGCATTCTACTGGTCACAGCTTTCCATTATAAAATTAACCTATTTATTTCTCATCTGTTTTGCATTCAATTCTCAGTTTAAGTCAATGTATCGCCTTTGAACACTGGTCTTTTTTTGTTGTTGATTTCTTGTGGATTATCAAAGAGTTCAAAAATTCCAAAGTACACCAGATTAATTATTATGCAGGTACCGACTTCAAAATTCCAGGAGATTTATCGAACACACATTCTCCTGTGTAAATCCATGTTGGAAATGGCCAATCCTGTTATATTTTCCATATATCCTGTTACCACATTCTTAATGTGATGCGCTACTGAACAGAAGCAAACACCCAAAACATAAAGACTGTTCAACAGGCTTTATTCGACATAAACTTCCACAGAGCTAGCAGTCTTCAAATGGCTGGCTCTGGCTTATATCCCGGAGGGCGATTGACAGCTGACCGGTTGGGACTTGGTTCATTCAGGTCAGCTGATTGACAACTGGCCAGGTGTTGTCTTGTCCCCATGCACTTCTGCAGGTACAGAGGTTGCCCCCTGCAGTAGGCCAGTGGTGTACCACCTCACTTAAGTCATAGACATTCAGAGTAATAAAAATGTTAGAATCTGTAGATTTCTGAATTTTCTCCGATTTTTTTTTTTTTTTTTTTTTTTTTCTTAAACAGTAGAGTAATATTTGCTACCTCCTCCATTTTAATTTATTTTATTTGGAGGTACAACACAGGCCCTTCTTGGCCCATGAACCTCTGCTGCCCAAAATGCACTTTGTATATCTTTGGAGCACCCAGGGAAAGCTCATGTGGACATGGGGAGAATGTGCAAACACCTTACAAACCTTGGATCCCTAGCACTATTTAACGTGGTAACCAATTTACTATCTCTAGAGACTGTCCATTTTCTCCATAATCACTTTCGATTAAACTCTTCAAGTTGTCCTTTCCTGGGATTTATTTCTTTCTTTTAATTAATTTTTCAATTTTTAAAATACTTGTACTGATTTCCTTCAATTTAATATTAATTAAGGTAGGAATGGTTAATGTAGTGCCTTTACAACACCAGCAATCGGGACTGAACCTGGGTTTGAATCCTGTGCTGTCTGTAAGGAGTTTTAAGTTCTCCCCATGTCTGCATGGGTTTTCTCTGGGGGCTCTGGTTTCATCCTACCCTTCAAAATCGTATCAGGGTGTAGGTTAATAGGTTGCAAATTGGACAGCACGGACTCGTAGGGCTGAATTTACCTGTTACAGTACTAGATGTCTAATTTTTTTTAAATCTAGATCCATAAATCTCAATTATTTTGAACTCTTCTGTAATGACAAAAAAATTGTGCTATTTCATTTGTATAAGGTCATAATTTTCTTCATTTATTATTTTGGATTCAGTTTGTCTCATTTCTACACCAGCTTTATATGTATGTAAGAAATGAGAATTTGGGTAAGCCCTTCCACCACTCACCATTCAATATGATGATTAATATTTTATATTTAATATCCCTTGATTTCCCTTTTGTACTCAAAATCCATCTCCCCCTTTTTCCAGCTGTCACCAAGCTCTCGCGTTCTATACCTAATCACCGCTTCCCTTTGATTTTTCTCTGCCTTGCTTTCCATTACAACTTAAAATTTGTTTAATTTCTAACTTTTCCAATTTTGATGAAAGGCTATCTGATAGCGAGCATGGAGACAATGTTCAAAAATATTATTAATGGGCATCATTGTAAATAAGGCTGAACCAGCTTTCAACCCACTTCCATTTGAATTCACAGAACCCAAATGTCCTTTATTGAGTGATAGACCTGTAAGAAGCTAGATAAATTTGAACTGTTGAGAGACTGGAGCTTTGGAGGCTGAGGAGCAACCTGATGGAAGAGTATCCAATTGTAAGAGGCCAGTATTTTATTTCCTGGATGGAAATGTAAAATACCAGAGGGTCTATATTTAATGTGAGAAGGGGAAAGTTGAAAGGAGATGTGCAAGATTAGTAGGTGCCTGGAATGTGCTGCTCCATGAGGTAATGATGGAAAGAGATATGAAAGCAACATTTGGGGGAATTTGGACAGGCATGTGAACTGGCAGGGAATGAGGAATGTGGACCTTGTGCAAGCAGATGGAAGTAGTTTAAACTTGGCATGTTTTCCACAGAAAGGTCTGTCCTATGCAGTACAGATCCTTGATAAGTATTCATGGCTAATGGCATCAACCAAACACAAATCCACAAAACCAATTTTTTTTTTGCACTATGTTTACATAGGCAGAAACTCTTTACCATGAAATTTATTGCAGCATTCATAAGGACCCACTTCAGTTTCACTGAAGTGTATATGTCAATATTGGGAGGGAAGTCAAATGTACTATTATTGCAAGACTTTCTGGAATACTTTCTCAGATGTACACAATAACTGTTGCATATGACATGACTTGATAGAAATCCCCATTTATACTTAATGTGATCAAGAATGCACTCAAGAGAAAAATGTACACGGACCAATGAAAGAAAACATTGCAAATGGGTGTGAAACATACTGAGCAGTCGAGAACACATGATAGAAGGAGACAAGGGATGAATGGTCGGGGTGAGAGGCACACATTGATGTAATCTAGCACCATTGGAACATGCTGCCTTGCAGTCAGAAACAGGTGAATTGGTAATGGGGAACAAGGACATGGCAGACCAATGAAATAACTACTTTAGTTCGGTCTTCACTAGGGAAAATATGAATAATCTTCAGGAAATAATAGGGGACCATGGGGCTAATGTGATGGAAGGATTGGGGAAAATAAGTGCAAGTTATGAGGTTGTGTTGGATAAATTGAAGGGATTAAAGGCAGACAAGTCCCCAGGGACAGATGGTCTGCATCCCAGAGTGCTAAAGGAAGTAGCCCATGTAATAGTGGATGCATTGTTGATAATTTTTCAAAACTCTTTAGATTCAGGAGTAGTTCCTAGGGACTGGAGGGTGGCTAATGTAACTCCACTTTTTAAAAAGGGAGGGAAAGAGAAATCAGGGACTTATAGACTGGTTAGCTTGACATCGGTAGTGGGGAAAACATTAGAGTCAGTTATTAAAGATGTGATTGTGGCACATCTAGAAAGTGGTGAATTCATTGGTCAGAGCCAGCCAGCATGGTTTTATGAAGGGAAAATCATGTCTAACTAATGAATTTTTTGAGGATGTAACTAGTAGATTGGATAGGGGAGAACCAGTAGATGTGGTTTACCTGGATTTTCAGAAGGCTTTTGACAAGGTCCCACACAGGAGATTACTATACAAACTTAAGGCACACAGTCTAGGGGTTATGGAATTGAGGTGGATAGAGAATTGATTGAAAGATAGGAAGCAAAGAGTAGGAATAAACGGGTACTTTTCGGAATGGCAGTCAGTTACTAGTGGGGTACAACAAGGCTCAGTGCTAGGACCCCAGTTATTTACGATATATTTTAATGATTTAGATGAGGAAATAGAAAATAGCATTTCCAAGTTTGCAGACGACATGAAGCTGGGTGGCATTGCAAGCTGTGTAGAGGCTGTTAAGAGTGTGCAGGGTGACTTGAACAGTTGGATGAGTGGGCAAATGCATGGCAGATGCAATATAATGTGGATAAGTGTGTGGTTATCCACTTTGGAGGAAAGAATGGGAGGGCTGAGTACTATCTTAATGGTATTCAATTAGGAAAAGGGGAGATGCAAAGAGACCTGGGTGTCGCTGTGCATCAGTCATTAAAAGAGGGCAGGCAGGTGTAGCAAGCAGTAAAAAAGGGGAATGATATGTTGGCGTTCATATCAAGAGGATTCCAGTTCAGGAGCAGAGAGGTATTGATGCAGTTGTATAGGGCCTTGGTGAGACGTCACCTGGAGTATTGTGTTCAGTTTTGGTCTTCTTATCTGAGGAAGGACATCACTGCCATGGAGAGAGTGCAGAAAAGGTTTACCAGATTGATACCAGGGATGGCGGGACTTGCATATGAAGAAAGGCTAGAACAACTGGGCTTGTACTCGTTGGAGTTTAGATGATTAAGAGGAGATTTAATAGAAATGTTTAAAATTCTTAAGGGATTTGACAGGCTAGATGCAGGAAGATTGTTCCCAATGTTGAGCAAGTCTAGAACCAGGGGTCACAGTTTAAGGATAAAGGGGAAGTCCTTTAGGACTGAGATGAGGAAGAATTTTTTCACTCAGAGGGTGGTGAATTTATGGAATTCTCTGCCACAGGAAGTGATTGAGACCGGTTCCATAGCTATATTTAAGAGAGAGTTCGATTTAGTACTTGTGACTAGGGGGATCAGGGGGTATGGAGAGAGAGCTGGAACAGGGTACTGAGTGGATGATCAGCCATGATCAAAATGAATGACAGTGTAGGCTTGAAGGGCCAAATGGCCTACTCCTACACCTATTTTCTATGTTTCTATGGAAATGCAAAAAAAAAATTTTTCAGTTTCCTGGTCATATCTGAAGGCTTGTCAATCACCTGTCACATTTTCATTGTAGTGAAAGTATATAAAATGCAATGTATTTTAATTACCAAGAAGGTTCCAAACTGATATCCCTTAAAGTCATTGGATCTACTGCTCTAGTCTGAGTGCTTTTTTTTCCCTCTCACACATGTGCAACACCTTCCCCCAAAACTGCAATAATAATTCTGCTTCCCTTTTCAGAGATGCCGCTGCTTGACCTATTAAGTATTTCCAACACTTCCATTTTTGTTTCAGATTTCCACTATTTTGATTTTTTTTCATCTTGATTACTTAACATTATTACATGTATATTCTTGTCTTAGCATTTTGTTTCTACACAGCAATTTGTCACATCACAACTGACTGGATTTGACTGTGGTGCAGTCACTTCAGTGGAATTTTTACACTCTGACTAGATGCAGTTCAATTTGCTTAAAAAAAACCATTCAATCAACTCGATGGATACCAGCTGTTTCAAACATGAATAATTGACCCTTATTATTGTCCATTACTCAGATAATACCATGGGTTTTCAAGGGAAACTAATCTGATTAAATGTTCCCTGAAACGGTGCAAAAGATCAGTGAACTCCTAATTGGAGTTTTGTGAAAAACAGTTGGCAAACAGTAGCAGAAGTATTTTGAAGGCATCAACTTGGACAGCAAAGCAAAAGATGTTCCAATTTGCTTCCATAACTTGAGTCCATGCCTCAATCCCTAGCATCATTTATATTTTATATTTTATGATGTTTTTGATTTTGTATAACAATGCAACTTTTCACAATTCCCATTAGAAATTCTCCAGTTGCAAGCTATTAAACTTGGTCATTAAGCCACTTTCTCAGCTTATCTCTGAAATGCTGTTGTGTTCAATTGTGGCCAATGGAAGATGATTCAAAGACTAAAACAAACATTTATCTGGCATCTGCCACAAGGGAAACAAAGAGGCCCTGTTGCTGGTTCAATAAAGTATTTAACAATCTAGTACAGGCTATGAACATATTATGGCAGGTGAAAAGTTTTATCTTTCCCAAGGTAATTTGTTAAAGCTTACAGACTTTGTTTTAATAATCCTTTTTATTTGAGTACAGTGCTTAGTGAGGATGTCTCCAAGTTCCAGGGGTCTTGGCTCAATCCTAACCATGGGTATGCTTCTGCAGAATTTTTGCATATCTCCACAATGTGTTGGTTTCCTACATGTGCCTTGGGTCTCCAAAATTCAATTAATTGGATATTGTAAACTCCCTTTGAGACTGAACAGTGCAGCACAGTATAGGTCCTACAGCCCACAATATTATCTCAACCTACATAAACCTATTCCACTATCAACCTAACGTTCCCAAGCTCACAGTCCATTGTAATGGAGGATTTAGACCATGCTTTTGCTTATGCAAGGCTGAGTATCAGTAACTTACTTTGAGAATAATGTAAGAATCATCAGACATAAGCTAAATTCCACCATGGGGCCCAGAGATGCAGTTATCTGACAGAAAGACATCTGGTACCAAGAACGTTTAATCTTCCTGCTTGCTAGCCAGTTGCTGTTTGAGATTGATGGGATTGTTGGCCGCAGACTGTCAGGCGAGACCTTGAAGCTAAGTAAATCATTGTTATTTTTTTTTGTGTAGGGAATAGGTGCTTGAGTCAGCAATTTTTAGATAATATAAACCGTGGTCCTGCTGCCGAAGTTTCAGACTCCCTGAGGGGTGGCAACATCTCTCAGCAAGAAGAACTTCTAGAGTCCATTCAACGTCCTGGTTGGGGGAGGTGGAGAAGCTGCTACCGGCACCCAGCAACCTACTACAAGTGTGCAGTCGTTGACTTGCTTCGGCAGTTGGGTCCAGGTATTGATAAGTATAATTGGGAAGGGCTTGCATATTGCAGTTTGAAATCAGCTTTAGATTTTGTAATAAAGATTTGTATCAACTGAAGTGCTCTCGGCATGTGTGCCTGTTTTCTTTCGGTAGCTCAAACACTGTGACCAATCTAAAACGAACAAAGTGAAAGGTACAAGTTTACCCAGGATACCCATAACCCACTTATTTCATACATCCATGTGCCTATCTAAAAAATCTTTTAAATGACCTTATTGTATCAGCATCCATCATCACTCCAGCAATGTATTTCAGGCTCCCTCCACTGCATAAACAAAAGTTTACATCTGATATATGAATACAATAACAAAGCTTTTCCAAGGCAGTAGAAAATTCCAAAGATTAACTGTTTAATTGCAGGCTGTCCTCAGGTAATTAAACTGTTCAATTTTCACAGATATCTATCAGTGTATTTTGTCCATAAATTGGAAAAAGCACAAGAATCCTAAGGTAACCATACCTCCAGTGTTGTTATGCATAGGATCAGAAGCCCAAAAGTGATGTTGGAGAACAATTGATAAAAGTGGAATCAGAAATGGAGCTAAAGTTAATTTTGCTGTTCCTACATCAAACATGTGCACATTCATCAGATTATTGATTTTAATAAAATTGTGGGTGCTCGCACAGGGTCCACATGTCAGATGTTCATAACCTAGGGATGATCTTTATATCTTAAAATTCCATTGAGGATGGTTTCCTTCTAGTTTGCAAGTTTTGAGTGAGTTCCTGTGAGATTGACTCTTCACTGGACATGAGGTGGTGGTGTGGATAGTTTGTGAAATGATGCATTCCTTCTAATGCTTCTGCAAAAAGTTGTCAGGTTCTTGATACTAGTTGTATTGTCATTTATTTAAGTCCCTAGATTTCATATTCCAGCATTTTCCCCACCAATTAGATTGTTGAACATTTCATGTTTTGTCTTAGAATTTCTTAAATAATGAGATCACATTTACTCCCTTCCAATCTGCAGGAACCATTCTGGAACCTGTAGGATTTTGGAAAATGAAAAGTTGACTACCCACTTCCCCCTCCCCCCCACCCCCCAGCAAATTTTGACCTTTGATAAATCCCAGTCATCTGGTGAATTACATTCCAGTGTTCAGTCTCATTAACTTGTATAGTTATATTTATGAATATGTATTTTCTTTTCATCAGGCTGGTTATTTTCTGCCATTTGTATTTTCATCTCTAAAGACAAAAATAATATACTTGTTTAATTCCTTATTTCCTATTTTAAATTTCTTCTTGCTATCTGTAAATGATCAATGCTTTCTCTCACTTGTGTTTTCCTGTTATGTACATATTTAATTTGTGATTTTTCATTCATTTAACTTCATAACTTACTTTCTCTTCATTAATTTCATGTTCATTCTTCACTGATTTCTAAAATTCCCCTTAATCTTCATATTTCCTTTTTTTTCTGGCAACTTCAACTTCAAAAACTTTTTTGAATGTTAATGATCTTTATTTGAAGCATTGATCCATGGATAGAACACTTTCATCTAAGTATCTTTCTACCTTGAAGGGTGTATATTTTGCTGCAAATCATGTACTACTTTAAATGCTAGCCACAGTGCACCAGCTGCTGTGTCCTTCAATTTGGTTTACACATCTAGCACAGGTAATGGGTCTCTGCATTGTCCCTCCATGCTTTGTCCTGAAGGATTCTTCACTTCTTCTCTTGGTGCTGCTGATTGTTTATCGCTTCTGATTCCAGCTGCTGCAGTCTTCTGTGTCCCCCTATATCTTCATGCATTCCTTTCTTTAGATTTAAAACCTTTCACCATGATTAATCACATTATTTTTAAATTGTCTTGCATAAATCAGCCTTGGTCATTCTCTCATCTAGTTTCTTTACAGCAAAAGAGATGGATAACATTTGTAAAATAGAAATTTGTCAGAAAATACTCAACAATCGGCAATAGACAATAGGAGCTGGAGTAGGCCCTTCGGCCCGTCAAGCCAGCACCGCCATTTTACAGATCATGGCTGATCACTACCATCAGTACCCCTTTCCAGCCTTATCCCCATAACCCTTAACTCCTTTGCCCACTAGAGTCTTATCTAACTCTCTTTTGAATATAATCAACGAATCTGCCTCTACCACCCTCTGTGGCAGAGCATTCCACAGATTCACACTTCTCTGGGTAAAAAAATGTTTTCTCATCTCCGTCCTAAAGGGCCTACCCTGTATTCTTAAACTATGCCCTCTAGTCCTCGTCTCCCTCATCATTGGGAACAAGTAATCCAACTTCACCCTGTCTATCCCCCTGATAATTTTGTATACCTCAATCATGTCCCCCCTCATCCTTCTAAACTCCATCGGATACAAGTCCAGTTTTTCTAGCCTTTCAGCATATGTCAACCCCGCCATCCCTGGAACTAACCTTGTAAATCTGCGCTGCACACCCTCTATAGCAGGTATGTCCTTCCTCAAAATTGGAGACCAGAACTGGACGCAATACTCCAGGTGGGGTCTCACCAGGGCCCTGTACAACTGCAGAAGGGCGTCTCTGTTCCTATACTCCAATCCCCTCTTTATGAAAGCCAACATGCTATTAGCCTTCTTCACAGCTTTCTGAACCTGCATGCTAGTCTTCAGTGACCAGTGAACAAGTACTCCCAGATCCATTTGCTCCTCCCCACTCCCTAGCTTCTCTCCATTTAAATAATACTCAGCTTTCCTATTATTGCCCCCAAAATGGATAACCTCACATTTGCTAACATTGAACGTCATCTTCCATTCAGCAGCCCACTCCCCCAACCTGTCCAAGTCCCTTGGAATTTTCCTGACATCCTCCTCACACCCCACACCGCCACCCAGTTTCGTGTCATCTGCAAATTTGCTCAATTATTAATAATCCCCTCATCCAAATCATTTACATAAATTACAAACAACTGAGGACCCAATACCGATCCCTGCGGCACTCCACTCGTCACATCCTGCCATCCTGAAAAAGACCCGCTTACCCCAACCCTTTGTTTCCTATTTCTTAACCAATTTCCTATCCATGTCAGCACCTTGCCGCCAATACCATGCTCCCTGATCTTGCCCACTAGTCTCCCGTGCGGTACCTTATCAAAGGCCTTCTGGAAGTACAAATACACCATATCCACAGGCTCTCCCAAGTCCACCCTCTTTGTCACATCCTCAAAAAATTCCAGAAGGGCAGAAGGTTAGTCAAGCATGACTTACCCTTAAGGAATCCATGCTGACTAGCCCTTAAACTATTATTTCTGCCTAAGTGTTCTGCTATTACTCCTTTTATGATAGACTCCAATATCTTCCCCACCACCGACGTCAGGCTGACCGGTCTATAATTTCCCGTTTTCTCCCTCCCTCCCTTCTTAAAAATCGGCACCACATCAGCCACTCTCCAATCCTCAGGGACCTCCCCCGAATCTATGGAACTTTGGAAAATGTCGACCAGTGCTTCCACAATTTCCATAGCAACTTCTTTAAGCACCCTGGGATGCAGCCCATCAGGCCCTGGGGATTTATCAGCCCTCAGTCCCAACAATTTGCTCACAACCTCCTGTTTCTGGATCCAGATATCCATTAGATCCCCTACTTCCCCAGGAAAGTTCCCCAAGTCTCTTGACACCGCATGACCATTACCCCCTAACTGACCATAACCTGTATCCTCCTTGGTGAAGACAGTTGCAAAGTATTCGTTAAATTCCTCAGCCATCTCCTTGTTTCCAGTAATAATTTCACCCTTTTCCATTCTTAATGGACCAATTTTGGACCGAACCAATTTCTTCCTCTTCACATATTTAAAAAATCTTTCGCTATCCTCCATTATATTATTTGCTAATTTCCTCTCGTACTTAATTTTCCCCTCTCTTATGACTTTCTTAGTTACCCTCTGATGCTTTTTGAAGGTTTCCCAATCCTCTAACTTCCGGCCACACTACAAGGCTGAAGCCAATGTTGAGATTTCCCCTACTGGCCCTGACCCTACCAAACCTACCTCCACCAAAGTCCCCTAAGTCACCAATCTCTTCACAAGAGACCTCTGTGCTCAACTCATATGTTGCAGCATCATTTAGCACACAGTAGCTAAGCCAAATATTTTGACTTTTCTATAAGGGAAGGTGCAAGTGGTGGTATTTCATAAGCTGTTCTGTCCTTCGAGATCATGGACATGTCTATACCACAGAAAGAGGTTATTTAGACTATGATCTGCTCCAGTTCATGAACCAATTCCATCCCCTCACATTTTCTCACTGCAACACGTTCTCCTTAATTCACCTTCTGGTATTAATATTTACTAACATAGTGGAGTTTCTTTTCTACAGTGGCAAATTTCCCTATCAAAATGGACATCTTGGCTATGCAAGGACATTATTACAACTGGGAAAAAAATAACTTGCATGGTTACATAACTTCACACATGGCTGCACTGGAGGTCAGTATTGAACTTGCAATAGTGAAGCTGTGAGCCAGCAGATTTCATAGTTTGTCAAGTGTTGTCCTAATGTAATCTTGGGAATGCTACAAGCTAATCCATTGCATCAAAGTATTATACTTCTGCAGAGTTGATAACTACTCTATGAAGGAGGAATAATCAATCTCTAGTTCCCAAGGATAACATGAGAGTTAGCAAATACATTGCAGTGATTTGTTCAATAAGATTGAATAAAAGCATGGCATGAAACCATAAGAAAATTAACATCCCTATTTTCCCAAGTTTTTTTTTAAAGTGGCCAATTTTAAACTTTTCAAATTTTACTAAAGTGTTAAGAAATAATAGTTTAGTTTCCTTCTCAAAGTATTTTTCTTCAAGGTCAAAATGAAACAAATTTCCCCTTGTAGTGCAAGCATGATTTGTTAATCTGTCTCAGTAATTGGGCAGAGATCAGCTACAAGCTTCAAAAGAAATCCAAAGAAGAAAGTGACTCACACAAGAGTATGTAGTAGATGATAAAATTGTTTGAATGTGGGTGGACAATTATTTGTGGAGCTGTGGCGGCTCACCACAAGGCAGGCGAACCAGCCCTGCTTGTAAACCACACAGCGGGGCAGCTGGCCAAAATGGTGCCATTGGGGGTTTCCCTTCTTTCCAGCACAGGGCTCAGAAACCCATGCTGGGGGACCACGTGATGACTAGGTGATGTCAGCGCCCTCCAGCACGGTTCTCATCCAGGTTCGGGCTGGGAGTATAAGTGCAGCCCAGCAACCTGCAATAAAGTAGTCTGCTCACTGAGCTCAACCCTTCTGGTTGCGTGTGTTATTGCAGGAGCAGTGTAGTCGCCACTACAATTGGTGACCCCGACTGGTTCAAACATCTTTGAATCCATCATGAGCGAGCCTGGGATCAACACTATAAGCTGTAAATCTGTCTGAATTCTGGGTTCAGGAGCCAGAGACCTGATTCAGCCACGCGGAGGCCCAGTTTCACCTCCACCAGATTTCATCCACACGACCAAATTCTACCATGGTTCCTGCCCTAGACCAGACCACCGCTAAACATGTGCTGCACCTTGTTCAGCATCCACCTAGCAAAGACAAATACGAGATAATCAAGTGAATGCTTACTGGGTCCCACGGACTATCCAGACACCAGTGTGCTGCTAGGGTGCTGAAACTTGACACCCTGGGGGACAGTTCCCCGATGAAACTGATGAACGAGATGCTCGCGCTCATGTGTGAGCACACCAACTGCCCACTCTTCGAGCGCACCTTCCTTGAGCATATGCCCGGAGACATCCGGCTGCTGCTGGTACAGGAGACCTTCACCGACCAAAGAAAGGTCAGCCAAAAGGCTCAAGAGCTATGGCTTGCACGATTCTCAGAAGGCTCTGTGGTTCAGCAGGTCATGAGGCACAGGCACAACCATGCCAAGCCCGCCCCTAGTGCTGTGGTAGAGCATCCGGCCCCTGCAGGGGCCCCCAAGAGCATATCCAAGGCCACAGCATCCGCTTCAGGCCTCTGCTTCTACCACCAGTGCTGGGGAGCCAAGGCTTGGAAGTGTCGTCAGTCCTGCTTGTTCCACGTAAATGACCAAGCTGGCTGCCGTTAATGGCTGCGGCAGCTGGCCAAGGACACGGCCTTCTCTACCTGTGGGACTTGGTCAGTGGCCGGCGGTTCCTTTCTTTAGACACTGGAGCCCAGATCAGTGTCATCCCAGCCATGGCTATCATATCCAGGAACTGACCTCGTGGACCTCCCCTCTGTGCGGCCAACGTAACGGCAATCTGGATGAATGGAGTCATTTGACACAAAGTGGAGAAGTCGATGTGGTTGCTGATGCACTCTTGTGACCAGCCATCTGCACGCTGACACCCAGCCTCTACTTCAACCAGCTCACCCGGGACCAGGAAGCCGATGAGGAGACTAGGGCCTTCAAGACTGCTATCACTGGCTTGCGGTTTTGAGACCTCCCAACTCCGAGCGGCGAAGGTACCATTCTGTGCGATATCTCCTTGGGCTCCCCACGGCCAGTGGTTCCCTAGCAGTGGTGCAGGCAGGTCTTCCATCTCACCCATGACCTTTCACATCCGTCCATCAGGTCCATGGTCCGGATGGTGGCAGAACAATTCGTATGGCATGGAAGCAGATTGCGGGCTTGGCCAGAACATGCACCCATTGCCAGACATCCAAGGTGCACAGGCACACCAGGGTGCCCGTACAGGAGTTCGAGCACGTCCGGAAACAGTTTAGCCACATTCATGTGGACATCATCTGGCCGTTTCACGGGGCAACCGGTACCTGTTTATGGTGGTGGACCGCACTATTTTCTGGCCCGAGGTGATCCCAATGCCAGATGCCTCCACCGACTACTGCTCCTGAGCACTGTTGCATAGTTGGGTCACCCAGTTCAGCATCCCGGCTCACCTCACCAGCTATCAGGGTGCCCAGTTCACATCTGCGGTCTGGGCATAACTCTCCAACAGGTTGGGGATCCAGCTACACCGAACCACGGCCTACCACCTGCAGGCCAATGGACTGGTCGAACGTCCACAATGCCACCTTAAGTTGGCACTCATGGCCCACCTCATTGGTCCCGACTGGATGGACGAAGTGCCTTGTGTACTTCTGGGCATCCACTCCACTCCCAAGGAAGATCTGCAGTCAGTATCAGCTGAGCTGGTCTATGGTGCACCGCTGGCACTACCTGATGAGTTCATCAACGCACCTCACAATCCCCAGCAGTCGCTGCACGAACTACTTCCTCAGGGCACACTTGGATTCCTTTGAACCCCCACTGCTGCCCAGGCATGGTACCCACCCATCTCACATTCCTGGCGAACTGCTTTCCGCGGAGTACGTTTTTGTTTGGTGGGGCCCGACTGCGACACCTCTGCAGTGACAGTATGAAGGGCCGCACAGGGTTGTACAGCATTCCGGCTTGACGATCACGCTGGACATAGGTGGCAGGTGAGAGCTGTTTACCATGGACAGGCTGAAGCCAGTGCACCTCGATCCCACAATGCCTATGGTTGTTGCCCATCCCAAGAAGTGAGGCCGTCCAGAAAAAAGTGTATTGGTCCCAGTTCTCGGGCGGGGGGGGGGGGGGGGGCTATGTGGCGGCTCACCACAAGGCAGGCGAACCAGCCCCGCTTGTAAACCATGCGGCGGGGCAACCTTCCAAAATGGCGCCATCGGGGTTTCCCTCCTTTTAGCACGGGGCTCAGAAACCCGCGCTGTGGGACCATGTGACAACCATGTGATGCCCAGGTGACGTCAGTGCCCTCCAGCACGGTCCTCAGCCAGGTCCGGGCTGGGAGTATAAGTGCAGCCCAGCAACCTGCAATAAAGTAGTCTGCTCACTGAGCTCAACCCATCTGGTTGCGTGTGTTATTGCAGGAGCAGTGTAGCCACTGCTACAGAGCCTTCATTTTATCCCCTGCCATTAATAGACTCTGATCCATTTCTGACTGAGAACAAGCAGAGACAGAATATTAAATCACAGCCAGAGTTAATCAAAAAAACTCAAAAAGGAGTAACAATAAGCTAGATGGGTAGCAGTGGAATCTTAAAGAGTAGAATTCATGTTGCTAAAATCAAACAGAATGGCCAACTGATTTATCAAAATAGGTGTGATAATACAGACCTATCACCAATGTATATAGTTACAGTATCTAGAGTGTAATGACTGTGCGTACAGTGATTGGCTGAGAGCTTAGCCACGCCTACTGTCTGGGCCTTAAAGGGTTCTGTCCCTAGCCAGGTCAGATCATTCCAGACTGGTCGGCCACCTGTGAAGAGCTCTAGTCTTTTGCTAATAAAAGCCTTGGTTTGGATCAACAAGTCTTTGGTTCTTTTGACGAGCTCTACAATAGGCTCACCTAAATGTTTCAGTGGGCAAACCTAATGGCTTAACATTCACATTTTTCTTCAGTGGTGCTTTGGGATGGAGGTTGACTTGATTCAACTTTGTGCTTGAATTGGCTGGTGCATGAAAAGTAACAAAAATAGGGTGGGATTTGTTCATAAACCCCATGGATCATAAATGGGGGGGGGGGGGGGAATGCCAAAGGGATGTTGGAAGGGAATGCATTTATCATGGCTCCTAAAGGAACTTGGGGATTAGTAGCTTCCTGATTCTGACAAGTTCAGAACAAGGAGCTCTGTTTGATTGCTGGAATGAACTGGAGGCCACACAGCGGCTGAGGTTGTGGGAACAGAAGAGGCAAATCTACAAACCTTTGGTGTCTGAAGGGACCTACACTTTGCTTTTTTCCTTAGTGAGTGGTGACTTTGTGTGTCTTTAAAGCAAGCAAAAATTGACAAATGTGTGTGTATATGCATATGATCACAAATTTTAAATCCATGCTATTGAGTGCAGCTTCCCCACTTCAAATGGTCATTGGTTCAGAAATACCTTGATTGAGTGTCTGATCTCTGGAGAATTTTCCTGGGGCCATCACGTGGATGCAATCATGAAGGCTTACCAGCAGATATATTTTAGAGTTTGAGGACATTTTGTATTTCACCAAAGACTTGTGCAAATTTCTACAGCTGTACCATGGAGAGTATTCTGACTGTTGCATCACTGACTGGTGGGGAGGTGCCAATGCACAGAACAAGAAAAGTGCTGTAAACTTGCCTTCATTCCATTAAGGGCATCTTTAAGTGGTGGTGTCTCAAGAAAGCAACTTCTAACATCAAGGATCCTCACTAGATTCTAGACATTAAATAAAAAAGCTGCTGGATGAAGTGAGTGACGCAACATACGTGGTAGCAAAGTGATGGTTAACATTTTGGATTGAGACCCTGGTTCAGGACAGATTTTATGGAAATTTGTTTTTTAAAAAAAAAAGTGATTCACAGACAGAAAGGTTAAGTGAAAGGACATCAGAGTTCTGGGGCAGGCTGCTGGAGGCTTAATTAAAATCTAGGTTAATAAAGGTGTCCAAATTGATGGTAGTATGCACATGGCGAATGTTTACTTCTCCAAAGAATTATGAAGAGTAGGTTAACTGAATGTGGAGAGATTTGAACACATTGATGGAAATTTTATAGTCGCAAAGTTATAACTTTATGTGGATTGAGATTAGCAATTGCAAAGGTGGGTGGGTAAAAAAAACTTTATGCCAGTTAAGACAAGGATAAGCTTTTCAATGATTATGATAGAAATGGCTGAACACGAGGGCATTAGAATTGTTGTGTCTAGATGTAACAGATGAATGGCTGAGACTTTCATTTACAAATAAACCATAGCAATACTGGTATCAGGCAATAATGTTAAAATAAGGGAAATACAGAAACACAGGTAACATTGGACAATGAAGATTTTTCTTCCTGCACTCTTTTAGCTGTATTTTATGGATTTTGGACCACTGATCACAAAAATCACCTTAAAGATTTCCTATTGCTTACTGCTGTTCTATTGCATACTGCTGTTCAGATATAACATTTATTTGTGATTTCCTGTCATATTTTAAGTCTGATAGTATATTGCCCAACATAGTAGGCTGTTTTAGTCAGTCCAAGTATGCCTGGCATGCACTCAGTGCAGGTACTACACCCATGTTGTCTTAGGCCTTGGCATGCTTAGGATAGATGCAGACAGACTCTATTAAAGCAGCTCATAAATACAGATTCTGTGCATTACATAGAGATTGAATGAATATTTGAGATGGTGACAAGTAAAATAGATGGGGGAGAGCCAGTGGATGTGGTGTACCTGGACTTCCAAAAGGCCTTCGATAAGGTCCTGCATAAATGACTGGCTTCCAAAACCAAGGCTCATGGAATTGGGGGCAAAGTATTGATGTGGATTGAGAACTGGCTGGCAAGTAGAAGACAGAGAGTTGGGATAAATGGCTCGTTTTCTGAGTGGCAGGCGGTGACCAGTGGGGTACCACAGGGATCTGTACTGGGACCCCAGCTGTTCACAATTTACATTAATGATCTGGATGAGGGGATTGGATGTAATATCTCCAAATTTGCAGATGACACTAAGCTAGGAGGGGTTGTGTGCACGGAAGAGGGGGTCAGGAAGCTCCAGTGTGATTTGGATAAATTGAGGGACTGGGAAGATACATGGAAAAAGCACTACAATGTGGATAAATGTGAGGTTATCCACTTTGGTAATACAAAACAGGGCAGATTACTATTTGAATGGCAATAGATTAAGAGATGGGGAAGTGCAGAGAGACCTAGGGGTACTTGTACATCAGTCTCTGAAGGCGAGAATGCAGGTACAGCAGGTGGTTAAAAAGGCAAATGGTATGTTGGCCTTCATATCAAGAGGGTTTGAGTATAGGAACAAGGATACCTTACTGCAGCTCTACAGGGCCTTGGTGAGACCCCACCTGGAGTATTGTGTGCAGTTTTGGTCACCTTATCTAAGGAAGGATGTTCTTGCAATGGAGGGAGTGCAGAGGTGATTCACCAGGCTGATACCTGGAATGGCAGGAATGACTTATGAGGAAAGATTGCGCAAATTGGGATTGTACTCGCTGGAGTTTAGAAGATTGAGAGGGGATCTCATAGAAGCATATAAAATTCTGGCAGGACTGGACAGAATGGATGCAGATGGGATGTTTCCAATGATGGGAAAATCCAGAACCCGAGGCCATGGTTTGAGGATAATACGCAAACCATTTAGGACCGAGATGAGGAGGAATTTCTTTACCCAGAGGGTGGTGAATCTGTGGAATTCATTGCCACAGAGGGCAGTGGAGGCAGGTTCATTAAATATATTTAAGAGGGAATTAGATATATTTCTTCAGTATAAGGGTATTAAAGGTTACGGAGAGAAGGCGGGGATGGGGTACTGAACTTTAAGATCAGCCATGATCTCGTTGAATGCCGAGCAGGCTCGAAGGGTTGAATTACCTACTCCTGCTCCTATCTTCTATGTTTCTATGATGCACATGTTCTTCAGGCAATAACCTAGTGAGTTTACTTAATTACATGTATTGTCTTCAGGAAGATTCATTACTGCAGAAATGTCTCAATGATACATTTTGTTACATTTGGAGAGTGTACATTCAAGGAAAAACTGTATCAGGGCAGCAGGATTCCATCAATGTAGACCCTTTATTGTTAGACACTGACATGAGGTGCTGGATGCAGAGTACAAAAAAATTAGTGACAAAACATTTTTAGGTTGTTTGAACTAACACAATGTGTCAGTGCCATTATGCAATTAAACATGCTGAATTCATTTTTTTTTTAAAGTTAATTTAATGTTTCCCCAATGTCCTACATGATACAGCAAATTTGAAATTATCATTGTGTTCAGCTTGGTGATCAATTATAATCCCCACTTTGATTTATCAGGAATCAAACCTTTTTTTGGGGGAGGGGGATGGGGGAAACTGTTGTCCAATGTAACCAGCATTAACCCACCCACACATATACAGAGTATTTCAAATCAACCTTAAAAATAAAGTTCAAATCTAGATAACAAAGAAATAAAAAATTGTATACTGTTACTTGTAGTTTGGTATAGTGAATGTAGAGCAGTACAAGTCTATTCTCATAAAACTATGATCCTTGGACCAACACAGGTGTATCCTATATGTTTCAATGGGGAAGCTAGGGATTTTGATCATGAGGACTGTTACTGATGGAGGATTGTTCTTTTTTTTTCTCAACTCTTGTTTTTTCTCTTGTTGAATTAGCCTGGGTTAAAATCCATGGGGATGTGGGGGGGGGGGGGGGGGGTGGCAAGGGGATAGATTTTACAACAAGAATGAACATTTAAGCATTAACTTTTAGCTAAATTGTCTCAAGATCAACAAATTGAATGGTGAATTGAATTGATCCTCACTACCCAAGCCAAGTTCTTTTTCAAGGGTACCATCAAGGAGGAACAGCAGGCCTGAAGAGACAAGATCTCTAGAATTTGTCTCAAGATCAACAAATTGAATGGTGAATTGAATTGATCCTCACTACCCAAGCCAAGTTCTTTTACAAGGGTACCATCAAGGAGGAACATCAGGCCTGAAGAGACAAGATCTCAAGATCTCTAGAATTTGTCTCAAGATCAACAAATTGAATGGTGAATTGAATTGATCCTCACTACCCAAGCCAAGTTCTTGTTCAAGGGTACCATCAAGGGTTCCTGAAGAGACAAGATCTCAAGATCTCTAGAATTTGTCTCAAGATCAACAAATTGAATGGTGAATTGAATTGATCCTCACTACCCAAGCCAAGTTCTTCTTCAAGGGTACCATCAAGGAGGAACATCAGGCCTGAAGAGACAAGATCTCTAGAATTTGTCTCAAGATCAACAAATTGAATGGTGAATTGAATTGATCTTCACTACCCAAGCCAAGTTCTTCTTCAAGGGTACCATCAAGGAGGAACAGCAGGCCTGAAGAGACAAGATCTCAAGATCTCTAGAATTTGTCTCAAGATCAACAAATTGAATGGTGAATTGAATTGATCCTCACTACCCAAGCCAAGTTCTTCTTCAAGGGTACCATCAAGGAGGAACAGCAGGCCTGAAGAGACAAGATCTCAAGATCTCTAGAATTTGTCTCAAGATCAACAAATTGAATGGTGAATTGAACTTAGTTTAGGATGACATCACATGGTATTGGTGAGCAAAAATGCCACTGTTCATGCATTGGGACAAATTGACTACTTCATTATGATTGTGCATGGGGCACATTGCATTTGACTGCGCTCTAATAAGAGCTGTGGCTTCATAGGAAACTGCCACCTGCTTGCCTTCTAACCATCAGCAGGATTTCATCTGCACGTTGATTTATGGAAATCAGAGTCATCAACAATTAGATGCTTTGCACCCAACCTCTGCTGCCAGAATCCGTACTGAATCCCACAACTAGTCCATTTGACATTATACTCATGAGCTGGAAAAACATTGAATATCAGTCACAATTGGTATATCTACTACATCCTTGATTTGAGTGGTATTGCTGAATTTCATTTAAAATGAAATAACTGTTTTATTTACTTCATCTTAATGAGCATAGACATGGGGATATAAAACACAGAAACCATCACTTTGGCCCCTGAAGACAGCACTGAATAATTTAATTGATCTCAATTTATTCCACATTATATCTATTATCTCACAAATTCATTCTTCTGTGCGAAGTAGTTTAATAAATTGAAACTGCATCTCATTCTTCTGAACTTCAATGAGTACGGTAATCATATTGAAGGAGATATAATACTTCAGAATTTAGAGAGAGTAAATATTGAGAGGATATTTCTTTCTATGCTGGATCCCTGGGCTAGAAGTCACATTATTAGGATATAACTTGTCATTTAAAGCTTTCTTTTTCAATATTTTTATTGTTAATATTTTATTGGCATTTATTTAATGAAACCAATCTTGCATAGCGAGTATGGAAACCGACAATGAATTGAAACATTTTTTTTTAAAAAGAACACTATACTAATATACTAACATCTTTTCAGAGGTTTCTGACTTAACACACAGTCCACGACTAATGATAAAAAGGTAAATAATGGAATCAAATACCAGAAACTAATTAATCTTACAAATTTTGAAAATGAAGCTAATATGAAGAAGAATTTTCTCCAAGGGTTGAGACTTTGAAATTCCTTGCCACAGAAAGTTATAAGAACATGGTCATTCTTTTGAGATCTCTCCATCTCCAATCACTAAGAGAATCAAAGTTGAGGGAAAGGGTAGGAAGGTGATCAAACAATATTGCATGAGAAATTATCCTACTGAATAGCAGGAAAGATGTGAGGGACTGAACAGTAAATTTTCATTTCCCCTATTTTTATCAATTAGATTTTTTACATCTACAGCAGAACCCACATCTTGACACACAGCTGGTTGGTGCCCAACACTGACACAGTACTGGGGAGGGAGGGATTTAGCCTCCTCAACATTTATTCAAAGCTAGAAGGGTTTTTATCCTCTAGGTAGACTCATAAGTTTAAGAGACTGCAAAATAGATGCATGAATGTGCAGGGAAATGAGCAATACGCATCATGTGCAAGCAACAGGGATTTATTTTAATTTGAATATCTGTTTGGTGCAGATATTGAGGTGTGAAGGGCTTATCCTATGATGAACTATTCTGAGCAGGATTCCCAGAACAGATCTCTGTGGAACACAACTATTCACTGACCTCCAGACAGAATACATTCCATCTGCTATTTCTTTCTGCTTTCTGGAGTCTAGCCAATTCTGAATCCAAACAGCCATTTCCATGGATCTCATGACTATCTGACAGACCCAACCATGGGGGACAATCCCTGAGAAGACTTCTTCTCAAAATGCTTGTAAATCCTTTCCTTTAAGATTCCTCTCCAATAGTTTGCCCACTACTGATGCAAACTCACTTGTCTATAATTCCCATGATTTATCCTCTTAACTTTCTTAAACAAGGAAATTATATTTTCCATTCTCAAATCCTCTCATGCCTCTGTGACCAGGACGATACAAAAATAATTTCCAACACCCCAGCAATCTCTTTGCTCATTTCCTGTAGGAACCTGAGGCGAATCCAGTCTAATTCCATATACTTATTGATCCAAATATTTTTTTATGATCCAGCAATTCCTCTTTCTTAACTGTGACATGCTCCATACCATTTTTTGGTTCTACATTGTCCTAACATTCACCGAAGTCCCTCTCCCAAGTTAACACTGCAGCAAGGTATACTTTTAAGACCTACCCTACCTCCTCTTCTTGGCACATGTTCTTCCTTTACCCTAATCAGTCCCACCCTCACTCTAGTGATCCTTCTGTTCTTCATGTCCACATCAATCATCTTGGAGATTCTTTAATTCTACTTGCCAAGGCTTTTTCATGCCTATTGATGGATAATGTTGCATTGGAAGTTTTCCACTTTAAGTTTTCATGTCACCTTAACAGCTGGGTAGTTGTCCGCTGCACTCCTGATTTGTGAGCAAGTTTCCTTCCAGACCATATGCGGCTCTGACTAGCTCTTTCATCTGTTGCCTTTTTGTTAACAATGATCCATTAGTGAAGTATCTCCAAAGCTTCTGCAAAGACTGTTGGCCCTGACATGTGTAGCATGGGGCAGAGCTCCAGTATTTTAAATAAGATCTGTTTTAAAGTGTTTGTATGTGACCTACTCTTTAAAAAAAAATCTACCGCAATTTATCTCCCCAAAACATATCTATAATACTCTGTCACAACATAGAGAGAAAATGCACAAGAGTTCTTAAATGAGTCTCTAATTGACTTGGTGGAGAAGTAGCAACTGTTCCTGAACTTGGTGGTCTTGTGGCACCTACACCTCTTTCCTGATGGCAGCAATGAGAACAGAGACTGTGCTGGGTGGAATGGTGAAGGTCTTTGATGATTGCTGCTGCTCTCTGATGGCAGAATTCCCTGTACCTATACTTAATAATGGGGAGGGTTTTGCTTGTGATATTCTCGGCTGTGTCCACTAACTTTTGGAGGACTTCACGCTCAAGTGTTTTGGTTGATCCAGGAGGGATATTTAAAAGAATTAATGAGAACCTTCTATTTTCATTTCCTTCGTGTGATTATGGGCTGTGAGGGAGGGAAGTATCAGATTGATCAAGGTATAGGTTTGTATAAGTCTGCACAACACTGTATGCCAAAGGTCCTGTACTCCTCATTTGTCAAACCCAGAAGCTATGCTTCAAGTGTTTTTGTTCACTAAAACAAAGGAGAAGATGGGTCCCCTTGGCATCTGCAAGATGAGTCTTTTTGCAATCTGTTTTCCCTGTGTAAAACTGCCCTCTGACAATAAAGATTCAGTGATACCCTGCACCCCAGGCTGCTTCCCAATGTGTTCATTGGTCATTGATTTCTTAGAAATCAATGATTCATGAAGGCAGATATTAATGATGAACTTCACCATTGCCTTTGTGTCAGCTGTCATTGTTCAATAGAGTGAAAGAAAGTTTGATGGTCAAGGTCTCTGATATGCTGCAAAACATATGATCTGCTGGGCAGCAGTGTTCTGAGACTCTGCCTATATGTACAAGATATCCCAAGGTATGGGAGCCATACCACTGTCACTGGAAAATCCTTTAGAATTACCAGAAGGATAAGCAAATCAATGTGAAATTCTGCTTCCAGGCATGAACTCCCTTCCCCCTCCAAAAAAAAACCCAGCTCTTGTCACTTTCACTTTGCTCTTTTTGGGTAGTTGTATCATTTGGATGCCTAACATCAGACTCCCAAAACAGTGAGTTCATTCCAAAATTTTTCACAAGAAAATATTAGAGTTGCAGAGAAGAATAGATTCAAGGATATGCTCAAAGCATACATTCAAAGAAATAACATTCCATTGAGTCTTGGGAAACTCAGCCCACTAACACAAACTGGAGAATTGCCATATGATGAAGTGATCCTTGAGAGACACACATCAGGAGTGCAGAGACTCTACATAAGTGGTAGCAGCTAACTACCTCACAAACCACCCACTCTCCCTCCACATTAACACATCTTGCCTTGTCTTTTGGAGGATCCCAAGGTTTGAATGAAGAGAATGATTAAAAGTTAGTGTCTTAGTAAGTGTAGGTGTCCTTGTTCTGCTGCTGGTGATATGTTGCCACGTCCTGAACCATCTTACATTTCATGTGTTATGGCAGGCCACGTTGTTATAGATTGTGATAAAATTTAATTCATCTGTTCTTGAAACCAGAGTTTTGCAGGCCAATTTGGAACTGTCACATCTATTCTAAATCAGTCACCTTGCATAATAGATGATGTGTTTAAAGATTTAAAGATTCAGTATGATTATAAGCCCTTCTGGCCTCAATTACATCCTATTAACCAAGCAACCCTGTACATCTTTGGAAACCAGAGACCAAGCAGTCACAGGAAGAACAAAATCCTAACAGTGTTGCATTCAAACCTGGGTCACTGGTGCTGTAATAGAACTGCACTTACTGCTACACTAACCAAGCTATTCTTTGAGTGAAGAAGCTGCAACATCATCTCCTTGCTGTTATTGTCATCATAGTGCTATATGCAGTTGTGTTTGTTCCAGGTAAATTGAGGTCAGAAAAGTTTTTTTCTTGCAGCATGCCATGGACCCAGCCTGGAAACAATGTCATTCAGGGTACAATTGGCTCAGCCAATTGTGATGCATTCTTGGTGAGATGGATGTTGAAATTCCCATTCAGAGCACATTCTGTAAATTTGGTTACTATGAGCTATCTGACTTTGTTCCTGGGATATACCGCAGGTTACTTCAGGAAGTGAGGGAAGAAATTGCTTGGGCATTGGCAATAATCCTTGCATCCTCCCTGGCCACAGGGAATGTACTGAAGAATTGTAGAATGGCAAATGTCATCATCTTTTTAAAAAAAATGATGGAAAGAATCTTGAAATTATAGACTAGTGAGCTCTGCATCAGATATGGGCAAAATTTTGGAGGGGATTCTTTGGGATGAGCATTTAGAGAAGTACAGTCTTCTCGGGGATGGCCAGCATGGATTTGAAAGGGTCAAGTCATGCCTCATGACTGAGTTTTTTTTTTGAGGAATTGACAAAATAAATTGAATGTTGGGTAGTAAATATGGTGTATATGGATTGTAGTAAGGTATTTGACAAGGTTCCCTCATGGTCGTCTCATTCAAAATGTCATGAGGAATGGAATATATTGAACCTTGGCTGTGTGGATTTAGGGCTTTTGTGGAGTTCTGCTGGGATCTGTTCTGGGACACCTATTCTGTGTGGATGAGGAAGTGGAGGGATGAGTCAGTAAGTTTGCAAGTGACACAAAGACTAGAGATGTTGTAGATAGTGGAGAAGTTTGTCATAGTTTACAACAGGATAAGGACATGATGCAAAGTTTGGCAGAAAAGTAACAAATAGAGTTCAATCCAGATGTGAAGTAATGCATTTTGGAATGTTGAACTTGAAAATGGAGTACATGGTTAATGGCAAGATTCTTATCAGTGTGGATGGACAGGGGTAACTTGGTGTCTAAACCTATAGATTTCTCAAGGTTGCCATGCAGGTTGATAGGGTAGATAAGAAGGCTGATGGTGCGCTGGCCTTCATTAATAGGGGGATTGAGCTGTAAGGTAATGCTGTAGCTCTATAAAATTTTAGTTAGATTACATTTGGAAAATTGTGTTCAGTCCTGGTCACTTCATTATAGGAAGAATGTGGAAGCTCTGAAGATGATGTTGCCTGGATTTGAGAATCTGTCTTATGAGGCAAGGTTAACAGACAGAACATGAGCAAAGAAGAATGAGGGATAACAATGCAATTCTACAAGATTGAGAGGCATAGATAGGGAAGTCAGCCAGCACCTTTTTCCCATGGTGATAGTAATAAATAGCAGAAGACATCTATTTAAGGTGAGGGAAGGAAAGATCAGGGGCGATATAATGGATAAGTATTTTATCACGGAGGGCAGTGTGCTTGGAATGCATTGCCAGGGATGGTGGTGGAGGTTGAATCAATAGGGACATTTAAAAGATTCTTAGATGGGCACATGGAAGCAAGAAAAGTAGGTTATGGTTGTGAAGTAGGGAAGATTTCAATTGTTGAGTCAGCACAACGTCGTGAGCCAAAGGTTCTGTAATGTTCTGAGTTCTGTTTTGCTCTTGGCAATTTTTTTATTCAATTGAAATTATTTCTGTTTCTTTGCTGTCTATTTGAAGGCAACAGAGAAAGTGGAATCTGCCAGAAAGATTAACATTGTAATTTTGAAGCAAGCTCGTAAGCTTGTTCATTGGCTAGATGCTAATTGGCTTGTCAATGGTATCAGTGAAGTCACACTCTACTGGGTGAATAATCCATTTGAAAATACCTGAAATGCATATAGACAGCCATTAGCACTGATCTAAGTGAGGTTCTGTGATGCAGAACATTTAATGACATCTTGAGCATAATCCAAACGACATATAAATACAAAGAAAGGCATCAATTTTTTTTTTAATTTTTATTTTTTGCAATGCAAGTCATGGAAGGTATCACTTTTTTCTTGTGAGGTCTAAAATTGTATGAAACTATCTGTTTGCAAATATTTGTGAAATAATCTGAGTATTTTTCTCTAAATAAATGTGTTGGGTATGATTTACCTGATATATGGAAATTTAAACATCGGTAATAATATACTGTACACAGGGTCGGCACCAGAGCGAGTGTTAGCGGCAGTGGGGGGGGGGGGCATTGGGGAACTGCATGGAGGCACACTCTTCAGCTCTAAAACTCGCTCAGCCAAGGGGTGTGGTTGCTGGTGATGCATTACCTGCCTCAGTGTGCTGCCACAATCACACTTCCACTGCCCCTTTTAAATGTAAGTCAACTTTTAAATAATTTTTGAGAAATTCAGATGTAAGCGCTGGTCTTGTTAATACGATGAAAAGAAACTACATTTCAAGTCCTATAATCCAAGTTATTTTGTCAAAAGTATTTTCAATCCCAACTATTCACAGATCTCTAAATTAGTTGGTCTGGTTAACAGACTCAACACCTACAATTATATGAAGATTTGTACAGTTTTTTGGTATCTCTTAGCTACTGTCTATGTATTTGTGACTTATTCTTTCCCACTGCCATTGTCAATAGATTTTACTCAGCAATTCCGATATAATGCTCTCAAATTGGTATTAGTGCAAATGATAAAGCTGTCAATCCTCACCAATTTGATGAAGTAAATTGGGTAGAAAATTTGTGAGTTCATGTGTAATTAAACACAAGTCTGGAGTCCTTGTTAACCATGCCATCACTGCTGTGCTATGAAGATTTGCTTCTAACTTGTTACTGACTAAACACATAAAAAACAGCTAAGTCTTTCATTGGTTTAAAAATCCTCTGCCCTTGCAATTTTAGCATTTTTTTTCAATTGCCAGTCCTTCAAATATTTATTTCTTATTTTATGAATTATGTACATTTAATTGACATTTTTTCATCTAACATTTTGAGGGAAGATTCTCCATTTTGACTGAAGTTCCTAACTATTTCTTGCCTGTCCACTGATACATGATGAGGGATCGTGCAAGTTCATGTGGGAACAAGTCTGGTTTAAAATCAAACAAAGATTGTGTCTTGCTATCAACGAAGTGAGTTTCTGGTGTTTTTTGCTAGTGTTGGAGCAAACTCTAAGATGGGCAGTCAAGCAAAGTGAAACCATTTTCTATGAAGGGAAAACTAAAGTTTGCCCTCCGTTCTGCCTTTGAATTGTTTCTTTTCACTAGTTATCTACATCTTCTCAAGGGGTGAGAGCAAATAAAATTTGTTTTTCCTTATCAGTATTGAATCCAATGCAATATATTCATGAATGTGGTCTTACAACATAAGATCCAACCTATCGAGCCTGCTCCACCATTCAATAGGATCATGACCTATCTGATCATTGATTCAACTCGACCTACCTTATTCTCCTCCATATCCTTTATTCCTTTTATTATGTAAAAATATCTCTATCTGAACCTTGAAAATGTTTAATGAAGTAGTCTCAACTGCTTCCCTGGGCAGAGATTTCTATAGATTCACTACCCCCTGGGGAAAAATGGATTTCCTCATCTCCATCTTAAATCTACTCCCCTGAATCTTGAGGTTGTAACCCTTAGCTCTGGTTTCATCTACCAGTGCAAACAATTTTCCTACCTCGATCTTATCTATCCCTTCCATAATTTTATGTTTCTATGAGATCTCCTCTCTTCTGAATTTGAATGAGTATAATCCCAGGCAATTTAGTCTCTCCTCATAAGTCAACCCCTCATCTCCAGGGTCAACCTGGTGAACCTCCTCTGGACTGCCTCAAAGGCTAGTATATCCTTCCTCGGGTATGGAGGCCAGAATGTTCACAATACTCCAGGTGCAGCCTCACCAGTACCTTGTATAGTTGCAGCATGACCTCCCTGCTCTTGAATCGGATTCCTCTAGCAATGAAGACTAACATTCCATTTGCTGCTGTAATAACTTGTTGTACCTGCAACCCAACTTTTTGCCAACAGTCCCATCATTGTAAATGGGTAACATTTTCAGTGAAGTTTTTTTTCAATTGTGTTTGAGAAATGCCTGTTGGGACATTTTCTCTGCATTAGAATCAGAATTTATTGTCACAAGCAAGTCACGAAATTCAGTTTTGTGGGAGCGTCACAGTGTAAAAATTCATATTGTGAACCATCAAACAACAATTTTTTTTTAAAGTACGAAAAGTAAGGCAGTGTCTTTGGTTCACTGATTATTCAGGAATCTGATGGCAGCGGGGAAGAAGCTGTCTCTGTGTCATGGAGTGCTCACCTTTACAGACTTCTGTACCTCCTTCCCGATGGTAGCAGAGTGAAGAGGGCATAGCCTGGGTGGTGGTGGTCTTTGAGGATAGAGGCTGCTTTATTAAGACACTGCCTCATGTAGATGTCCTCAAAGGAGTGAAGTCTTGTGCTTGTGATGTCACAGGCCGAGTTAACAACCATTTGGCGTTTATTCTTGTCCTGAGAGTTGGTGCCTTCATACCACGCAGTGATGCAACCAGCCAGAATTCTCCCTATGATACACATGTAAAAGTTTTCAAGATTTTCCCAGTGATGTACTGAATCTCCTCAAGCACCTCACAAAATATAGCTGCTGGCGAGCTGCCTTTGTGATTGCATCAACGTGTCAGTTCCAAGATCCTTGGAGCTGTTGACACCAAGGTGTGGTGATGTGTAATTACACCACTAGGTCACCAGGGGTCATCCTGGTGACCTTGTATATAAAGCAGTCCAGCGCTATAGTCTAGCCTTCCAGGTTTGTCTTGCAGAGAGACAAGACCTCTTAGTGTACATATTAGTTCATCACCAACATCGAAGTACTCGAGCTGGCAGAATCCGCAAGCATCGAATCCACGCTGCTGAAGACCCAACTGCGCTGGGTGGGTCACGTCTCCAGAATGGAGGACCATCGCCTTCCCAAGATAGTGTTCTCTGTCGAGCTCTCCACTGGCCACCAAGACCGAGGTGCACCAAAGAAGAGGTACAAGGACTGCTTAAAGAAATCTCTTGGTGCCTGCCACATTGACCACCGCCAGTGGGCTGATATCGCCTCCAACCGTGCATCTTGGCACCTCACAGTTCGGCGGGCAGCAACCTCCTTTGAAGAAGACCGCAGAGCCCACCTCACTGACAAAAGACAAATGAGGAAAAACCCAACACCCAACCCCAACCAACCAATTTTCCCTTACAACTGTGCCTGCCTGTCCCGCATCGGACTTGTCAGTCACCAACGAGCCTGCAGCAGACGTGGACATACCCCTCCATAAATCTTTGTCCGCGAAGCCAAGCCAAAGAAGAAGTTTATTAAAGCTGTCTTATACTCCCACTGCTGTTGTGGTTATTGCCAGTACAATTTAATAAACTAATATGATAGCTACTAGGATAGAAGCTGCTTCTGCTCCAACGCGCACTCCCGACCACCTGGATACTTTTCTTGAGGAATGCAATCTGGGAATGACTAGCACGTACGTGCTTCTGAGGACAGAGACAGTGAGGAACCACTGTACTGGAATCGTGGTGGAATGAAGGGAAGACCACAGAAGTATGATAGGGCAGGTAAGAAACAGCCAAGAGCCCTGCCTTCCTGTGGGTTCTCTGGTACAGGTGCCACCCATCCTAAACCCCGGTCTGATCAGAAAGGGGCCACTACAAGTGCGGGTCGAAAGATTTGCACAAGTCGTGCTCCAGATCGCCACATATGTGCAGAATTCCCAACCACTCCAGAGGCAGGGAAAGCAGACACCACTACCATCACTCACCCAGCAGCAGTTTCCCCAGTACCACAGAGACCTGACGCTACCGCTGGGATCCCCCCCTAAGCCCGCTGCAAATGTCCCAAAGCCAGACACTCAGCCAACAGCCCCAAGCACCCAGGTTACTCTTCCAGCAGACACAAGCCCCACAGAGGCTCTACCAGCAGCTCCAAGTACCACAGGGTCCACCCTCGCTACACCTAAGAGACCAGAGACTGTGGCTTAGCCATGTGCTGCGACCAGACAGGCTGGAGCTTGACCCCATAAATCCCAGAGCCGGCACGCACTTCTGCCACTGGCAGAGATGCTTTCTGAATTACATGGAGAGTGCTGAGAAATCAGATAAAGAGCTATTAATGCTGTTGTTAGCCCAGCTGGGAGACCACCCTTACTCTCTTATACAGGATGCCA
This sequence comes from Narcine bancroftii, assembly GCF_036971445.1. Taxonomy (NCBI): domain Eukaryota; kingdom Metazoa; phylum Chordata; class Chondrichthyes; order Torpediniformes; family Narcinidae; genus Narcine; species Narcine bancroftii. The sequence continues at coordinate 117,397,260 of NC_091471.1, read as the reverse complement.
GGTTCTACAGAGGTATTACAGTAAGGGGCATGGTGAACTCCACTCTCAGTAAAGACTCACGACCAGGTTACAACAAGTAGGGGAGTCTGCCATAGACTTTATACTCTCTCTGAAAGACCTGGCGAGAGGCTGTAACTTTAAAGCAGTATCAGCTCAGGTGTATGTGGAGGACCTTATTAGGGACAGAATTGTTGCGCGCATATGGTCCACTGAGACGAGACATCGATTGCTGGAGAAAGAAATGGTGGGGTTAGATGAGGCAGAGACTATTGCAGAAGCTTTAGGAAAGCACCAGGAAAAAATTGGACAAGTACTCACAGGACCCTGGGGCTGGGATAAACATTACACTGCTGGGCTCTCTAGCCCCACGAAAAGAAAAGTATGCTGCCTCACAGGAATTCACAGTAGCAGCAGCACCTTGAGGGTCCCAAGTGCTTTTTCTGTGGACAAAGAAAGCACCCCAGAGCCCTCTGCCCTGCCAGAGAAAATGTCTGATCCAACTGTGGAAAACATGGGCATTATTCAAAAGTTTGCAGAAGCCCCAAGGCCACAGCCAAGGCCCATTCTCATGCTAATGAGAGGTGGGAAAGCTCTTCTTTCTCCACAGACAAACAGAAGAAGAAGAATGCCATGTACAGCCGGCCATCTTGGACAAATGCTACAAAGCAGAGGATGCAGTCTTCAGGAGATGAATATGACGCCAAGACTATCAGATGGAAGGACACGAAGGACACGCCAGACTCGCATGAATCAGGCGAGTCCACACAATTTATCTGACGCCACTGTGTGCATCAAAATTAATGATGTGAGGGTAAATTGCTTAATAGATAGTGGAAACACTTAAAGTTTTATTGACCAGGGGTTAGTCAACCGCCTTCTCCTCCCCTCATGTCCGCGTGAGCACCAGATCCTGTTAGCAGGCAGCAGCCTTGCGGCTGAGGTAAAACAGTTTTGCAGGGTTACTCTAGAAATCCAGGGCACAAAATATGAAGGGTTCAAATTACTAGTACTCCCTCACCTCTGTGCCCCGGTACAATTGGGGTTAGATTTTCAGTGCCAGTTAGAAAGCATTACAATAGTGCATAACAGACCTCACCCCCCCACCATACCTTACGAAGAAACAACACTGCAGCCTGTCTGTCCTGAACATAAAACCCTCTCCACTGTTCACACACCTGACCTCAGAATGCACACCAATAGCCACAAAGAGCAGGAGGTACAGCCCGAGGGATAGAGCCTTCATTAGGACAGAGGTCCGCAGGCTACTACAAGATGGCATCATAGAGCAGAGCACCAGCCCCTGGAGAGCCCAGGTAGTTGTAGTAAAGTCAGGAGAAAAACTGCGCATGGTAGTGGATTACAGCCAGACAATCAACAGATTTACACAACTCGATGGCTACCCCCTGCCACACATAGCAGACATGGTCAACATCATTGCGCAGTATAAGGTTTTCTCCACCATAGACCTGAAGGCAGCATACCACCAACTGCCCATTAGAAACAGCGATCGCATTTACATGGCATTTGAGGCAGACGGCAGGGTGTATCAATTTCTGCGACTTCCCTTCAGTGTCACCAATGTAGTGTCCCTGTTTCAGAGAGAAACGGACCGAATAGTAGATGAGTTCCAACTGAAAGCTGTGTTCCCCTACTTAGACAAGGTGACAATCTGTGGCCACACTCAGGAGGATCATGATATGAATTTAAAACGCTTCTTCCAGGCAGCGGAGGAAAGGAACCTAATGTACAACAGGGACAAATGCGTCTTTAGCACCAGGAAGTTGCCAATCCTGGGCTACATAGTGCAGAACGGGGAAATCAACCCAGACCCAGCCTGAATACGCCCTCTCCAAGACCTCCCAGTGCCACACACGCTGAAAGCACTAAAAAGATGCTTGGGGCTGTTCGCTTACTACGCCCAATGGGTCCCCAACTAGGCCAACAGGGCCCAACCACTTATAAAAGCCTCAGTTTTCCCACTGTGCCCAGCAGCCAACAGAGCATTCAGGGACATTAGGGAGCACATCGCTCAAGCTACCATGCGATCCATAGATGAGTCAATCCCGTTTCAAGTAGAAACAGATGCATCAGATGTGGCTCTGGCAATCATCCTAAACCAAGATGGATGACTGGTGGCCTTTTTCAAGTGAACCCTACAGGGGTCAGAAGTAAGACACTCAGAAGTAGAGAAGGAGGCCCTAGCCATTGTGGAAGCAATAAGGCACAGGCAATATTATCTGGCATGCAAACACTTAACCCTCATCATGGACCAACGGTCTGTGGCTTTTATGTTCGATAACCAGAACGGGGAAAAATATGAACGACAAAATCCTGTGCTGGTGGATAGAATTGTCTACATTTAACTACAATATTCTATCCTGCCCCGGAGACTCAACGAGTCCCCAGATGCACTGTCCATAACCACATGTTCCAGTTGCAGAACTTGCACAATGAACTGGGCCACCTGGTGGAGGGTGGGGGGGGGGGGGTCGCTAGAGTGTTTCACTTCATTAAAACCCAAACCCTCCCATTTTCAGTAGAGAAAGTGAGATCAGTGAACAAGAGCTGCCCCATCTGTGTGGAATGCAAACCACAATTTTACCGGCCAGACAAAGCCACCCTGATAGAAGCTACCAAACCTTTTGAGCGCCTCAGCCTCAATTTTAAAGGCCCGCTCTCATCCAATAATGGAAATGTCTATTTCCTAAACGTAATAGATGAATATTCCCGTTTCCCCTTCGCAATCCCGTGTTCTGATGTATCAGCAGCCACTGTTATAAAATGCCTCCAACCCATCTTCAGTATGTTTGGGTACCCGAACTACATACACACAGACAGGGGTGCTGCATTCATGAGCGCAGAAGTACAGCAGTACCTGCATGAAAGAGGGATTGCTACCAGCCGCACTACAAGTTACAATCCCAGGGGGAATTGAGAAGTCGAAAGGGAAATTGCCACTATCTGGAAAATGGTCCTCTTGACTTTAAAAGCAAAAGACCTGCCTGTTACTAGATGGCAAGAAGTGTTGCCAGAAGCCCTACACACTATACGTTCTTTGTTGTGTACTGCCACTAACATGACCCCACATGAACGTTTCTTTTCTTTCACAAGAAAAGCCACGACGGGCACAGTGCTGCCTAACTGGATGATGACACCGGGACCTGTTCTCCTCCGGAAGCACTGCAGACCCCACAGAGCAGACCCACTGGCGGATCAAGTGGAGTTGAGGCACGCGAACCCTCAGTACGCCTTGGTCACATTCCCAGATGGAAGAGAAGACTCGGAGGCCACCAGGGATCTTGCGCCAGCTGGATGTGAGAAAAACGCGGAGGCAACACAGATGTCTACGGTTCAACAAGAAGCGCAGCAGCAGTCACTAGAACAGTCGTCCATCGAGTCACCCCAGACGATTATACCACCCACCCCATAAATCTGGACCCTAGGTACGCCCGCCCCACAAAATATCACCACTCTAGACTTGATGGCAGGACCTAATCCCATACAAGAGGATCACCAGCCCACATAGCCACATGACCAACCAGTACTTCCCACTCCCACACCTCCAACAAGAAAGGCTGAAAGGCAGACCACAATCGCCATCCCTATACCACTAACGAGGAGGTCCAGAAGGCAATGGAAGGCACAAAAATATTTGAACTTATGAACTTACAAACAAGGAGGACAGGGGGGTGGAGGAGGGAGATCATTTTTTTAAGTGGGGGGTGAATGTGGTGATATGTAATTACACCACTAGGTCACCAGGGGTCATGCCGGTGACCTTGTATATAAAGCAGTCCAGAGCTAATTCTAGCCTTCCAGATTTGTCTTGCAGAGAAACAAGAACTCTTAGTGTATATATTAGTTTATTAAAGCTGTCTTATACTCGCATTGCTGTTGTGGTTATTGTCAGTACACAAGGAATTTGAAGTTCTTGACCCTCTCCACTTTTGAGCCCTCAATGAAGATGGGGTCATGTTCCCGTGTCTCCCTTCTGAACTCCACAATCATCTCCTTGGTTTTGCTAATGTTGAGCGCAAGGCTGTTGTCATTACACCATTCAACAAGCTGATCTATCTCCCTCCTGTACACTTCCACATTGCCATTTGTGATTCTGCTAACATCTAGATAACATTGCAATTGAGCTTGGCCACCAAGTCATATGTGTATAATGAGTAGAGCAGTGGGCTAAGCACACATTTTTAGGATGTTCTCCATTGATAATCAGTAAGTAGGAGACGTGGTTTCCAATTTGTACTGATTGTGGTCTTCCGATTAGAAAATCAAGTATCCATTTGCAGAGGGGGGTACAGAGGCCTAGATTTTGTAGCTTCTTGACCAACACTGAGTGAATAATGGTATTGAAGGCTGAGCTGTAGTCGATGAAGAGCAGCCATATTTATCAATTCCTCTTTTTGAGGTGATCCTGAGCTGAGTGGAGATCCAGCAATAATGCATCTTGTGTGGAACAATTGTGACAATTGGTGAATTTCAGTAGGTCCAAATCTTAGCTTAGTATATGTTAAATCTAGCCATGATCAGCCTCTCAAGGCATTTCATCACAGTAGAAGTTAGTGATATGAGGCAGCTCCCACTACTCTTCTTGGGCACTGAGATTATTGATGCCCTTTTGAAGTAGGTGGGAACCTCTGACTGCTGCATTGACAGGTTAAAAATGTCTGAACACTTCAGCTAGTTGGTTGGCCCAGATTTTCAGTGCCTTGCCAGGTATGTCGTCAGGGCCCGACACTTTGTAAAGGTTCATCCTCTTGAATGATCTTCTAACATCATCCTCAGCTTGATATCACAGGGTCCTCAGCCTTTGCAGGGATTCTATTAGGCTTTGTATGGTGGTTCTTCTCAAAGCAGGCATAGAAGATGTTCAGCTCATAGGGTAATGAAGCATCACAGCAATCTATGCTTTTTTACCCCCGCTTTGTAGGTTCTAATGTCCTGCACTCCCTGCCATAGCTGGGGTGTATCTGTCTCTATCTCGTGCTTCCTCCAGAATTCCCACTTTGCCACAGGGATGGTCTTTTGCACATCTTATCTGGTTGTCTTGTCAAGATCTAGATTCCTGGCCTTAAATGCCCTTGTTCTCACCCTCAGCAGGTTGCAAATCCTCTGATTCATCCAGGGCTTCTGGTTGGCAAACACCTAGGTTTTGCACTTAGGCACACACATTGCATATTCCACACCTGTTACATATCCATTCAAGTCTATGGATGAGTTATTGAATATGTTCCAGTCCACCAGTTCAAGGCAGTCCTCTTGATGCTCCTCTGCCTCTTTTGACCATACTTTTTGCGCCTTCACCACTGGTGCTGTCGTCCTCAGTCTCTGCTTGTATGCCGGGAGCAGAAGTACAACCAGGTGATCAGACTTGCCAACATGCAATCATGGAGTTCTTCATGGTGCTGTAGTAGCGGTCAGGTTTGTTGGATTCTCTGGTCTCGGATGTGACGTGTTGATGGTAGGTTGTCAGACTTCTTCAGGTTGGCCTGATTGAATTCCCCTGCAATGATCGGGAAAGAATCAGGATGTGCTGTCTCATGGCTGTTTATCACAGTGCTCAGTCCCTCCATTGCCAGTCTGGTGTCAGCCTGGGGCGGAATGTACTCTGATCAGGATGATGGTGGTGAACTCCCTCGGCAGGTAGAATGGACAGCACTTGATTGCCAGATGTTCCAGGTTAGGGGAGCAGGACTGGGACATGACCGTCACATCTGTGCACCACGATGAATTGATGGTTTTTTCTGATGCTACTGTTTTGTCAGCATGATGGAGGGTGTAGTCCTTGGGCTGTAGCACCAAAATAATGTATCAACATCAACCCCCCCCAAGAAAATGTGGTATTCACATTACAAATCAATGTGTACATGTATATGTCAAATTTGCATGTCCCTAAAAATAAAATATAACCATATAATAATTACAGCATGGAAACAGGCCAATTTGGCCCTTCTAGTCCACACTAATCCAAGTACCCTCCTCTAATCCCACTTACCAGCATTCTGCCCATATCCCTCCATCACCCTCACCCTAGATTATACTCATCCAACTCTTTATTAAATGACAAAATTGACCTGTCTCCACCACCTTTCCCGGAAGCCCATTCCACACAGTAACCACTCTCTGAGTAAAGAAGTTCCCCCTCATGTTACTCCTAAATCTTTGCCCGTCAACTTCCAACCCATGACCTCTTGTATCCATCTCTCCTACTCTCAATGGGAAAAGCCTTTCCACACCAACTCTATCTATCCCTCTCATTATTTTAAACACCTCTATCAAATCCCCTCTCAGCCTTCTATGTTCCAAGGAATAAAGAGCTAATTTGTTCAATCTCTCCTTGTATTCCAGATGTTGAAACCCAAGCAACATTTCTGTAAATCTTCTCTGCACTCTCTCTATCTTATTAATATCCTTCCTATAAATTGGAGACTAGAACTGCACACAGTACTCTAAATTTGGCCTCACCAATGCCTTGTACAGTTTACTTTCATTACTTTCATTTACTTGTACATTACTTTCCAACTCCTATATTCTATGCACTGCTTAATATAGACAAGCATACTAAAGGCTGCCTTCACCACATGCGTTCCTATCAGCATTAAACACCATCTGCCATCTTTCTGCCAACTCCTCTAAGCAGTTTAAATCCCTCTGCAATCTTTGAAAACCCTCTTCATCATTCACAATTCCCCCTATTTTAGTGTCATCTGCATATTTACTAATCCAATATGACAAACAGCAACCATCCCAATACCAAACCCTGAAGTACACTACTTGTCACTGGCCTCCACCCTGACAAACAATTGTCTACTACCACTCTCTGGCACCTTCCTTCCAGCTACTGTTGAATCCATTTGACTATCTCCAAATTAATACGCAAGGACTTAGCCTTCCTAATTAACCTCCCATGCGGAACCTTATTGAAGGCCTTACTGAAGTCCATATAGACAACATCTACTGCTCTACCCTCATCAACATTCCTAGTCACCTCTTCAAAAAATTCAACAAGATTGATCAAACATGACCTTCCATGCACAAATCCGTCCTGAGTGTCCCTGATCAGACCCTGTTCTTCTCTTCATATGCCAGTAAGATATCAAATGCATTATTACAAAAATAGCAATGGAAATAACTAAAATGGAAATCTTGTTTGGCAAAATTATATTTGTAAAACTGACTTTCACTGTGCTGCAGCCTGAGATTGATGTGGAACTGATAATATATTTTTGTTAATTTGTTCTATGAGATTTTAAAAGCATATCTTCAATCTATTTAGTTTTTTTTTCCTGAGGAGGTTAGCAGGAAAGTTTATGAAGGAAAGGCAGTAAATGTTGTCCACATGGGCTTTTGTAAGGCCTTTGACAAAGTCCCACATGGGAGGTTGTTCAAATATGTTTAGTTGCTTGGTATACAGGATGAAAGTTGCATTAGAGATGGGCTTTGCTGGAGAAGCTAGAGATTAGAAGTAGAGGTTTGGCTCTCTGACTGGAGGTGGGTGACTAGTGGTGTGTTTCAGGGATTGTTGCTGGGTCCATCATTTTTTGTCATGCATTTCAATGACCTAGATGATAATGTGGTAAATCAGATTAGCAGTTTTTGAAGATGGCTCAAAGATTGTGGATAGCAAGTGATGATCTCCAAGCTTGCAGCAGATCTGGACCAGCTGGAAAAATGGGTTGTAAAATGGCAGAAGGAAATTAATGTGGCTGAGTGTGAGGTTTTGTAATTTGGGAGTATATTACCAGGATAGGATTTGCATGGTAGACAGTAAGGCCCTGCAGAGTACAGGAGAATTAAGAATACAGATACATAATCCCTTAAAAATGTTGTCACAGGTGGATAGGGTCAAAAAGTGTTTTTTGGCACATGGGCCTTTATAAATCAAAATGCAGGAGTGGGATCTTATGTTCAAATTATACAAGACATCAATAAGGCTAAATCTGGAGCATTGGGTGCAGTTTTGCAGGAAAAAAATGCCAATAATATTTGTAGCAGACTTCAGCAGGGATTTTATCTGAAGGTTGCACCTGAGTCAGGTGGATGGATTTGGAAAGCTCAGATCAGCAGGAAGCTGATTGGGCAATAGAGATAGACTGATATTGTGACACAGGATGGTATTTACTCACTTCAACTCAGCTGCTTGGAGAGATGGTACTTTTTGTTGGAGTTCAGCACAGTGTATGCAGCAGCGAGTAGGGAAATTTACAACTAGTTTTTGTTTCTACAGATTGAAAGAGTACAGAGATAATTTATAAGGATGTTGCCAAGTGTTGAGTTTCAAGGAAAGGCTAAATAGGTTAGGACTTTGTTGCTTGGAGCATTAGAGAATGCTCATATTCATAATATTTTCCTTTACTTCACTTTTTCAAATATAGTTGTCTTCCTGCAACTTTGCAAACTTTGGCATTTTTCAAGTTCCTGCAGAGGAGAGGATATGTAAAATAAGAGGGAAATCCAATAACCATACTCACTGCTAATTTTACACTGTGTTTGTGGTAACACTATATTTGAGAGACAAAAAACAGACAAAATTTGAATATGGTTGTCGAGATGTGGGATAGCTAGTTGAAAGAAGAAAGCATACATTATGTTCAGGAACAGAAAGTCAGGAGAATTATATTGTCACCAGGAAGCAACTTCAGCAAGGACTTGGAGAGACAGAAGGGGCCAGGGTTGGCATCATGGGGGGGCGCATTTTCAGGCCATGCATCTCCCCCAAATGAGTTATTGTACCCACCAACCCAAGCATTTGGTGTCAAATGTTTTATTAATTAACTTTAATATTATCATATTAAAAGTGAAAATCTTTTCACCTAAATAAATATGAAATAAAAACAAAATTAGGAAAAAATAACACATGCCCTGTTGGTCATATTTCCATGAGGTCACATTTGGGCAAGTAGTGTGCTCATTGGTCTGGTGCTTGTGCTTGATTCAGCAAGAACAAGCAACTATTAGACTGCACTTCGAACAGAAATGGATATAAGAAAATGCCGACTTATTTGCATCTTCAAGACCTCCTCCAGCTCCACCAATGGAAAAGGGAGCAAATGCATGGTGGCATGGCCACCTTTGAAGAGCAAGAGCCTCCATCTGTAAGCAGACATGATTCACCTGCTAAAGTAAGTGCTAGCTGTGGAAGACAATCAATGGCCATAGATGGCCTTGGGTCTGTCCAGCCCAACCAAATTATCTTACAAAAGTACCCTGCCAGCATTTCAAGTGGTAGGGAACCTTCATTTGTCTTTGTGTGGTATCACAACTGAGATTTGCTTGAATACAGTTTCAAGACCAATGCAGCATTTTCTTTTTGCTGTCGGCTGTATTGGGCCAGTCAGAGGTCTTGGATACTGGATGCCTTTGAGTGTGAGCTTTTGTAACTGGAAAAAATGCTGTGGAGAGAAATTGGGGATTTCATGAACACAAATATTCAAAGGAGCATATCTCTTGCTATACACTTTGGAAGGAGTCAGAGAGGGGTGGCAATACTGTCAATGTAGACCAAGTGCGAAAGAATAGGTATTATGTTTCCTCTCTAGTCTACGTTGTCAGATTTTTGGCGGAAAACCAGCTCTCTTTACGAGGGAAGATGAAGGCTTTGATAACATGTCAGAGTGGGGAAGTGGATTTTTCCTCTCCTTATTGGACTATATGATTAAAAAGGACCCTGAATTGGCTGAGGTCGAGAAAACAATTCCTTGCAACATCACGTACACCTGTCACAACTTGCAGCATGAACTCATAAGTACACTCAGCAGTGTGATGACAGAGGCTATAGTGGAGGAAGTGGCTGTCTCCTATTGCACTTTGAAAGTAGATGGACCCTTAAGCCCACACAGACATTAACAGACACCATTTTGGCAGAAGTTAATGAAGTTGGACTGGACACCTAGAAGATTCTAAACCAGGTATTTGATGGGGATGCTCATGTTGGGGAACCATGGTGGATTAACTAGGTTGTGAGATTCCTTACGTGCACTGTCTTAACCACCATCTAGACACAGTGGCAGTACATGCAATGTCAGCAGAGACAGCTGCAGTGGACTTCTTTTCAAGTGTGTAATGACTTCCACAATTTCTGCAAGAAGCCCACAATTGCTGTCCACTATAAGGGTGTGCAGCTTAAACGCCTTCTGGAACAGAGATGGATGGGACATCTTGCCACTGTGTTAGTCACTCTAAAATCCTGCAATGACATAACATCTCTTTTAACTGAGATTGACTCTGTACTGGCTGATGGCATAGAGATACGAATGGAGGCTGTGGGTTTGCTGCACGAGCTGACTGAGCTCAGGTTCTTATTCATTGCTAAACTGGCGCACACAGTTCTTGTCTTGTTGGACCCACCAACCAAGCTACTATAGAGTGAGGACTCTGGCATGATGACAGGGTTAAATATTGTGGCTAGTACAAAAGCTTGAGTATGGAAACTCCGTTTTGATGAGATTCAGCACCAACACTCACCATCTGAAACTCTTCTTAAAGCTAAGCCATGTGTTTAATTCACTTTAAGATTCTAGCCTTTGCTTTCATGATTATTATGCAAAATATTGAATGGTTTTTGTCTCCATTTATTCAGTAAGAGTGGAGTATATAGTTTATTTTAAATGATGTTCTAATGGCGTGTGCAGTGTATGTGTGTGTGAGAGAGAGAAAGAAAGTGTGGCTTGCATGTGGGCTTTTTTTTGTGGCATGTAAGTGTGAAAGAGACATTGCAGCAGGTTTGTAAATTGGAACTGGTTGGTGTGTTAGTTGTTGACAGCAAACTCTTATAATCAAGCATTTATATCATAGACCGAGTCCTTGAATGGCAGTTTTTGCATGCCCCCACCCACCTCCCACGGTTACCATAATGTTCCTTGATTAAAATTTTCTGTCCCTAATCTGGAAGGAGCATGAAAAAGCCTTGTAAATAGGATTAAAGAAACACAAAGATATTTGATCTGTACGTGAAGAACAGAAGAATGACTAGACTGAGAGTAGGACTGATTAGGATAAAGGATGAACATGTGCCAAGAGGTAGAGTAGGTCTTAAAAGTAAATGCCTTGCTGCAGGGTTAAATTGGGAGAGGGGCCTTGGTGAATGTTGGGTCAGTGTAGAACCAACTAATGGGCTGGAGCACGTCAAGGTTAAGAAAGAGGAACTAGATCATAAAAATATTTGGATCGATAAGTTCAAATCTCTCCACATTCAGCTAACCTACTCTCCATAATTTTTTTTGGAGAAGTAAACATTCGGCATGTGCATACTATCATCAATTTGGACATCTTCATCAACATAGGTTGTAATTAGGCCTCCAGCAGCCTAGCCCCGGGACTCTGATGTCCTTTCACTTAACCTTTCTGTCTGAACTACTCTTTCTTTTAAAACCAATTTCCATAAAATCTGTCCTGAAGCAGGGTCTCAGTCTAAAATGTTAACCATTGCTTTGCTCCCATATATGTTGCTTCACTGACTTGGTCCAGCAGTTTTTTTTATTAAAGTCTAGAATCTAACATCTGCAATTTTTTATTCTGCTGTCCTAAACCTGATCTTCATTCAAGGTTTTTGTTTACTATCCTTGTGGCTCAACATGGTATATGGGAGGGGTTTTGGTACACACAAAAAACCTGCTAATATAACCTTTATTTCAGAGCCCATTAAATTGCAGAAGAACAAACATGGTTTCGATGTGAATCAATGCAAGCAGTGAATGAAATAGCCTAAATAACAGGAATACCTTTTTTTGGCGCAAGGAGAGTGTGTCCAAGACATCTGGTGAGGTGTACATTTGCTAAACATCCAAATAACTGCATCTTCTTTATGATACAGATGGGCTAGTGATTCTAAGAAACATTTTACCCCATGAAGTCTGGACTACTGAGATATCCTTGATGTGGGGTTACTGAACGCCAGTGTCATTTCCATAAGCAGAGTGAGGCCCTATAATTTTTGATAGAGCAGCTGTTATTTTTGCAAGTGGTGGAAGCTGGTGTTGGTGACATGGGAAGGGTTGCAGACCACCCTCTTGAAGTTAAATTAGGTATGATCTCCCCTCTTACTCTGAAGTTTAGCTGAGGGCTACCCTCCAGTGATATTTCATGTGGTGCTTCATGTGAAGTGAGGATTTGAAAACTTGGAAAATTGTGAAGCGGACATGGAGGATGCTAAGCGACTCTGTCCCCATCTCAATGGGCACAAATAAATTTGAGAGCAACTGCAGGGTCTGATATTCTAAGCTCTTTTGTTTAATAGCTTTCCGGCTGCTCAGAATTAAAGAATCAAGGGAATTGCTCAAAACCTTTTGAGAAATTGGACAATATAGAATCAGGTTTTTTTGTCATTAAAATGCCTCAGAATTTGTTTTGCAGCAGCATTGCAGTGCAATGCAAGTGCAAAAATTGCTATAAATTAAATTTCCTGAAATATATTATTTGCAAATAATCTAGTGAAGTGGTGCCTGTGGTTCATTTTCCATTCAGAAATCTGATGGCAGAGGGACAGAAGCTGTTTTTTGTGACATTGTCTCTTCAGGCCTTCTGTTCCTCCTTCCTGATGGTAGCCGTGAAAAAGAACTTGGTTTTGGGAGTGAGAATAACATAACATAACATAACATAACAATTACAGCACGGAAACAGGCCATTAGGCCCTTCTAGTCCGCACCGAACCAAACACCCCTTTCTAGTCCCACCTCCCTGCACAATGCCCATAACCCTCCATCTTCTTCTCATCCATATACCTGTCCAACCTTTTCTTAAATAATACAATTGACTCCGCTGCCACTATTTCTCCCGGAAGATCATTCCACACAGCTACCACTCTCTGAGTAAAGAAGTTCCCCCTCATGTTACCTCTAAACCTCTGCCCCTTAATTCTTAACTCATGTCCTTTTGTTTTAATCTTTCCTCCTCTTAACGGAAATAGTCAATCCACATCCATTCTGTCTATCCCTTTCATAATCTTAAATACTTCTATCAAATCCCCTCTCAACCTTCTACGCTCCAAAGAATAAAGACCCAATCTGTCCAATCTCTCCCCATACTCCAGATGCTTAAACCCAGGCAACATTCTGGTAAACCTTCTCTGCACTCTCTCCACTCTGTTTATATCCTTCCTATAATTAGGCGACCAGAACTGCACACAGAACTCCAAATTAGGCCGCACCAACGTCTTATACAATCTCAACATCACCTCCCAACTCCTATATTCCATGCAATGATTGATAAAGGCCAGCATACTAAAAGCCTTCTTCACCACCCTATTCACGTGAGTTTCTACCTTCAGGGAATGATGTACCGTTACTCCTAAATCTTTCTGCTCTTCTGTATTCCTCAATGCTCTCCCATTTACCACATATGTCCTATTCTGATTCTTCTTACCAAAATGAAGCACCTCACACTTATCAGCATTAAATTCCATCTGCCATTTTTCAGCCCACTTTTCTAAGCAGCCCAAATCCCTCTGCAATCCTTGAAAACCTTCTTCATTATCCACTATTCCACCTATCTTAGTATCGTCTGCATATTTACTAATCCAATTCACCACCCCATCATCTAGATCATTAATGTATATAACGAACAACAATGGGCCCAATACAGATCCTTGAGGCACACCACTGGTCACCGGCCTCCAATCTGACAGACAATTATCCACTACCACTCTCTGGCCTCTCCCTTTCAGCCAATGTTCAATCCATTTGACTATCTTAAAATTTATACCTAAAGACTGCACCTTCCTAACTAACCTTCCATGTGGTACCTTATCGAAGGCCTTACTGAAGTCCATATAGACAACATCCACTGCGCTACCCTCATCCACATTCCTAGTCACCTCTTCAAAAAATTCAATCAGATTGGTTAAACATGACCTTCCTCCCACAAATCCATGTTGAGTGCTCCTGATCAGACCCTGTCTATCCAGATGTTTATAAGTACTATCTCTAAGAATTTTCTCCATTAATTTACCTACCACAGACGTCAAACTTACAGGCCGATAGTTGCCAGGCTTCCTCCTTGAACCCTTTTTAAATAACGGAACCACATGCGCAATGCGCCAATCCTCCGGCACTATCCCAATATCTAATGACATTTGGAAAATTACCGCCAGAGCCTCTGCTATTTCCTCCTTCACTTCTCTCAATGTCCTGGGGAAGATCCCATCTGGTCCCGGAGACTTATCCACCTTTATATTCTTCAAAAGCCTTAAAACTACACCTTTTGTAATCTCTATATTCCCCATATTTACCCAATTTGCTTTTTTTATCCAACATCTCCCAATATCCTTCTCCTTAGTGAATACCGAAGAAAAGAAACTGTTCAATATCTCCCCCATTTCTCTAGGTTCCACACACAGTTTTCCACTCTGATTTTCTAAGGGACCAATTTTGTCTCTAGCTTTCCTCTTACCATTAACATATTTGTAGAACTCTTTTGGATTAGTTTTCACCCTGCTTGCCATAGTTTTCTCGTACCTTCTTTTAGCTTTCCTAATTCCTCTCTTAAGATTCCTCTTACATTCAATGTATCTTTCAAACATCTCCTTAACTCCATGCTTCTTATATCTAATAACATCCTTGATGTTAGATGTTGCTTTCTTGAGACACCACCGCTTAAAGATGCCCTTAATGGAGTGAAGACAATGTCCGATGATGGGATTGCCCAAGTTTACAGCACTCTGTTTACTTTTCCCACTCTGTGCATTGGCTGCTCCACACCAGACAGTGATGTAAGCAGACAGTATGTTCTCCATGGTCCACCTGTGGAAATTTGTTCTTTGGTGACATACCAAATCTCCTCAAACTCTTAACAAAATATAGCTGCTGGCAAGCTGCCTTCATGATTGTGTATACATGATGGCCCTAGTATAGGTCTTCAGAGATCAGACACTGAGTCAAGGTAGTTCTGAACCAATGACCATTTGAGTGGGGAAGCAGTATTCAGAATAGCATTGATTTAAGATTCCTATGTGTTCATATGCATACATACAACACATGCCAATTTTTGCTTGCTTTAAAGGCACACAAAGAGGCACCAGCCACCTAGTTGGGCAACAGCAAGTGTTCATAGATTTCCCTCCTGTGCTCCCACAACTTCAACAACTTTGTGGCTTCCTGTTCATTCCAGCAGTAAACCTGAGCTCCTTGTTCTGAGCCTCCCTTTCAATCAAGAACCTACTAATCCCCAAGTCCCTTCAGCATCCAAGATTGCCATTAGCTCCCTTACAAATCATCATTCCAATACCTGGTTCTCACAGGATAGTCTCCAGCAGCCCACAGCCTGATGTGAGTCCTTGGGCTATCAAGCCCTTGATGTCTACTGCTGTAGTCACCTTGCCTACAGGGTCTGCTCTCTGGCATCTCCTTCTTGGCAGGTAATGGGAGGGGGGGGGGGGGAGGGGGGTGTTGGAAGGAGGTTGTTCTCTCACTCCCAAAAGGACATGGACTGCTGTGGTTTCACAATTTATAAAAACACATTCATCCTTCTACAGGCTGTTTTTAAACCTCAAAGTGCTGTCAATGTAATGACTGGATGGTAGAAGCCCATAGAGGAGCATTGTGTCTCCACTCTGCTCTCTTTGGTTTGCAATAGTGTCATTCCAGCAGCTGTAGGAGTGCCAATATATTTAGTAGCCTCCAGGTCTGATGTCTAGTGTGAATGAACATATGCAGAGCGAGGCCCTATAATTTTTGATAGAGCATCTCCCAAATCGCTCATTTGCCTGTCCTGCTGAGAACACCAAAGCAAAAAGGAAGGTTCAGGAGTAGGCTATCAGGCACATCATTTCTACCTCATCATTGAAAATGTCTATGGTCCTCAACTTCTCATCTGTGTGATTTTTCACTATACCATCTATTTCTCAATTTATTATTTATCTTGCTCCATGTTGCATGTTTCCAATGATCCAGCTCTGACAACCTCCTGCCAAAGGGAATTCCAACAATTCACCATGCATTGTAAGAAGAGCTTGCTTATACATTTGTTTTAAAGAACAAGCTTTTGTGTTCCCTTTATCTTCACTTTAAAAAAGCATTTAACAATGCCCCTTGTGATAGGTGTCAAGTTTATTGTCATCTGATTGCACAGGTACAAACCGATGAAACCGCATTCTCCAGTCCTTTGTGCAAAAACACACCAACACACAACCAGACGTAACACACACACAATACATGTGCAGGACAAGTATTCATATATATATATATATATATATATATAAATAAATTTTGTCTTGTAAATATGAGAATCTTGAATGCTTAATGTGATCAGTTCTTTTAGTTATTCAGTATTCTCACTGGCGATGTGAAGAAGCTGTTCCTCAGCCTGGTGGTGCTGGCTCTGATACTCCTGTATCTCTTTCCTGACAGGAGAAGCTGAAAGATACTATGTGCAGGGTGGAAGGAGTCCTCAATGATTTTACGTGCCACCTTCAGACAACTATCCCAGTAAATCACGTTGATGGCTGTGCACGTGTGGGTGGGAGAGACTCTAGAGGTCATCTCTTATGGTCCTGTGGATTGACCTCCAATCCATTTCTCTGCAGCAACCATACCACACTGTGATGCAGTGAGCCAAGACGATAGAGCTCCTGTAGACAAAATGGTGGCTGGTAGCCTTGTCTGCTTCAGACTTCTCAGGAAATACATTTGCCGTTATGCATTCCGACGAGTGAGGAGATGTTATGTCCAAGATAGGTCACTATTGAATTCCAAGCAACTTTGCTAGTCCAGCAGGTTAAATAGCATGGTAAATTGGCCAGTTGGATACAAAACTGTCTTGATCAGAAACAACAGAGAAATGTGGTGCAGTGTATGAAGCAGTTCATTCTGAGATTTCAAATGCAAGAGAAAATAGAGTAAATACAGTAGCTGAACCATTAGTAGTATTGATATAGAGATGTATTTTGGGATGCAAATACATAGGTTCCTGTAAGTGACAATACCAGTGGACTTCTTTCTGGCTATCCATCCTGTAGGATAATGATGGTTCATTTCAGTCAGTTTATAAGGTTTATACCCCACTCCTCAGAAATGAACCACGCGTGCATGAATGGATTTTAGGTGAGTAGGTAGTTGCACAGATCCAGACCCACAATCTTGACATCCCTCCCAGATCCAGTGGGATGGTAAGGTCCAAATCAACTGGGGGAAGTTCTGTTGCAGCAAATGGCCCGACCAAGCTTTGATGCAAGGCATACCCTTTCTGCACTTCACGGCACATGTTTACTAAATGGCCATTGACCCTATGAGATGGTTCAACCATCCTTTGACAGGTCTTGTTTTTCATCCTGCAGTGTTAGCCACCCTCCACACCAGGCAAACCAGTTTAGTCATCGACCAGCGAGCCATACGACAGGTAGTACTGGTTTACATTGTACCAGTAGCACTCAGATGCGTGACCTGACACCGATTCAAATGGACAGGGTGATAAGGAAGGCACGTAGTATGGCTCTCATTCTTTGAGAGGTACATTAAAGGTTTGGAAGACGTGCTGCAGTTGTATCAAATTTGAGCCAAGTAGCATTTGGAGAATGATGTGCAGTACTGGCCATCTCACAGTAGGAAGGGTGTGGAGACTTGGAAATGGTTCAGAAAGGGATTCATCAGAATCTTAACTGAATTAGAGAGTAACAGACACAACATAGATGAAGGAAACTTGGACTGCTTTGTAGATAAATTTAATATTATTTCTATTTGTTAACTGTGGATTATGTCTGTTATTCATGAAATCCTCTTTTGATTGGGATTATGGTGTTATAAGCTACTTGTTTGGATATCTGTCACTGTTCCTCTACTGACCTGCCTCTTTGTTTGTTTACCTAGTGCACCTGAGACAGCCCATCCTTCACATCCTCCATGTCCTACATTGAAAACAGTGCTTAGGGACCTCTGATGTTCATCCTCAATTGGAATTTTATCATACTTTGATCACTACAATCCCTCCCTCCACCCCGCGTATCTTCAACCACAAGAATCCTCTTTCAATCCTTCCTCCTGATATAGGAGGAAAAGTGCCCATACTCGGGTAGACTCTTCAATTTACTGCTCTGTAAAGCAATCCCTCCTGCATTCCACAAGTTCTTC